>NC_050479.2:36638325-36941687 GCF_012460135.2 Molothrus ater
GGACTTACTGGCTTCTTGTGGTGTCTAGGAGTTGCTAAGTGAGCTTAAAAACTGTAAAAACCTTCCACCAAACTACCTTGGCTATTTCCAAGGATCAAGGAAGGATTTTGTTTGTTTGTTTGTTTTTTTGAGAGATGGATTGAAAGATTTTGAAAGGTGACAAGGCAGTCACAGAGTTTGGAGTATTAAGATGATCTTTTATAGCTGAGAGTTCAAGAAAATGTTTCATCAAACAGGTCTGGCAGGCATCTATTCATTACTTTGAACCTTCAGATTTGATAAGGAGGTTTTAAAATTGTTATTTGTAAGAAAATTTGTTTTTCATGTATCTGATTTATAGGTGGGGGATTTTCAGCATAGGGAAAATAACAGTGACTGTGTCTTCATTTGAACAAAGGACTAATATCAATGTGAAAAAGATCTCCCTTTCAGCAATTTTGTCAACAAATCATTGGGAAAAAAAAGTAATCTCTGGAATCTCTTAGAAAACTCTGTCAGTAGTAGATTTCATGTGTATGATTTCAGGTGTATGTGTGAAACCAGCAGTCTAGTCATAGGAACGTTGTAATTAGTGATTGAATATTTTGAAAGACTTGGTTAGTAGCAATCCAAGCAGAAATGGAGAAAAGAATGGTGTGTCCATGGTTCACCAGCAAAACAGATTGTGACTTTGCAGAGCAGTCATATGCTTTGAGTTTTTCTTAGACTTTTCTTGGATGAAGAAAACAACTGTATCCTGGGATATTTCACTGAAGGCCACTTTTGTCAAACAAAGAAACAGGAGAAGGCTGACCTCTCTCTTTGCTTACAGAAGGTTTTATATTTTCTAGGATTTTATATTTAAAACACTTTATATGACAGGCCAGGCACAACTGTTATGAAGCCACCAAGTCTATAGTGCTTCCCATCAGCAGCAAGAGGTGGACTGGAGTTTTTCTGGAGACCAAAACAGTCATTGTGAGAGAACTGAAAATTGGTGTTCCCCTCTCTCACTACCTTTGCCTGCTAAAAAATGGAACAGGGTCTGATAGTTGAAGGCAGGAATGCTCAAAGAAACTGCTGCCAACTGGTAGAAACCACCAGAAAAATACAGTTCTAGCTGTTATCTTAGAAACCGAACATACTTCAGTCATTTAGTCACTCACTACCTCCATCACAATCTTATCTCTATTTTATTATGCTTTATCTTTTTCACAAGCCATTCTGGGTCTAATTCTGTAACATATTTACATTGTGCTAGTTTAACAAGGTAATTCTTTTTCTGCAAATACCTGCACAGTACATCTTGTCGTTCTGATGTGACAATATTTATAAATAAAAAATAATAAACAAAAATATTTTTCCTTAGGAGAACATGCTAAATAGATCCATAAATTTTAGGCTGCAGTGTTCTCATCTGCTTGTTAAACAAATGCATTTCATTTACAAGACAAGCAGAACCTGGGATGTGAATATCAGAGCAGAATCTGACCTTCATTGGCTTTGTGAGTATGACTTAAAGGAGAATTGTTTATCTCTGCACTGAAAGCACATAAAAATTGTAAACTTGAATTGATGCTAGTGATATGGTTCTGGTACTTGTGTCTTTGCAAGCCTACTACACTCTCCATGACTTTTGAGGATTTTCAGAGCAGATGCATGTTTTTTGCTTAAAGAAATGAGTGTGGGAGAACTGCAGTGAGCTGGGCTTGTTTCCATTATGCTTAGAGGCCTTTTCTCTGTCACTGAGGTTAAACTGAGAGGTCCAAGTTAGAGCACCCATCTGTTAAACTTTGCATGACACGGAATATGATACTCTAAACTTGTGAGAAAATAAAAAAAATAAATCCACTGATTCTGGAAGAGAAAGAAATCAAGAGCCATCAATCAAGCCAAGTCAATGGGAATAACCTGCATTAGGACAGGGAAAAAAGCAGGGATGTAGCTGGTGGCAGGATGATGTGAGTTAGGACAGTATAGGTAAGAAAGGCCTTGGACAGATCTGCGTGGAACAATTTTGAGGAAATAGAGGTACCTCTCACCCATTACAGTAGAGAAACAAAATTCTTCAAGGATGTACTGCTTCTGAGGCAATGAGTGAAGGGAAGGCCTGCTTCAAAGGCTGAGAAAGTCCTTTTATTTTTCAAGCAGTGTGTATGAGCTATTTATTTTATAGATCTTTCAAGCCATTGCTCTGATGAGTTGGAAAGGACTGACTGGTGAGATTGACTTTGCTGGCCCTTGGTGAACTCCTACCCTGGGATTCAGCTGTGAATCTCCTGCCACCATCTCAAGAGCATGCCTAATTTACAAAATCTATCTCCTTCTGTACAACTTCCAGTGGAGTCAATGGGAGTTGTGTGCCTGAAGCCAAGGGCAGAATTTGACTCAGAGAGAGTATAACAGCTCCAGCGCTTTGCCAAATGAAATACATTTAGAGTCTGGCATGCACAGTTGGATGCAGCAAGTAAAAAAATCAGTTTTACTGGATACAAGGCTTCAGTGACTAGTGTTACTTCCCTCTTATCATTGTTAAGAGATGTGCTTTATAGGAAAAACTGTGCTAGTTCAAGGCAGAGGCTTATCTTTACCTACTGTTCTTAGAGTGATGCTTTATGTGTCTCCAAGGTTTTCAGTGCTGTGTGACTAAGGACTTTCTGTGTCAGAGGCCACATTTTTTTATTTAGTTCTGCATCAGTTATAATAAAAGTTGTGCAAAGTTTAATTGATTTCTTTGTCACAGTTATTTGAAACAAAGTTCTTTTAAAATTAATTCCAAATAATTTTCCCAAAGTCATCAGCAGTAGCAACACAGCTGACTGATAAGATCTATACCTCATTTAAAACAGACATTCAACTAGTCTAGTCACTGCTAAACAACAAGCATTTTAGTGCTAAGTCCCAGTATCTCAGTTCACCAGTGTCAGGAACATGAGTTCTAATGTGGATTTTTCTGTGAGGCTCTTCTCATAAAAAGCCATTCTGAACTACATGCAAATGACTGTCTTGTAGAAGTAGCCTTTTAGTCTTTATTGACATTATATGTGGGTAATTCCTAAGGGATCTTTTCTCCTCGTAGTTATGAAATTTAATTCAACAAAAATGCACATATGGTCAAGAACTCAGCTATTCACAGACTTTTACAGTCTTCAGAAATCTTCCATGGGAACCATTAGTTGCAGCTGTTTATTCTTCCCTAAAAACACATTTCCCTAAACAAATATGTGTAGAAAAGAAATACTTTTGTTTGTTGCAAAAAGTGCTTTTCATTGCTAACTGCATATCCCTGAAGTGATCTGCATTTGCTTCTGTGTCATGTTTTTGAGGCTTTTTTTCCCCTCTTCACTGATGCTTCTGCTTCTTTTCCTTAGTGGTTTTCATCTTTGCTTTTAAATTTACAGTTCTCTCCTCTGGTGAGAAAATCCAAGTGAGGAAATCTCTTCACCAGAAATTATTTTCATAGAAATCATCGATTTGTTCAGCCTTCTTAGAAGAGCCACTCTGAACAACATGAAGGAATCTGGTCTCTCTGACATGGTAAAGTTCAAAACTTGTCAGTTGTTTCCTTTAAAGCAACAAGGCACAAAACCTTGGGTTTGGATTATGTGACAATTTACAATAGTTCTGTGCAGTGCAGCATACAAGACAGATGATTTTTCTTTAAAATTATGTCAGGGCTTTGTTCAGTATTCCCAGGAAACACTTGGGAATATGTTTAACTGTATACCTGTATCTAGGTAGATATTTCAGGAATGGAGCAGTCAAAAATTTTATGGATGCAGAAGAGACTGACATAAAAAAATCAAGGTGAAAATATTTTGGTTAGAACAATGAAAGATGTTTGGGATTCTTTTCCCCCTCAACATGTGGGTTCTAATAACTGCTGTTTGTTGTTAATTACTGAACATACTGCATCTTCTAATAGACATGTCAAAGGAGAATCAAGTTAATTTGTTATATTCCCCTTTGGATACGGTTCCCATCTACACAATATTTAGACTTAATCCTGTGATTGCCTTTTTCCAATTGATATCTTAGGGAGGCATGTTCTCAGCAATCTGAACAATGAGAGGGTGGGGGGGCCTGAATCCCTGATCATGCTCATAAACTAAAATGCTACACTTTACCTATCTGTGAAGTTAGGTGCCTTGAATAGACCAAAGATATCTAACTCATATGCATTTCTTTGGGCAATTAAATCTTAGCACTTGATGCTGAAAGCCTGCCTCTATGTGTGAACTTAGCTTTCACCATGTGAGAAAGTTTGCAGAGCCTAAAAGAAGGAGAGAGAGAGAGAGAGAGAGAGAGAGAGAGAGAGAGAAAGCACAGGTAAGATGAGAAAATTATGTCAGGTAGTGACTATCACCTAGGAGGATCTTAAAATGTTATATGCAGCATCTGGAATATTTCCATATAAGTTTACATTGTATAGTGTACCACTACTAGTTAGATGTGCCAGAGCTGGTACTTTATTCCTTATTCCCATTTGTACAATCTGTAAATATAATAAAGGGGAAGCCATATATATGGAATAGACAAAGAAGAAATGCCTGTGTTTGAATAATTAAACAGAACAAATTTATTGCAATCCAAGAATATTTTAATTAATCAGAACTAAAAAAAAAACCCTATGTAAAATATAATTAATTTTATATAGGTTTTGGGCATTTCTTAATAGAGTAAATCTCTTGTGTGAAATATTTAGGTAATGACTATCATAAAGGAGACTAATTTAGAGTGTAATAATGTGTTCTAAAAGAGTCTGCTTTTCTGTGTCAGTTAGGAGGAAGGTGTCATTATACTTGACGTTGTATTCATTGTGCCTAATGCTCAGTTAGCTGTAGCAGAGTGTGTACAACAATACTTCCATAGTATTTTTCACCCTGCCCATACACCCACTCCATAACTGTGGTTGTCCCCAAAATATTTTATAGAGCTTATTCTTTCACTCTGGTTCATTTTTTTTTCTTTCTCATTTGTCATCATGCTGAATACATCAGAAAGAGTCTGAACTGATGAAAAAAGATGTGGGATAGACATGTAAGAGCCTGTCTATTACTTTTGTAAATTTTACCCATGGCCACCCACAGAACAGCTTGGCTTTTTTTTATTTTAATTTTTTTTTATTTTTAATTTTTTTCCTATTTATTCTTCTTTATATCTTCTGACATATTTCCAATTTTATTACTGTTTGGAATACCTTAATCCCCATAAGTGAAGTTAGGAAATATCAGCTGAGGCTTTGATATGTTCATTTTCCAGGGTAATTACTGTACATGAGTGATGTGAGAACATTGTGATCCTCTGCTGTTCATTATGGCTATGTACCTGCATTTAAGAAGGTTTGCTAAAAATACCATAAAGTTCATTATGTACTAGAATGGCTAACTATTCTCATTAATTTTGAAAGTGCATGCAATTTAAATTGGTATTGAATACACACTAATGCATGGAAAGGTCTGATTGCACACTGAAGGAACAGATGGTCTTTGCCTTGAGGAGTTTAGCACCTGAAAATACAAAAGCCATGTAGGGAGAGGGTGCATACACAGAAAGGAAGGGCTCACCACACAGGAGGAGAGTGGGGATGGGAAGGGTTGAGTCACAGGGAAGGAATGAACAACAGCCTGTCAGGAAACACCCTGTGAGTTCCAAACATTTTTATTTTGTTTGATAGGGGTTTGAGTAGGTGGAGATCAGTTAAACAGGACAAAGAAAAGGCAGGGAAAGAGAGGCAAGGGCATTTCAGGATGTTGAGAGGAGAGGAGGGAGCAGGCATATGACAAAGAGGAGGGTAGAGATAGGGAGAGGTGTGGGGGCGAGATGGATTGCAGCAATCAGCACGGGGAAAGGATAATTAAAAATCATGGGTGTCTGTCAGACGTTAAGCCTCTTTTACCTTTGCTATGTCAGCTTCATTGTCAGACTGGATCCTCCCTGTAGTCTCTTCCTCATTCCAGGCTGCTCCTGTCATTGTTTAACACAGTTGTGCATGAACCGTGCGTTCAGACTGAAGCCATAAAATTATACAGTGCACTTAATTGAAAGATTGAAAAATTACTTCACAGCGACAGACTACACAATGGTTGACACTTAGGGACTGATCTTAGGCTACTGTACTCAGTGAGTGTAATTTAATGTTGTAACTTTCAAATATGAAACCAATGATTTTTCCTTTGGCAGAGGGAAATTGTTCTTCTACCACATTAACTTTTAGGGTTGGAAAGGGAACTTCTCCCTTAACTTATCCTTCTTAAAGATTCAGATAGCTAACAATATTTCTTACTTATGCTTGAGATGGCCTGAATCTCAAAAATTGTCTGTGTATGTGTATAGTTCCTTATATTGAAATTTTGAATATTGAAATTTTTTGCGTATGTACTGAGAATTTTTATTGTGCTTTCAAAAATGATCGCAGATTAATGGTAAATAAATATTCTGATCAGAAATCCTAGATCAGCTTTTGAGTCTTTTGTCTCTGCCACCCTTTCCTTCTCAGGGAAACAAAACCCAATTAAGATCCAATTCTATCTGTCTCCCTCCTTGCTCGCCATGACTTGTTTGAAAAGAGAAGCTTGTTTTTCTGAAAAGCTACATTAAATCAGAAGGTTTAGAATGGAGAGGCTCTGTATACCCTAATTTCTTCCATAAAACATGGTAAAAACAGCAAAGTAGATCCAAACAGCATCTAAATTGTTTGAATAGTGACACATATCATGGCTAAGCTTCATAGGCTGCATGCCTGTTTATTGAAGTTCAGTTACTGGCTGCCAGAATTATACTCATGGGACCCCAATATCTTCAATCCATAATCTTATTTTCCAGTCAAAATTCAGAAAAAAACCCACCCCCAAGATAGAGGAAACCCAAACAAACCCCTCTCTGTATGAAGCCAAGGGTTTTCTGCAATTCAGTAAATTCAGCCCTTCTATCCATAAGCTTGGCATTTGCATTGTCAGCACTTACTCTTTTAAGTGGAATTAGAAAAACAAAACATCAATGGAAAATCAAGCTGATTTCAATATTGTTCAACAAAGCAGGAATCAGCTGACACTGTAGGAACTTTTTATCCCATTTTCTCTGAACAGCAGGGTAGTAACACTTTTAGTATTAAGATATTTCATTTTCTCTAAAAATTAAACTGAAGACTGCACTTTGGTGTCATTTACAAATATTTGAATTTCATAATTGTTTCCATACACTATGTAGACAGAACCCACTCGAACTCCTGACTTATTGAATATTCTTACTGCCGGAGTCTCACTTTCAGTACGTAGTGTCAAACTTGCACCTTTTGATCACATGTGCTGAATCTCTCACACTAGAATATTTTTTTAATTTACTTTTCAATCCTCTCCTCTCATGGAAGTGCAGCTAATGGCACATTATTTGCAGCCTCTGTTCAGTAACACTTTGTTCCAACTAACACCTCTACCCAGAGCTCATTAAAGCAGCACTTACATGCCTTCAATAAAAAGGGAATAGTTCCAGGACGAGCACTGGGTGTCTGATCTTCTTTTACACAGATTATCCCTTTTTTTGCCCCTGCTCTAGGCAGTGCATGAGTGAACTTATTCCTGAAATACTGTAGCAAGAAATGGCTTCTTCCACTCTTATTAAACTGTCACAAAACATATCTGAGAACCAGATATTCCACTGGAGTGTACTAGGAAATTTAGGAGATCATAGAGAAATTCCCTCAATAAAATAAATGAAAATGTTCATCTTCTACTGACCTACAAATTACAATTTCTTGTAAACATTATTTTTTTCAGCTTTGTAGTATTAAAATTTTTTCATTAATCAAACCCATGAATGTTTAAAAAGTATTGTACTATATGTTTAATATAGTAAACAATCTGATTCTATATCTGATAGAATGAGATGTTCATACTGTCAAAAAGCCTCCTACTTTTTTGACACGGAAATCCTGTCTTCGAAAATGTTGCTTCAAACATCTCTGATTTGCTTTTACTTTCCTTTTTCTTTCATAGCTTCACAAAATGCAACCACTGAGTCCCAGAGAGTGAAGTAGAATCTCATTCCTATGAAACGATCCAACACATCATTCCAGAAGTCAGGTGACACCAGGGACACTGGATGAATCTTTTGGAAAGTCTAATTGATGAGATCAGGCTTAGGTCTCAAGTACTTAGATACTTACTTTGATTTGGGTCTCATTCTGCTGCCATTAAATAAATAAAAAATGTTGTGCATCAATGTAATGACGTACATCAATGAAGTACACCTCTTGTGTGTGCAAACAGTTAAGTCACAGTTAAGTAACTCCAGCAGTGTCTGTATTCTCCTGACTAATTATTCTGGCTTCCCTTCTGTGTTAAATAATGCTTCAAGAGAAAAAAAAAAATGGGAAGTTAAATGTTCCATCCTCATGTATTTCCCAGTGAAGTGAACGCTCAGTCCATGCTTAGTTTGATAGGCTTGCCTGACTGCCACGATAGGACTCCTTTCTAACTGAACTAGCAGAAAAGTCTAGTCTAGTCTCTAGCTGGGTCTACATATGTGAGAGAAGTCAAGCTCCTTCCTGCTGATAGAAAGCATCATGAAAGAGAACAGTGAAAAATTCTGTCATTCACAGTCCTACATTTTTCATATGCATTATTATTATTTATGTTTGTTATTGCAGTAGTACCTTGAAGCTCCATCCAAGAGTTGCCAACAGCTCAAAAATAATTGTATGGGTTGTCACAGATAGCCATAACAAAAAAACCCCTAAACTTGTATCCTGAAGACCTTACATTAAAAAGGCATGATAAATACTGAGGAGATGATTGAGATGTGAAGCCAAGAAAGTTATCAAAAAAACTTGCTGCACATCACAGATGTGTAGCAGAGTCACGAGTAGCCCACTGTTACAGCACGTTGTCCTGTGTTTAATCATAAAATTACTTTTTTCACTGTTTGTATTTAAGTCTTAAAGCTATGGCAGCAAAACCCAGAACGCCTATTACTTGGATGGTCATATGTCTCCTAGAATTTACAGTTGCCATTTGGATTAGATCCTAGCTGTGTTAGATACTGCACAGATGAGCATTGCAGTGGACACCTTACTGGCACCTAAAAGGACATCAGGTGCCATTTGGAGCCATGAGGTGAGTACCTAAGCTCCGCTTTAAAAAGTGAGAAGCAAAGAGTAGAGAATTAATGTCTGTTTTGTCCTTAGGAGGATGTATCAAGTGAAAACCCTTAGGGGTCTCTCCTAGATCATGTATCTTTCAACATAGCTATAATTATGTGGACAGAGAACAACTAACAGAAAAATGGAGCTGGCTAAGCATCCTAAATTATTAAACACAACAAGAAAAAGAAATTTTCTCTCTGCGTAGAAGTATCATACTGAATACACTGAATGGGCAATTGACTGCCAAGTCAAAAACAGTACAGTAAAGTTGAAAATGATGTAGGGAAGCATGACAGCAATGATTAAAGGCATGAAATTACTTCAATAACTAAATAGACTAGGATTCTTCAGTATGAGAAAGAAATTGTTTAAGTGGGGTATAAATTATTCTGGAAAAAATGGATTGTCCAGAAAACTTGTGTTAGAAATAATTTGATGTTTCTCCTAATTCAAGAACTAGGGGAAAACAAATAAAACTGGCAGGGGTTAAGTTGAAAATGAACAAAAAGAGAGATTGTCTCCATGGTAGACATGCTGTGCAACTCTGGACCTTAAATTATTGTGGATTGAAAGATTACCTGGTTCAGAAAAGTGATTAGACATGTAGAAAAGAATACCAATAGTATTCAATGTGAAGTTATGGACTGGCTCAGGAAGGCTGTCTTTTGCAAGTTTATGGAGGAAGAAAAAGTCAATAAGGGGACTATAACTGCATTCTAGTCCTGTTCTCCAGGTACCTGCTGTTGGCCACAGCCAAATATGATTCTGCAATAGGTGGATTTTTTTTGCCTGCCCCTTTACAGCTTTTTTTTAGGATATTATAGGCAACAAATGGGCACAATTAGGTCTGTCAGTATAACTGATAACAGGTAACATGCTGAGTAAGAAGCCATCTAAACCAGCCATATATACCCTGAGAACAGGTCTGTCACAGCAGTAAAAGTCTCATTTGACCTCAGCAGTAGCACAGGGATTGAGTATGCAGTGGTGCTTTCACTGGGTGATTGGTGGACCTTAAGCAGGAAACCCTCAGCACCAAACAGGGTCAGGCCTCAAAGCATAATTAGGGAGGAAGCTCTTATCAGATAATCTTTTGCTTTGAATAGATTGCAAAATCTCACTCAGGCAATTTGGCTGCTTTTATCTCACCAAGCAGCAAAGCAAGGACAAAGGCAGGATCAGCTCTGCGGTAGGGTTCTGTGGAGTTCATTCTTGCATCGTGTGGCTCAGAAAATGAGCTTGGTCTCACTGGAGTCAAGGCTGATTTGTGATCATGCTGATTGTCCTGGACCAGGAGTGTTGCATGAGCAGGTTTTAGAATAGGTAACACAGGCCCTTTAGGGATCTTCTGTGCTTTGTAGCTCCCTTGAGAGCAATTGGATTCTCTTCATCTGTCACATTAACATTGCAGATTTGAAATTAAAATAATAATAAATAAAAAAGAACATCAGGCTTGATTTAAAATTAGAAAGAAAGGAAGTGTTCCACTTCATTAAATGACCTTGTAATATATCTGGCAACTTTGACAGGAGGTTTGCAGGAAGAGAGAAAGAAGGAGAAAGAGAGAAAGAGAGAGAAAGAGAGAGAGAAAAAGAGAGAGAGAGAGAAATAGAGAGAGAAATAGAGAGAGAGAAAGAAAGAGAGAAAGAAAGAGAGAAAGAGAGAAAGAGAGAAAGAAAGAGAGAAAGAAAGAGAGAAAGAGAGAGAGAAAGAGAGAAAGAAAGAGAGAAAGAAAGAGAGAAAGAAAGAGAGAAAGAAAGAGAGAAAGAAAGAAAGAAAGAAAGAAGAAAGAAAGAAAGAAAGAAAGAAAGAAAGAAAGAAAGAAAGAAAGAAAGAAGAAAGAAAGAAAGAAAGAAAGAAAGAAAGAAAGAAAGAAAGAAAGAAAGAAAGAAAGAAAGAAAGAAAGAGAAAAGAAAGAGAAAAAGAAATCCAGTGAAGTTTATGAGTGTTTTTACAAATTGTTATTTTCCCTCCTCCACATCTCTGGCATTGCAGGTAAAGCATTGTGCAGCTGGTATCTTGGCTTACCATTCTCTCTCAGGCTCTGCTGGGAGTGTCAGAACATCAGCACTGATGTTCAGAGCAAAGCTGTGAAAACAAACCACAGCAGATTAGTTGGGCTGATGACCAGGTTATTTAGAGCGAACCACTTTGTGTGCCCTTACGTCTCAACCAAACAATTACCCTTTTCCATCCTTTTATTTGGGCATGTACTTATCAAGAAAAACAGTGTTTGCAAGGCGACATTTTATTCAATTGGGTGATTCATTTAAGAAGTGTTTCTTTGATTCTAGACCGCCAATATATTTTGCTCTTTAATTAAGAAAGTAAACAACAAAAAAGACAAATATCAAAATGCTAGTTATCTGAAATACTTGATTGCTTGAAAGAGAAATTAAAGGCAGCTGGAGAAATGTTGGATTCTGTCATTTTGTACAATTGTTCTTATACTAACAGCTTGGTTGTTTACCTTAAGGTCACTCACAAAGTGAATGCCATTTTGTGAAAGGTAGCATAGCTTTTAAATTAAAATATAAAAGAGATGAGATAGATACTTCAAAGCTGAACATTTATCTCTTCACTTATTTTTTCTCACCTTCCAGAAATGTTTAAAAATTATTTGTCAACGTAATTTGCCCCTTTTTATAACTTAATATGTTCATGACTAGAAGTAATGGCAGAAGAATGAAGTGGAGCAGTCATTTCTAAGGTGAAATCACAGGGAATTAAAGAAGAATTGTTACACAGCTTTTTATTAAAGGTATCAGAGATCATGTTCCCTTAAAAGAAAATACTACACAATGTGGTTTGAAAATCACTTTTTTTTTGACATTTTAGAAATACAGCACTTTCTAAAGGATTGTCATTTGTTCTTAAGTATTGAGACTTAGCATCAACTTTTTATTTATTCAGCAGTAGAAAGTATTGAGCTTGTGCTGGCTTTGTTGTTGTGAATGAGTAGATGCTGTCAAGTTACTAATTCTTCAAGAAATTCACCGAGTTGCTTATTCTGCTTTTGTTGTTTTAAGGCTTATGTTCTTTACATTTTTCCTCTGGGGTTTCTGTTGAATTGTATACAGACAGTACTTGTTCATAACTATCCCTGCAAAGCCTTGGTTTATAATATTATCAATTGCTCTCAGGAACAGTGTGATTTGCTATTACCTCACACATATAATCCAGTGCTAATATTTGTGGCAAGCCTTACCCAAGATTAATAATTTGCATCTTGTCCAAGTTATTGATTTCAAGATTACTTGAAAAATGGAGGAGAAAATAAAATCCTATCAAACATGTATCTCAGACTTTGGACAAGATGGTAAGTTTGTCTTCTCTGGGGAGAAAAATTGGCAAATAACCCACAAGAGATGTATACTAGGACTAGAGATCTCATTTTATCTTTTTCCCATTTTGAAGACTTAATTTTAATCTTTTGAGCAGAGTATACAAACAGGAAGGAGAGATTACCACAAGAAGATAGGTGTTAAAGAGATGTATTGAAATCCATTGCTAGGCTGCATAAACATCACTGTGGTTAATTCCTCCATTTTTAGACATTCTTTACTCAAGTTATTTTTACTTATCAAGTTCACACTTCATACCTTTAAAGAAAGGTTGAATAAAAGACTCTTGCTTAAGGCTATCTTAATGAACCTGAGATGCAGAGTCTAATTTTGAAAGGTAGGTACTTTGACAGCAATTTCAAAGCCAATCCCTTACACACAGTCTTAGCTCAAAGCAAATGCTCCAGGAATAACTTGTTTATTGTTTATATAAAAGCTCACTTCAAACTATTACTCCTGGGGTGGAGAGCAGCTGGAGTAGGCAGAGCACACATTTGTTTTCTTTCTTTCCAATAAGATTATCTCAGAGACACTTCTCCCCTTCTCCTCCTTTGCCCTTTACCTGTAAAACAGAACTAAGCACAGCTGTTTGGGAGCAGGAAAGGTGACAGCTTATCTTTATGCAAATCTGTACCTTTTCATTAAACTAATTAACTTAAGTCAGTGGTAAACTCATGTAGACACTCTTAGCTAGCTTTGAACCATCTGATTTGCAACTGTCTTTACCAAACTGAAAAAAGTGTGTCTGCACAGCTTCTTACTCCTCTTAAAGAAAGAAGATCTAAAACCATTAGCAAATCTTGAGCATTTTAACTCTCAAAGAGAACCAGCACACTCCTTTTGCTCAGAGTGCTAATTTATCACACACTAAAAATCTGCCAAATGAGTGGGGGAATATCTGTTACTGCTTTTAGGGTCTGCTGGAGCAGGACTATCTCACATCACCCAAATCCTAATATGGAAAGACTGTGAAGTCTATGTCTTTTAAATGGTAAATTTGCTGAATATTATATTATAGCTTGAATATCAGCTTTACCATAAGTAAAATTCATGAAGTTTCTTGGGCTCTGTGATTAGAAATTATATTACTAGATGGTTTTAGGCACTCTTTCCTTCTCCCCAGCATTACTGGGGAATGTATCACTAATGTAGGAACACTATCAAAGGTAAATGCATGCTCTAAATATTCTAGATGGCATCTGGGTCACCAGCACACTGCTAGCTGAAGAAACAATTCCTCCCAACACAACACGCACTTATCTCTTTCCTTACAGATGGCCTAAAAAGAGGAATATTATGGAGGTGAAAGACATTTCCCTCTGTCAACTTCTCATTTTGTGCTGTGTGGAAGCAAGTTTATTTGTTGTGAAACACAGAGGGACACTCAGTGTATAGCTCATGCACCCCAGCTACCCATGCCTCCTGGTTCTTCATGATCAGGCAATGGTCCAGGAAATAGTGGTTTTGACTGCCTTTTTTTTCAGGAGCCTAATGGTATCTCCTCCATCATTTTAGATGAAGACTTTTTATGATGTAAGTTCACAGCCTGTTTTCTTCCTCTACATTAAGGTAGAGTTTTCAGGAAGCCTTCACATTACAGCACAAGGACTTTAATGTCTTTTTTTTGAGAATGTTTTGCTTTCTCTGGTGCTCAGACTGATTGTCTCATTAAGGAGACAATGGACTGGGTGATTGCCTTATGCTCTCTCATAAGAACAGGAGATTTGATTTTCCAGCTGGGCATGTTTTTTACTTCTGCTCAAGGGGCAGTCTTACATGTCAAGTCTCTACATAGCCTCTCTCATGTGAAACCTGAGAAAATTATTAAATCCCTGTGACACACTGCCTTGGAAGGGGCAACTTCTAAGTTATGATGATAGGGAGAGATGCTGAGTTTCTGCCTACTTATTATGAGAGACATAATAGATGTGTAATGTCTGATTATTCAGTGCCAAGGTCCCACTAAATCTTGTATGCAACTTTTCTCCTCAAGCAGCTTTGCACGTGAGCAGTGTCTTACAGCATTGAAGCCTTTCTGACATCTGTGTCTTATGGGGCTCTTGTATTTATACCAAAGAATGACTGAGATGACTATGTGCACAAGCCAACTCAAAGGTCTATGAAACACTCTCTCTGAAAACACTTTTGATTTGTCCAAAGTCAGTGAAAAATGTGTGAATTGTACCAAATTGGTTGGGACAATTGCTGGACTGTTTTTTCAGTAGTGGGTGAAGAAGCTGGAGCAGGGGATCAAGAAAGCAGGCTGGTATGGGCTAAGGATATCACTGCAAGTGAAATAAAGGGCACGTAAAAGAGAGATGAAACAAATAGTTCTGAGAGCTGCTATCAGAGAGGATTGGAGGGAAAAAATAAATTTGTATCCTGACTGCAGTTGCTTCACTATCTCACAGGTGGCAGATTTATGTGACTGAGGAACCATGTCCTCAGAGCATCATGAGGTAATCCCAGGAGGTAAATGTGGGTAAACACAATAGAGACCTCAGAACATTCTGAAAGAAACCTAAAATAAAACAGACAAGACTTTCTGAAACCTAAACATTTGTAAAGGGCCTGTAAGTACTTCTATAGGGTTACGGCAATGGTAGGAACCTTGCTTGAAGAGGACTAGGGCTGTCCTTCTTCTAATTCCTGTCTGAAAAATGTTCATGCATTAAACTTGGAATGACATTTTGCAAGTGAGGTAGTGTACATTTGCCTTTCTGAGGCAGAGCTCTGCCTTGGGAAACAAAAATGTGTGTGTATGTGCACATTTGTGTCAAGCTGGCTAGAGTCCTTATAGCTCTCTGATGCCTATCTCTAAACACCTCCTCTGGATTGTGTCAAATACTAATGAAAAAAGATAAAATAGTCTGTCTGAGAAACACATGTGAGACTGCTTGCAGTTTTGACTGAATTTTGGTGATGCTTTTTAGGATATGTGTAGAAAATAGATGAGTACAATAGGAAGAGTAAAGGTGTTTCTGGAAATTGCCATTCAAACCAGACCAACATTCAACTTTGACAAAGGAGACATGCAATTCTGCTGTAATGAGGACATTCAGTCAATAAGGAGTGCATTCTTTCAAAGTCAGAGGACTTGCAAACTTGTTTAGAATTACCATTAAATTGTGGTACACTTTACAGAGAAAGAGATGTAAACATTTTAGAAAGTGGTCATCAAGCACCTTGTTGTTTGCCAAGAAAAATAGGCAATTATGAACATCATGTCCAGCTATGCATCATATCGGCTCCAATCAAAACCATTTAAATCCAGTCAAGCATTGCTTTCACACATAAAACCCTACCCAATGCTTGATTATACCTCAGCATACCAGGTATGCAGCCTAGGATGCTGGCCAATAACAATATTCCATTGTCTAGGAATTTTAATCCATGCATCTATATTTATAAATGTCATAAATTTGATTGCAAAAGATTGCAATTATCAAGACCTTGCTGTTTTCACTTTTCTGTCCAAATCTGTTAAAACTCTTTGAAATCAAAGCAAACAAATAAACAAAGTCTGATAAAAAGGGACACTCTCAAGCATTTAAGTGGAAAACCCGGACATAGAAAATGACTTAGATTTTCTACAGTTCTTTAGCCCTCCCAGGTGATGCTGCCTCTCAGCAGAGTAAAATTACTATATGGAGAAAATGGTTTAGACTGCACATACCCAGACTGAGGAAAAAATTGCTTCAATATAGACATATTAAAAACAAACAAAAAAAAAGCCTTACAGGCACTTTTGTGGTCTCACAGAAACAATGAATCCTATTCCTCCTACTGCTCTGCTGAGGTAACTAATTAGCTTTTTTTTTTTCCCTTACAAAAGCCCTTTATATTGGAGACTTACTCTAAAAATGTGTCACTTGCTGGCATGCAAGCACCAGGTCATCTCAGCAAGTGTCAGTAGCACTGGGAGTCTTAGCATAGTAGAGTGACCCGTGTTTTAACATTATGTCAATTTGACCTGCTGTGAGCATGCTATTGAATTTACAACACTGACAGACTAATTGAAGTAGGGCTCTCCACATTTACAGGAACTGGAACCGAGTCACTATTAGTAAACCCAGGAATATTATTCCTGAAACAGCTGCTCAGGAGTTCAGCGTTGTGGGTCTATGCTGCTCAGCCATCCACTGGATGAGTACTTCCTTTCACCATCTCCATCCTAATTTGCTTTTCTTTTTTTCTTTTTCTTTTTTTTCTCCCTAGCAAAGCTTCCAGTGAGAGACTTGCCTGGTTCCATTATAAAAATGATGGCTAAAATATCTCTGTCAGAAATCTCTTTCCAAGAGCAATGTTGCTGTCAAACACTCCAGACAAACTATGTGGTTAAATGCTTAACTCTTGAGTACAATGGCCACGGCTTAACCGAAAGTATGATCTTATCACTGGTATTAAAAATGGCACGTACAATCTTAAACAGGAAAATGGAGGGATCAAATAGCTTGGGTCTGTCACTTCATGACCAGACATTCCAGGAATCTTTGAAAGACCCTTACCCTGTGAAAAGGCATGTACAGTAGCTGACAAAAAAGTATTTTTTCAGATACTATCAAGGGTGAATCTGCACAGAGGTACATTTTATTTTATAGCAGCCAGCTTTGGAATGTACCTGCCAGAAACAAGAATGCTTCCTTCATTTAGCCTGATTTATCATTAGAAGAGCTAACAGAGCTCCTTCATGAACTACTGGAGCTCAGTCTGGCACAAGCCCAGCAAAGTTGCACTACTTACTTAACACCACAAGGAATATAATGCTTCTATTTACCCTTCAAATAATACCCACCATTTTTCACAATGTACCAGAATTCATTAATTGATTATGACAATATATAGGGACAAAAAATATTTATTTTTTCCCAGAATATTTTGAAAGCCACCCATGACACAAAAAGTTCAGGCAGGTACCTTAGATACATTATAGACCCTAAACTGAATTTCTTGGAAGGGGTGGTAGGCACCTAAATACCTTTGCAGTGTGCTGGCAGTAGACTTCTGGTCTCTTAGGCATAGATTTAGGCATGAGACACTCCTTCCCCACACCCACCTGCTGGATGAGTTACATCTCCACCTAATTTAGGTGAGTGCTATCTTTTTTCCCCTTAGGGCCCAGGAGAATTTCCCTGGCTATTTGCCTTGTGTAGCTCTGTCTTTAAACATCTGTGGTCTAGCCACTTTCACTCTGGGTGCAGGGTAAATTGGTATCAAATTGGGACCAGGGTTAAACAGACACTGCTGACCACCTTTCACATGCTTTTTGGTATATTGTGCATGTGTGCAAGGGGAATGTTCATGTTATGCAAACAGTGATAAATGTAATCTCTGAGTCAGTGCTCCGTGACTTTCTTGCACTTAGCCTTGGTTTGCTCTCTGCTTGACTCTAGCAACCTCACCATTTTTCTCCTTATCTTTATTCAGTGACTGAGAGTTTGCATCCAGAAAGATATTAAGGTACCTAAAATTTAAAGTTGTCTGCATTATTTTGATTTTAACAGGAATTAAGAGATAGATATTTAGCTATATTTGTAGATCTGAGTGTTAGTGAATGTTTAACAGGCATCTTGGTTTGTGAGAAAAATAAAAGATTTATGAGAGTAGCTTTTTGGCCAATGTGAGAAACTGCTACAAGTGCTGTGAAAATCCTAACATTAATGCACAGGCATTAATCTGACTTAACTTTTCAGTGTTGATATCTATTCATAAATATATTAAATGATCAGCAAATCAAACTCTGAATATTATTTTAGTTCAGAGCACAAACTAAGCAAAACATGAAAAATGAACCTTGAGTGCTTTTTACTTGAACTTTGTACGTAACCATATTAAGACACTGAATATTTCAAAGGCT
The DNA here is from genome assembly GCF_012460135.2 of Molothrus ater. NCBI lineage: Eukaryota > Metazoa > Chordata > Aves > Passeriformes > Icteridae > Molothrus > Molothrus ater. Next base: position 36,656,648 of record NC_050479.2, read on the forward strand.
GAGAGTATTTATAGCTTTTGACTTTTAACCATATTGTATCCTTTGCCTTATTTCTTGTCCTCAGCAAATGTCAAGTGGGTGTTGTATGGAACTGAGAGAGACCAATCTCAAGAGAACATCCGCTTTCAATAAGTGGAACTCCAGATTACACAAAGCTGCAGGCATAAAAGCAGCTGCAAAAGCAAGTTCACTCTAAAAATGAAACAATTTTCTCTAGAAAAAAGAACATGAAAGTTAAAGTAAGGACTTAACTGAAATCATCGTGCTTTTAGAAAATGTACTTTATATCTAATATTTGTAATCAAATTAAATCTGTGATGCAGGTTATAGTTTTAAAACTTTCTATTTCCTTTTCCTAGAGGTGGCATATTTATATGAAAAAGCCAGTCCAAACATGCACTCTGTTCCTGAGAATTATGGTCTACAAAATAACCTTGAATTTCTGAGAATTATAATCCACTGAAGCTTGAATTTCTTTGTACATTTAAGTCATTCTTTTAAGAAGAGCATATAAACGATCTAAACAGGATGTTTTTTTCAGAGATGTAACTTAAATCCAAGAGGCTGAAGTATTTGACTTATGGTAAAAGAGCCCAGAACCAAGTCTTGCTTTGTAATGCATGTACAGAGTGCAGAGTGCAGGTGATGACTTGAGGTGTGAAAGCCTGTATTATAAAACCTGCACCCACACATTCTGAAAACTCTGCCAGGTTTGTCATAAAGGTTAGCTAAAGTTGTGAACCTTTCAAATAAACTTATGGCTAATTTTGAGTGAATATTGATTGATTTATGGTCACATATATCTAAAAAGTCAAGGTTCAGGGTTTTTTCTTACTGTGCTACACTTGGAGCTATTTTGGTTTATTTAAGCCTGGAGTTCAAACTGAGTTTCATGAGAGACAGCCCCCTAGAAACTAAACCCAAGGACACTGATAAAAATCTGAGGATGGAAACTGCCAAGTTTCAGATAGGTTTGAATTCAGCAAAGGCTTCTTTTCATTGCTTTTGCAATCCTGCTGTCTGCATTGAGAATAAAACTGAGGTATATTTAAGGGAGTTTGGACTGAGGAGAATGGTTGAACTTTGAGAAGAGAAAGGCAGAACAAGCAAACAAATCCAGCTTCTCAAGAGGAGATGCAAGATAGCTGCATACTCTCTACATCATGTAGTGAGCTAAAGTTTCTTCCTGATTTCCCATGGCACTGTTTCTGTAGGAAAACTCAGGACACAGTACAGCCTTGGAGCTAGGAAATGGAAACATTTCTGTTTAGGAAATGTTTTTAAGACATGCTTATGTCCTGTCTAAGCTTGACTAGCACAGCACACAAAACATAGGTCTACAACTGTAATGTGCAGCAGGCCCTGGCCCACTGGCAGCTGTTGACAGTTTGGGTCTTCTCTTGGTTTTGGTGCAATTCTGTGCTTGCTTCGGGCTTGGCCAAGGCATATGGAGGCAGGCAGAGGGTCTGTATGGCCACACAGATGCATTGAGAGATGCTATATAGTGCTGGTTTTGCTAGCCTTGCATCTCTCATATAAACCCATGTTTCTCCTGTGAGATTGAACCAGGACGTCTGTGAAGTATCTCCCATGCAGGGCAGCAGAAAGGCTGGACCTTCATCAAGGGACAGTACAAAGCAACTTGGGCTGTGCTTCACTCCTCCCCTGTGAGGGGAGTGGGTACAAAAATGTATCTGGGCCTCCTGGAATGTATCTTAGCCTCCTGAAAAATGCTCACAGATTTTGCAGCTTGACATAGGGTTTTTTTAGCTTCCTCTCAGAATTGCCCTCTGGAGGAATCTGGCAATGTCCCATAATGATATGAGGATCCCAGGGAGATCTGTGTTTCTACCCAAGTATATAAGTAACATGAGAGGTAGTCTCATGGGTATCCTCCATTGCTTAACTGGTTACATAGCTTTGTATAATTGTGTTTCACTACTTAAGTAGATTAAACAGACAATTATGACCTTGAAATCATGTATGACAACTTCCAGATTAAATTCCAGCCTTACCTCCTGTACTGTCATCAGTCTATAAAATGCAGAAGTGAGTATATACAATATGGAGTTTATTGTTTCCCATCATCTGGAGTATGATTTTTACTGTTCTTTGTGATTGCTTTTTATGTCTGTCTTGAAACAGAGTTTTTGTAATTGTACTGTTTGCTACTCTGGAGAAGCCCAGTTTGCTTTCCTATTCTGTTTTGAAATTTAATGAATTCCTTCAGGAATGGTTAAGAGCTGAGCAAAAAGGACCTGCCTATGGGTCAGATTCTCCTGGCTGTATAAATATATAGGTTCCCCCTGTCTAAATACAAATGGGTTTCCTGCAGCAGCATCAAAATATAAAGATAAGAAGCAGCCAGGACATAGTGAAAATAATTACTAACTATTAAATAACTACTGCTACTAAATCAAGCGCTTTATACAAAAAATAAGCTGACTTTATGACAATCTATTCTCAGTAACTGTGGTAGTACAGATAAAGGAAAAATTGGAACTAGATAATTTATTAAGAGAGTTATAAAAAGACCTAACAGATAGTTAAATGCTGACATTATCTTTCACAGGATGAACAAATGTCAGCTATACAATGAAATGAAAACCAGCTATGTTTCAACATAAGTTTAAATATTTGGAAATGAACACCTTCATTATTTTCTTAATGTGCTTTGTTAATTAAGTCAGTGGGACGTGTGCTCCCAAGTCCCTCAGGCGTTACTGAAAGTGTCCCCCCATGTCAAGCTGACAAATTTTATTTATGTGATTCAAAAAGCATACCAAATCCCACCCCATGCTTCCAAGAACTCTGCTAGTTATTTAAAGGTACAAAACTAAATAATGATCTCAAGGACTCATGATATGTAGTATATATTTAATCTCTCTAGACCATTCTTCTTTCTGTCTATCACAAATGTCTGTCAAAACAAGGAGGTCTGCAGTGCCACCTCAAAATCATCACATCTGAGGGACTCAGCTAAAGGCCCGGAGGTCACACTGCTGTAGAGAGCAGGGTGGGTGGCAGCAGGCTGTCATGGGAGATGCAGGGCTCTGTGGCAAGGGTGAGATGGGGCAGGCATTGCCCCTTTGGGTGAAAGGCCGAGGAAGTGTTAAATAGGGCACTGTGAAGGACTATGGGATGGATGTGGTACATGATAACACCAGGAGAGTCACAGTGAGAGCCAACCTTGGCAGTGTGGAGACACTTTAAAGTGTGGATATAGATGAGTTTTACCAGCAGGGGAGGTTTTCACTAGGTTAACATCCAGTAGCTCAGACTTCTCAAAGAAGTCCAATGCAAATGATTGGGAAGCTTCTGATTACCATGGCAGAACCACTGAGAATTTGTAAAAGTTTGCTTGTCTTGCAAGCCTGTAACTGTAAACTCAGTATTGTTTCTGACATGTGGGCAGGATGATAAACCCACACAGTACTCAGAGGACACAGATAACTCCAAGTCCCATTTGAAAATCCCTGAGTTCTTGAATATGGTTGGTGATGTTTTTCATTCTATAATTCTGTAGGGTGAAGTCAAAACATTTGAATGGACTGAACTGATCTCTGACACAGCAACTAACAAAGTGACTTAACAGCTGTTGTCAGAGAGTGTGGATTTGAGATAGAATGATAGAAACACTGAAAAAAACCCATCTGAATATGACATGAGGTGCTCTACACGTGGCTTCTTTTTTCTTTATTGAAGCAGCCATCCTTACCCTTGCCTGAAAGACCTGAGGAAGGAGGTGGAGAGGAAAGGGTCCACTCTTTGGTCTCTGCATTAGAGACTAAAAACTGCAGTGTAGTGGGAAACCACTATACCAATGAAATAGAAGTGCCTGAAAATGTTCCCAGGCTCTGCTGCTGGACCAGAAAACAAACCATGTTCCTTCTAATAAATTCCATCATTCTCTGAAATTAGATGACTGCATGAAAAAGTGCCTGTTGAAAATGGTCCTGGGAATATTTATACTTCCAAGCTGGTTTGGGAAATGTATGCATGCTGGATGGCATGTGTGCCAAAAGTGTGCCAGGAAATGGTGTGACAATTTATGGAATGCCTATATTAGGAAAAGATCTATGTCAGAAAATGTCTGGTGCTGAGGATCACATCCACACTGGCATTCAAAGTCTGTATTTCAGAGTTTTACTGTTGCCTAGCTCTAGCTTACTTTTGCAGACAGAAGGCCCATTAGCAGTCAAAGTGCATTAGATACCCTCTGAGACTGAGACTGCTCCTCCAGGTTTATTTTTATCTGAAAGGAATTCATTTTGCACATTCCAAACATGATGTGAACCAAAGTGCAGGAAGTGGGAACTACTGGGAGATTTGCTTTAGTAGTGCATCCTGATCTGAACTAAAATGCTTCCACACATACACCCAGAGGCAACTGCGTCCCACTGTTTGAGAACATTCCCAATCACAGTTTAATTTACCAGTTCACCCAGTTCAATTGCACATAAAAATTGTGTGAGGCTTTGGCATGCTAAGTGGAAATTGGATTTTAAATTTTATTGCTAAAATTGAGTAAATCTCTACTGAATGTTTGAACTGTCATTCTTCAAGTGCCTAGAATAAATTTGGGAAAGTTTGCAAGTGGATGCAAAAACGATGACTGCTATATATAGACCATGTTCATGAAGTGTTTTAAATGTGTCTTGCTAGTGTATCTGAGAAGAGAAAAGAAGGGGAGGGGGGAAAGAGAGAGAGAGAGAGAGAGAGAGAGAGGCTGTGAATGTTAAAAGGAAAGAGAAAGGCCTAAAAAGGATTTCTTAGATTACAAAAATCTTTGCAGTAAATTTACAACCAAAATTTCCAGTCCTGACTAAAGCAAGTGATGTTTGGCAGCTGTATCTGTAGGCCATGAGCTTTAACTACACCACATTATCTTTCTCAGTAAGATCTGGATGGCAGTTGCCTTTAGGTTGGAATCCAAACTGATAAGGAGCTTTTTATCACTACAGAGTACGTCTTAGTTTGTAAGGAGCAGATAGTCATCTGCTGTACCAACCTGCCTATTCTAGTTGAAGCTGCCCCCAGGGAACAGATACCAGAAACTTTACATTTAGAACACTTAAAAAGAAAGATTCCTGGCAAATGTGACGGCGGCGTAAGTGGTATTTAAAGAAGAGCTGTGTAACATAGTACCTAAATAATTTTATAGTCCCACTGCTATTTTAGTATGCTGGTAGGATATCTGAACCACTTGCTCTTGACTTGTACCTTGTCTGTAATGATGTTATGCATAATGCAGCAAAAGGAATTCTTCATTCCTGAGCAGGGGAACAGAAGTGAACAGAAGTGCATTTTACAACTCATCTCTTATGGATCAAAGCAAACCTCAAGCTTGCCTTATCATGTAAGCGAGTTTAGTGTCCTTGAGCTTTACTGTTACAGTTACACACGCTTAGCCCATAGCTCTTGCTATGTTTGCATTAACTGAAATTGCATGTATAAAGATTGCACAGGCTTGATTTCTCCTGGTAGTTAGATGTTCAGTGTGTCTATTAAATTGACATGTTTTCTGCATTTGCTGTGAAATACATGCTGAAATGATTTAAAAATGTACAGATGTTTATTTTGGTCTATAATTAGCTGAAAAAAAACCCAAACCAAATTAATTTCAAATATAGTGTGTGTGGGGAAAGATTAAAAAAGAAAAAGAAAATCCCAATAACTGGAAAATTATTATTTTTGTGTACAGTTGTTCAGATTTTATTTTCCCTACTACTGTTTGTGCTTTCTGTATTTTTGAAACATAGCTTAAAACCAGTATAGATGTGAAGGCTGAAAGTTAGGAAATAAAACCTTGCTGTGGTCATACAATTAAAATGAATGAGGTACTTTGTTGCTTACTACACATACTTTTTTTTCTGAAGCAGTTTATAGCTTCATTGCATACAGAGTATGTGAAGTACAAATCATATAAGTGATAGAGTAACTGCTCTACAGTGCTAATCAACCACCTAAATGCTGTTTTAAAAACAAACAAACAAAAGGCACAGTAAAGTTTGACCTTAATGTCTTTTTGGTGGGGGATCTAGTACATTAAGGGTCTGGACAGCATTGCTTGTCTCATTTAGATTTCAAGGGTTTTAGGGCAAAGTGTATATTCCATCTGGGTTTTGTGTCTTGCTGAGAAGTTTGACAGTTTCTACTAAATCATAATAATTAGAACAGCAAAAATGGCAATTGGTGTCTTTGAGAAAAAGTGTCCCATGAAGCTTCCCCTGTCAAACAGTCAATACATACTTTTTTAACTGAAGAGATCCATAATAGCCAAGAAACTTCTTATTCCTAGTCAAGCATTTACCCCATCCCCCCAAATCTATATTGTGCTCTTGTAGGAAAACAGTTTAACTGGTTGGGTGGTTGTGCTGCTGTTGGCCTTGTAGCTTGCCAGCCTGCAGCTATTACTTTTTTGCTGGTTCAGCACTTCTTCAAAAGAATGCTCATTTTCCAGGAAAAAAAAATGCCATAGAAAGGATCCTGAAAATGCACTCTGGGCGTGTTTAGGTATTCAGGTATGCTCTACTTTCATCTGTTGCTTTTTGTAAACCAGAAAGGGATGAGCCAGTTCGTGTCCCAAAACCATGTAGTTATGTAAGAAACTCAGGTTGAGTTCGGGTAATAAATCAGTGTAATTTTATTCCATTAAAATTATTAATCTAGTTGTCCAAAGATCTCTGAGACTGGAGCTGGCATTGTTCCTGCTGGATTTGGACCCAGGGCAGAAAGTGTGCAACTACGTAGAGATTTCCCATGACTGTCTTAGTGTGCTGGTGACAGCTTTCTATCAATTTTCAGGCCTCTTCCCCAGTGACAGAGCTCTGTGTTTGGATGCTTAAATTGTGATATTCTCTTCTTCTATTTCAAAAAGAAACAGTGGATGCCTATCTAGGTACTGATGTTAAATATTTGCCTAGTATTGCCAAAATTAGCGAGAAAAAGAGAACCTTTACTTCAATGGGAAAAATTATACTGGCAATAAGGCTTGTTTATTACAGTAAATAATTTTTTGTCTTACCAGTGTGTGCTGTCTTGTTTTCTTTTTCTGTAGCTCAGAGGGGCAGAAGTTATTAATGGAAAGTGCAGAGTAAGTTTTAGCTCTCATTTAGATTAAAATGTCACAGGTCTCAGCTAATTTTGCCCATGGATAGCCTATTTGTTCTTTCCTTTAGTTGACTGTACTGGAGTTTTGAGCCTGTGAGCAAAAATATCTTTCAAGTATCTTCTAAGTCTTATTTTGGCACTCAGCTACTCAGGCTTTCCTTTGAACAGTACCCCTCTCTGTACAAATAGGAATAATCCTTATGTGGTTGTGTTCTGGCATCGTTGATGGAATACAGCTAAGATTCCACCTTCCAAAAAATTCTCCAAAAAACTATACAAACCCGCTTCAGTTTTTTATTTTCTTATTTGTTTTTTAAAAGTCTACTGAATATTTTTAGGCTGGCATAAACACATGCCAGCCACAAATACTGGACTGGTTAAGGGAAATGTCTGGGTTGGCATGAATGACCCACCTGACCCAAATATGGTGCATAATTTGGGTCAGGATTCTGCAGACTTCATGGTGTAGAAGTGGTGACAGAAGCAGCAGCAGTATCTCACATCTAGGCACAGGGGCAGGAGAGGGCAAATAACTGTTCACCCAAAGTTCATGTATACTGCAGGCTGAGAAACCATGAACTAGATGTTTCATTTAGAGGTTTCTCATTTATGCATTTCTTCAACAGCCTTGCTATGTGTATTTCTTCAACCTGATCTAAAAGCCTTGGTATGTGTGTACACAAATATATATATAAACAATATTCTCTGAGCTACCCACTAAATATTCAAACAGATTATAAATCCTATGTTAAAAAATAATTTCCTGTTTTAGTAATTTCCCCATAAAATAGTAACTTAGCATTCCTGCATGTTGATGCAGAAACTAAATTACAATTGGAGTCTACATAAGCTTAGATCTTCTTAGCACAAAACCAACATGCTCAACCCTTTCACATATAAAGTACTCCAACATATATACTAGACATGCACTATTCCAGTCAAGTAGTTTTCTTCTCAGGGCAAGGAGGAAATTTGTCCTGTAGTTCTGTTTTGAAATGTTTGAGAGTTACTTAATGTTACTTTTAATAATTTGGATAGATATGTTCAAGAATTATCATTACTTTACAACACATTTGATCCAAAGGTTTTGGAGGGGGATCGGGTAGAGTTCTCTTAGCATTCGTGGCACCTCTTGTGGTCTTGGATCTTTTTGGCTTTGGCCATAAATTGAATGAAGAGTACTGCAGAGAGACATGGAGTTGATCAGGGTTTTCCAGTGTTACTGATTGCAAACTACAGCAACTCCAGTGATAATTAGGCCCAGAAAAATTAAGTTTTTGGTGGCTTCCATAGTGTTTCTCTCCAGGAATTAAAGCTTGCCCTGTTTTGATAAGAGATATCCTTCCTTCCCTCATCTTCCCTGCCAAGGATAAATGTCAAATGGGTTATAAGCTTTTATGCCTGTTTATGTATAGAATGGAACTGCTCTCTTCTTTACATGATTAATGCTATTAACTTCAGTGTCACTGCTGAAGCAGGGGGTGAGCTGGATTTGACTGTGTATTTATACACTATGTGTTGTATAAGGTATGTAGGTACCATCTCTTGTCCTCTGTATTATATTTTGAAAAGCATCTCTTTTTGTCTGAAAATCAGTTATAGCAGGAATCAGATGTGTCATCTGTATAGCAGTTGCTATTGTCAGCTTTCTGACAATATAGCAGTTGCTATTGTCAGCTTTCTGACAATTTCAAAAATTGCACATAATGTGAAGTAACCATAAAGTGTGCTTTAAAAGCTAAGGTACACTCGCCTCCATTATTTTTAAAGATATTTCCTTTGTGAAAGATACAGGTTGAGAACCTGCTCTCATTTAGGTAAGATATAGTCTTGTCACTTATTTCACTGGGAGAAGCGGTGGATCCATATAATAATTTGATGACTTTATCATGACATCACTCTTGGTGGACCTAGTAGCCATTGAATGTATATCAGCCGGTTTCAAATGAGCAATCACATTTTTTTCAGGTGAAAAATATAGCAGAGCGGCTGAGGGAGCACAGGGGTTGTTTACCCTAGAGAAAAGGAGCCTCAGAGGAGACCTGATCACAGAGAGGAAGTTGTAGGTGGGTGGGTGTTGGCCACTCCCCCTAGGCAACCAGCAACAGGACAAGAGGAAATGGCCTCAAGCTGCTCCAGTGGAGGTTAGTTGGACATCAGGAAGAATTTCTTCACTGGAAGCATGGTGAAGCATTGAAATGAGCTCCCCAGTGAAGTGGTGGAGTCACCATCCCTGGAGATGTTCAAGAAGCAACAGGATGTGGCACCCAGTGCCACGGTTTAGTTGACATGGTGTTGAATTTGATGATCTTGGAGGTCCTCTCCAAGCTTAATGATTCAATGGCTCTATGTGAAAGAAGGTAAGAGGAAAGTACTAAAATAAACTGTAGCATTTTGTCTCATTTTTAAGTGCAGCTATTTGCACTTTGAAAATGACTCCATGAACCATAAGTGATTGCTGTGAAGTCATTGAATAAGACTGGGGTCTGATCATACTGAGTGAGTTCCTTAATATAGACCTGATCCAGGGCTTATTCAAGTCTGTTGGAATGTTTTCATGCATCATGAATATAAAGTTGATCTGGCCCTGCATTAGGAATCCTTTATTTCCCCAATTATTGCCAAGGTTTGAAATTTACCATGTACAGAGGGGCAACAGAGTTGGTAAAAGACAAATAACCATGAAAGCTATGAGATTAGACCTTAAGTGGGAAGAAAATGATGCAGAGGCCTTTTGTTTCTTTAGCATATAGAGTGAATTATTGTGACGATGAACCTTTACTCAATTTGCCCTATCTTCCCTTAGTTTTTTTACAACTTGATAGCATTATCATTTTATTAATTATAAAAAAGAATACTTTTCCTCCACTGTATCAAGATAAATGCATTTTATCTTTCCTATGGTGGAACTTCTGTACTGTAATCCAAATAAAAAAAAATATTATGATAGTGAGCATCATGTTGGAGTGGATTCTTATATTGAAACCAATTTGTACCTTAAAAACATTTCTTTAGTTTTCTGATTTACTGTTACAAGACAATATGACTATTTCTAGTCCCCTCAATAAAACATGTCTTATTTCCATGAAGGCAAAACATTACTCACAAATGCACTTAAAAACCAGCTATCATATTAAATGAGACCTAACACAATGAAAGTTGGTTTCAAGCTGTCCCATGACTCAAGTAATTATTATTTCTCCAAATATTTATACTTGATTGTTGTGCTTACCACAAGGTTCCTTCTTGCACAATCTGACATTTAGCATGTTTTAGTCTCAAATAAATATTTTTACTTATAAAGAAGGTAAAAATCAAGACAAAGACTCATAAAACCTTGGAATAGCAAAACTAGTCTTAAACCAGCTTTTGTCCCTCCTCTGCTTCAATCCACTAGCAACTCAACTTTTGCACTATTCAGGGAGCTTTCTTTTGTGAGTAGCTTAGGTTTATAAATTAGCATGAGAATACTTCTTCCTTGCATAATGTCAAAATCACAGTCCAAAGAATCCCAATCTTTTTATGGCTTTCTAAATTACCAAAAAGTGCACAAATAGTGACTTTCTTTGGTGTGAACTTATCTTTTGGAACACTTTCAGAATAAAAAGTGTAAAGAAAATATTTTTGATCTTGGTTTTTTTAGAAACTTCTGTTAATGTTGACACAAAATGAAAGGTGAATTCCCTGGTGTGTTATTGATAAAACTCCATCATCATCAGACTATTTAGTGAAAATGGTGATAGTGTTGTTTGCATTGTTAAAATGTTTAACATTCAGCTGCAAATCCCACAGAATGAAGCACCTTTTTCTCTGGAGGGAAAATGAACGCCTTGTAAGTTTTCCCTTTCCTTCTGCAAGATGTTTTATCTTCACTAATAGAGTGGTGAAAAAGCTGAAGTTTATATAGAGTGCTTATGCTGTTAAAGCAAAAATTGAGTTTTTATTGTATTACTAGGGAAACAACTGCTTCCATCTAGGGGAAAGAAAATTAGATTTTCTAATAAGGAAGGACTCATCCAATTGCTTCCAAATAAAATCTGAATATTTTACTGAAATGAGAGACCTCAGAAAATACGGATATTTAGTATGACTGCCATAGTAAAATAAGTCCATCTGCTTCCTGATCCACAAGGTCTGAACTTGGATTCAGTCTCACTGCAGAATTAAGTGAGATTAAAGATACGCTTATATATTTGGTATGAATTAAATTAATCTAAACTTATGGGGGTCAGCAGTAGACCCTGTATATATTAAATTAATCCATAAGTGCTACATGGCTCTGGCCTTTCCTCGGAGGTAAATTGCCACAGGGGTCGCATTGCTCTACTTGCTTTGCAGTGGAGAGGAGGCCAGAGCAGTGGAGAGACACACTGAAACCTTCTCCTCATGCTGGGTGGTGATTTCTACAGAAAAGCCATGACAGAGCCCTCTCCAGAGAGCCTCACATCAGCAGTGAATGTCCATATCCATCAGTTTTCGTGTGATGGGCAGCACACAGAGGGATGGTGGCTCCTCAGCCGCCCAGTCTCTGCCACACCAAGCCTGGGCCCGCTCTCCTCTGGCTGGGGCAAGAGCACAGAGTCACCAGCTCATTGCTCCCAAAGCCCTCCCACAGCACCTATAGCTGAAATGAATGGCCATTAGGATGGTAATCTAATTTACCTTTTCTTTTCTTGCCATACTCTTACACCTTTTCTTTTTTTTTTAACTGATATTAGTTTTTTTTCCTTTGCTCTTTCCTTTTTTTCATCTTCCTTTATGTGAACAGTCTTCCTCTTCCCCTTTCCTTATTAGTCATCAACTTCTTCACTTCATCTTTCTCTTCTGGCTTTCACAACATCATTTTCTAGACCTTATTCTCTCTTTTCTCTTTTTTTGTAATTTCCTTGAAACGCTTTTTCTTAAACCATATAAATGTTTTACAGTTAAAATATAATTTAGAATTTTAGCTTTTACTTCGAGTATGTCTTTTTTTTTAAACTGGTTTTGGTTCAATTCCTCTTATGTTTGGCATAAATAAATTGTATTCTGAAAAGCCCGTATGATTAGTTAGGGGTTTAAGTACATTCTTAAAGGAAAAAAAGAATTAAATACATCCAATAACACCCAATGGAAAGAAAGGGAAGTTGGAGGGGTGAAACCAGTTGTGCTGACAGGATGTCTGAGGAACTCTGCTCTCCCCTAAAGCAGACATTAGCACTGTCTGTGAAGATTACAGCTACCCCTGTTTGCAATGTCCTTCCCTCTAGGAAGCACTCAAAGTGAAACAGAGTATCTGAACTTTGAATGCAGACTGCAGAGAAGCATAAACAGGCAATCAAATCCAGCTATAAAAACATCTATATGTAATACATTTGAACCCTAGCATATTGGATGCTTTTTATTACAGTTATTAAGAAGAGTCTGTGAGATCTGAAAAATAGCCTTATCCTAAAGGGAAAAGAAAATTACACTCTTTATTTGAAACCATTACTTACTGTACCACTTTGGGAGGGTTAACTGCATTGTCTAACATGCATCATCTTGGCATGATAATTTTTCACAGGGGAATTCAGTTATGTAATTCACTATTTTCAATACTTACTGGAGTTACATGCTCTATAGAGGGGATCACAATATGGACTTTTGTGTGTACTTAGCAATAAACATATGGAATAAATTACCAGGGAAAAGCAATCTGAAATAAAGGATACAAATGGGTCAAGTTTGTTTCATGGAAGGAACAAACAGAGACTTATAATCCAACAACAGAAATTCTGGGGGTAAAAGACACTGAAAAGGGGCAGGTAAGAGCAAGTGGTCTCCTTTCTTAATTTTATAACTGCATGAATTAAAAGCTCTCATGTGTGCCTTTCATATTAAACACCAAATTTGTGGGCATAATCACTTAGCTGCACTTCCATATGTCATCTTCAAATTCCTTAACCTCAGAGTTCTGAGTCTACAATCATTTCCCAATTAATCACTGCAAATTGCTGACAGCCTTTAACAGCCAGTGTGATGAAGCAGGAATGAATCTATATGTTCATTTCCAAGGGACAGGTTTCAAAACCTCTTACTTTACTTTTAGCAGATGAAGGCAATAAAGATGGTGTGACAACTTGCTAAGACATCATTTCTGCACTGTTACTAAAATGCTAACTTGTGGCCAGAAAGTATCACAGCTGCTTACAGGGAATGTTGAGAGATCTCATGACTTATGAGGAAAAGGCACAAAATAAGAAGCAGACCTTGCTGTTCTGTGGGAGGAAGATGAGTGACTGGGTTTAAGGAAGTGTCTTAGTTAAAATTTAGTAGGAAGTGCTGGTGCAAGGAGGCTACTGTTGCTCAAAGAAAATATCAGAATCTTTGTGATTAAAAGACTCAAGAGATTTTTTACCTCCTAATAAATCTGGGAAGAAAAATTGTTGTGGTGCAATGTTTTCCACAAATAACAGAAGAAATAGAAACTGAGTTGAATAGAGTATGTGTGTAGAGTAATCCCATCCACCCATACTAATTTTTGTACTCTACTGCAGTTTAGATGGAATTTGCATGTTGTGTAAGCTTCAATTTATCTCTTTCCATAGCCTTGATTTTCATCTACTGCCTGTGCTTCTGGCAGACTTTAACATGTGGTGTCAAGAAACGTGGTAAAGATTATGTGATTAAAATAGTGTAATACTTGGTGAAGTAATCTTGTCAGCACAGGCAAGAGTAGTATTACTCTGAAGGCTCTTCTTGGTATTGGACAATGGAAAAGACTGAGATTGTCCTTCTGAAAGAGGAACAAACCAATAAACGAATAAGTTTGATACTTCTTCCTCCCTCAAGTCCTATGCAATCAGATCTCACTGACTTCAGCATACTTGCTGAAGGAAATGTACTTCTTACAAAAGGAAGAAGGGTTTTTGGTTGTTCTGTCAATAATGTAAATGACTTCTCTCTTTTAATTAAGGGGAGTAAAGAATGTGATGTCTAATTTACCCAAATTTACAAATGATTGATATCCAAAACCTATAAGAAAAGATTTAATAGTGATAGAATTATAAAATTACAACTATAAATTGCAATTATTACATAGCATATTATTTCAGATTATTATTCTTCAATCATTAAAAAAAACCAAAAACAATATAAAAATTGCAACAGATTCCTATGGGAGATAACATTCTAAAATATAGGGAAATTTAACTTTTTTGATGTTTAATGTGAGATTTTTTTAAGACTGTTCCATGGCCTTTGGAGATGCAAGGAGACCTAACATTCAAATCCTGTAACAGGGAGTGAAAATGTCAGCCTAACTGCAATGATAGAAAACACAATAGGTCAAATTCTTCCTTTAAGGAAATTCAATAGACTATTGCTATGTTTCAGTAGCAGAGAGTTTGTTTCACTGTATGACAGATGCTATGAAAAAAAATTCAGCAAAGTTGTTCTCAGCAGAGGCTACCAAATCAGCCAGACCCTCAGCATTCATTATGTTTCTGCTGAATGGCAGCAGCCCTGTCAAAGAACTTTCTCAGCTAGTGCTACTTACTAAAAAAATATCTTTCACGGAAATGTCCAATCCCACAAGTTCCTATGGCTCCTCTCAGCTTTTATTGAGTATTCATTTTGCTGTCCTTGAGAATTATAAGAAGATACTGAGCATCTGTGTTGCTGGTCCTAAGGCTTTGGGTACACTTACTGTGTAGTTATGTTTAATGCAAAATATCCTGTGGCAAAAGACAAAGGAGGACACAGAAAAGTTCTAAATATTGACAATATTAATACAGACATTTTAGAATCAGATGAACTGGGAAACAAAGCACTAGCATACACATCCTATCTTTATCTATGTGCCAAATTATCCTTTGTCTCTGAGAAAAACAGAATTTTAACAACTGACCAGTTGCTCATCTAGCTATAAAGAAATCCTTAATCTATTATGATGCACATATACTGTTCCACCTGGCCGGAAAATGTTTAAATTTTATTTTTTGACAAAGATTTCAAGGAAGACAGCATGCTCAAAATGAAGAATATCAACTGAGCATGATGTAGAACTCTCCAGTTTTTTTTTTGAAGGATGGTTAAAAGGATCTTTAATGAAAGCAGCTGAGTACAGTGTCGCAGAAAGAAATAGACTCATAGAGGACCTTGAGTACATTTGTGAGAGAACAATGATATCCTTATGCTTCAAAATGAAGTAAGAATGTGGGGAGGCTGGGCTGAGAATGCTTGGATAATGAGGCTTTATGAGGAGGGCTGTTTTGTCCCAGAGCAACCTTTTCATTTGCTCTGGCCAAGCTAAAGGCTGTAAGAGGTACAACACATTGCTCCATTCTGTGGCAGACAGCTATGGTTATTCAAGGGAAGGTCTCCCTTGCCTTGTTGCTGAAGTGCTTTGTGTTCATTTTCTCAAACTCCCGTTGTTCCTATTTGATCTATCTTAGAATAATTCTTTGCTTGTTCCTGCAGTTGATACAAAGCTGGGAGAGGTGGGTGATGTATCAGAGGGTTGTTAGGCCTGTCAGATGGACCTGTACAGACCAGATAATTGGATCAAAGGGACCTCATGGAGTCCAACCATAGAAAATGACGAGTAGTTCCTCTGGAAAGGCATTACCGACCCCAGGTACCAGTATGGACCTGGAAGTGACAGTCTGGAAAGAAGCTCTGCAGAGAAGAACCTGAGGGTTTTGGTGGACAACAGGTTGAACAGGAGCCATCAACAGGCCCTTTAGTCAACAGTGTTCTGACCTGCATTAGCCAGAGCACTGCCAGCAGGTTGAAGGAGATGATCCTCCCCTTCTACTCAGCAGTGGTGAGGCCTCAGCTGGAGTGCTGTGTCCAGTTCTGGACTTCCCTGTACAAGGGTCAAGGAACTGCCAGAGAGGGTCCAGGAAAGGGCTGTGAAGATGATCAGGAGAGAGGAACATCTCTGTTATGAAGAAAAGGTGAGGGACCTGGGCCTGTTTAGTCTCAAGAAGAGACAACTGAGAGAGCCTCATCAATGTACGTCACTACCTGAAGGGAGGGTGTCAAGAAGAGGGAGTCGGACTCTTTGTAGTGGTGCCCAGTGACAGGACAAGAAGTAATGGGCACAAACTGCAACACTGAGCTATGAAAAACATGCTGTCAGGGTGACAGAGCACTGGAACAGGCTGCACTGGGAACCTGTGGAGTCTCCTACTCTGCTGATATTCAAAACCCACCCAGATGTGATTTTGTGCAACCTGCTCTAGGTAAAGCTGCTTTAGCTGAGGAGTTGGACTGAATAATTTCCAGAAGTCCCTTCCAACCCCATTGTCATTCTATGATTCTGTGATCTTGTGATCTCTTCTGGGAAGGAAGGCTGGGAGAGGTCAGCCTGGAGAGGAGAAGGCTTGGAGAAATGTCATCATTGTATATAAGTACCTGATGGAGAGGGAGAAGAAGACAGACTCTTCCTAGTGGGCCCATGTATAGGAGGCAATAGGCACAACATTGAAACACAGAAATATTCTGAACCATAAAGAAAGACTTATTTTACTATGAGGTTGGCTGAACATAACAAAATGTTTTCCCAGAGATATTGCAGAATTTCCATCCTTGGAGATACTGCAAACCTGTGTGGACACAGCCCTGGGAAAACTGTTCTAGAGTTCCTTGCTTGAGCAGGGGTGTTGGACTTGATGATCTTGAGAGTTTCCTTCCAGCATCATCCATTCTGTGATTCTGATATCTGTAAAATTATTCTTAGCTTAGTGCTAAAGCAATTAATTAAAATTAGAATTAAAGCAATTCAAGAAAAAAAATGTTAGCCTCAGTATGGATAACTTAAATTTAGAATTTAAATAGAAAATTAAGACAATAGAGGTGATATATTGAGGGTTTTTTTATATATGGTATGGGAAAAGTGTTACCCTAAGCATGGAATTGAGTTGTGGATTTCCCATGCACAATAAGAAACTGTGCTGTATTCATTAAAATTTTTTGAGATGAAAATTTTATGAATTTTATTATGTACCACAAGAATTGATAAGCAGTATATTTTTGTTAGAGTATCAGATTATTTTATATCAATAACTGAACAATTTTCAAAGTGATAGCAGATAAATCAAGCTTGGTTCTGTCAATAATTTTTGAGATCAGCTGGAAAAATTCCTCAGTTTCTAAAATTCAACACTGTGAACAAAAAAAAGGATGTATCAATTTTATGTTAGATTTATCAGCATAATTAAGTCTTTAAGAAACAGTACAGGACTAATATATTCCTTGGACTAGCTTGTAAGAAATAAGAGTAGGAGCATCGGGATACATGATGAGCAATTGGAATTTGGTAATCTACTGAGGCTGCCACTGCATAGTGCAAATTGATCAGCCTGGGAAATAGAGAAGTAGACCAATTCCTTAAAAATACAAATTATTTGGAATAAAGTGAAATGCATGCATAATCTAAGAAGCTGAAGTCTCTTAGAATCTCTAGGGCACAACTAGAGAGGTGGAAAGTCATGAATTTCCTACCTACAAACTAAAAGTGCAGCAGAAAGAGTTTCACAGGTTGATGCACTTGTGGCTCAGGAGCCCTCTGTGTCATCTCAGACACAAAGCTGGCTCCCAATTCCCCAGAAAATGTGTATGTGTTTTAAACAAATTTCAAGTAATAACCATCCCCACCACCCCCTCACCCCGCCACCTTTTTAAGCTTAAAATCTTTAATTGTAAGACAGGACAAAATACTTGGTAAACCCCAGGATGTTTTTGTGAGATAAATGGACTTGGTGTGTGGATTAACTCTATGAACAAATAGCTGTCTGGCAAATAAAATGTTTGAAATAGTATGATTGAAAAATAGCATGTTGGTTCAGAAGCTATGCATGATAGCTTAGAAAAGGTGTCAGACTTTCAAGAGAAGACATGAAGAAAAATTTAAGTTATTTACTAAGGATAGGGATATTCTCGATAAACTACAGAATGGAGCTAAAAACCCCACTTGTCCATGAGTCACACCAATAAAGCACTCCATTCACCTGAAGACAGAGGTTAAGGAGAGTCATTTCCAAGGTTCAATGAAGGTAAGAGCAAGTATGCACACTTGCTAGTCCCTTTGCATACAGAGGGACCTCACAGAACTAAATAACTGTATTGGAAGGGAAAATTTTCCTTTGCTTTCAATTGGAAAAATGCTGGAAAAGGTATTTAATTTAACCTTTCACTGAGCTTGCCTGTTCAGAGAGTTTTGTCATGTAACTTTAGAAAAACTAAGTTTGCATCTTTTCCTGTTCAACCTTTGCTTAAAGAGATGCTATTTTCCAGAGTATTTGTTTATGCTTTGCTCCTGAGGTGCATCACTATAATGTGTTGTAATAAAGTTTGATGTCACAACAGCTATTATATCTGATAGTACTGTACACCATGGGAAAACAGTTCAAAGTGTAACAAGAAAGAACCTTAGAAATATTCAGAGCATAGGTTAAGGCTGTAGAAATAACAATTTAAAAATCTATTTAATAGAAAAATATCCCTGGTAAAGATAGCCCAGCAAAGACTATAGGCAGGACACTCTAAGAGGGAGCTCTCAAAGATGCTTGTTTTCAAATACAGGAGTTGCAAGCAAAGTTTTCTTTGGAGCAGTGAACTGTGGAGGGCGACATGCCCAATTTGGCTGCTAGCAATTTGAGAGTGCTCTGATACAGAAGCATCTAATAGATACACCTCAGGATATTAATAAAGAACATAAGGAACTAAAGGTATCATTCCTGAAACAGGTGGAAAGCAAATTAAAAAAATTGTCTACAGGTTTATGTAATAAGAGGCCTAATACAGTTAGAGAAAATCTTTTTTCAGAAAGAATAAGACAAGGGAATTCTTCTGCATAATGAGCTGTCACTAGAACTGTTTGTCAATATGCTCAAATAAAGAAAGAAGCTGTGGTCTTAGTCTGCTGAAATGAAAGATTGCATGTCTTTTTAATGGAAATTCAGTGTAAGCGAACAGAACCCAATTACTGGAATTGTCAGATAAATAACAGAGTAAGGTTGTAGAGATTTATTTTTTTTTTTTTTAGGCACATATGTATGATTTTCAACTTGAATACTAATCAGGAGGAGAAGATGTTTTGTAAATGCATGCTCCAGATATTTTTGTGTAAGAGGACAGCTGAGATAGATTATATACATGTCAATCTTTTATAACAGTAAATCTGTTTGGTCTTCCATGAAATATGGAAGACTATTACCAGAAATATTGCAAGAGATGAGACATATTAAAGCAACTATTGAAGTCTCAGGGTATGGAGAGCAGAACATTTGTAGACTCTCTTGACTGAAAAATAATATCTGATTAAGAAATGAATTTTTAGGGAGGTAACTCAGTAGTGATTCCTAAAATAATCAAGTAAAGGAAACATTACTTTTATTTTTTTAATTTTTTATTTTTTTATTATACATTGAGTGGATAATTAAAGTTTTAAAGTGAAGAAGCAAGGATGCTCTACATCTCCACAGTATGATGCCTAGGCTATTAGAGTGTGGAGTTTTAACCATTTTTAAAGCTGTTATCCCAGGCTTTGAGCCTGATGGACTGAGCTTTGGCCAGTAGTCAGTGTATCTTAGAGGCAGCTGGACTGTCTTGGACTTTATCCAACACAGGGGTCAATGTTGGATATTCCTGATATCATCTCACAGAAACCACCCCTGCAGCCCCCCTGCAAGCCTTGCCAGCAGCACCTAATATACCATTCTTTCTACATCTCACAATTCTTTAGAAATCTCAAATAGATCTCAGTTTCGAGGCTTATTTAAAGAAGAGAAAAATCTAGGCCAAGGCAAGTGGACATAAACTCATAGTGCAGCAAAATGTGCTCTCAGATCAATATTGATTTCTGCTATTAGCCAAAAGAAGTATCCAGGTTCCTAAATAATATATTGCTTCTCCAAACCAACCTTATGTGAGATTTGCATCACTAAAGAAGACATCAGTGCAGGTTTATTAATCTCTGGTAGTGACGTGTCATACCTAGCACAACAATATTTAACAGAGAAATACTCTTTAGTGATTGTGAAGCAGAAAGCCTCCTGAGAAATATGAGTAAAACTTGCTGTTTCTGCTACTGCAAACATGTTTGAATTTGCAATCACTCCTCTGCAGCCACAATAATAAAGGGCTTGAAGAAGAAGCCAGACTTGGAAGATATTTCTTGTTGTATTGTAGGACCAATACAAAAAAATCTGGTCTGTGTCATCTGTTGATATTTTGTAGATGATAAAAGTGAAACCAAGAAGATCCTTTGGAGGAATACTTTTAAGTTACAGGATCCTCTCAGCAGAGGATAAATTGTAATTTATGTTTCTGTAGTGCTTAGTAGGGCTAGACACTGACTGTGAGATTACCTCTTCAGGTTAGAGCATGGTGCTAGGGGCACCTAAGTATCATGTCCAATCCCCTGTGGGCCTTCCACTTAAGAGCTGGACTTAATGATCCTTGTGGTCTCTTCCATCTCAGAATATTCTGTATCTGTGACTGGTCTCCACTTAGTGCCTCTGTAGTTTTCAGTCATTTCAGTACTATCAAATGACACAAAGAAAGCTCCATCATTTTCACTTCATGTCCTAGATCATTAATCTGACCACAAAGAGTAATGAATAATGTCAAATGACATCTTCTTTTTAGAAAAGATATTAGCTTAACAAAATTCTGTAGAACACAAATGGGTCATCTCCTAGAGAGAGAACCTTAATTCCTCATAATTTCATTACTAGTAAAGAAGATATTTCTTTTATGTTCTATGCATTTTCATGTGTAACTAAAGCAACATTGCTTGCTTGAATTTTTAAACCATCAATGCGTTCAGGAAAGGAATATTTAAGACAGCAATAAAAAGATGATAGGTCTCTTGAAGAAGTTTCTGTAGTCTTTGAGCCACACGTTTAACTTGTACCAGGCCGTAATTTTTACCTGATATCTTTGCTGCGGTACACTTTGGTTATGGTAATAAGTTTGGGCATCTTATATTACACTTTCCAAATGGGAGAAATTGTTGTAATTGGAACCTAGTTTTCATGAGTGAAAAAGTACTCTTTTCAAAAGTGACTACAAAAATACTGACATTCTAAAATGTTAGACCTATTTGAATTCAGTGCTTGGGAGCTTTACTTGGAATAGATACCTTTTATTATGGCAGAATGACATACTGACAGGGTATTGTTAAGCCCTTGCTTTAGACTTACAAGGCTAATCTTCTCAGGCTCCTTCCATGGAGAGTGAGTTCTCCAGGGAAATGGTGGGCTCCTCAGTCGGGGTCATGTCCTGAACCCATCCCTAGGGATGCCCATCTCTTTTCATGACTTTGGGGAGAGTGGGAGATTCTTAAAGCCAAAGCCAGCATTCAAAAAATTCTTTCTACTTTCATAAAATCCACAGTCCTTCAGTAGAAATTCAGAGAATTTTCTGGTAAAGACAACTGGTTTTCCCCCTCTCTTTCTGGTCCCATGCAGTTAATATATGACCTGATCCATGTATGTATAATAAAATATATAACTTATATGTTATATAATATTTATGCTTTGTTCCCCTCAGCTTTGGAATAAGATTTTGCACAATAGGTTTGTGCGACTATATAAGTGATGAAAATTTAATATGATTTGCTCCTGTGGGTCTAAAAATGTGTATATAATTCTTCTTAAAGCCAATATCCAAGTCTTAATACACTTGGCATTATAAAATGCTCTCTGTCAGGTATCCAAAAGAATGAATTTGGCAAATAGAAGAATACTGCAGCTTATAAACCAAAGAAAAACAAATGTTTCTGTGAGTTAGTACAGCACTGAGAATGTAATTTTGATAAGTGACTTCCAAATGCTTTTTTCCCCTTTCTTACATGATGATGGGTTTGCATGGTTTTCTGTACATGATATTAATTTTTTACTTGTAATAAACTCTTGTAAATATGAGAAGTACCTTAATAAAGGTGTTTTTCATTAATGTATTTTTCATTATTCTGGTTTTTCTTGTTTAATGAACAGGGGTTGTAATCTCTGAAATAAAAAAAATAAAATTCTCATAAGCAAATAACAGGCAGGATGAAGGGAAAATAGTGTTGTCACCCACTGCTTCCTCAGTGCTTGCAGAAATACCACTAATTCTATATGCATAAGAATGAAATTTTTTCTCTTTATGTTATGAAAACTTGATTTTCAGCAATTAAGGAAACAAGTGACATGAAGGAGAAAAAAAAATCAAAGTGCATGGAAGATATTTAAATTACAGGGAGGTAAGCCAGAGTGGAAACTTAGTTCAGACTAAATATTCTATGGCATATATATTTTCCTGGGTACGAGGACTGGGAAGGCTGGAGAAAAAAATAGTTCTTCAAAATATATAACTCTAGGAGCATAGGATTAAGTCCGTAAGATTGAGGAAATGTCGATTAGCATTTTTGGGTCATTTGATTTCTTGTTATAACATTTGAACTTGTTTTACTAAAAAATGGAAAGTTCTGACTCTTGCAACAGAGAATTGTAGAAGTGTCTTGAGTGAGATCTGGGCTCTGAGGACAAATATGTCTTCCTTCTCCATTTTCTGCATTAAATATTTCTGATGCCACAATCAGACAGATGTGAAATTTAGATTATTCACTTAGAAGTTGTCCATTTTTATGGTTATTAAGCCTAAATGGTGAATGAAAAGAAAACAGCTTTTTTCAACAGACCAATTCTTGAGCTAGAGAGGTTTTGCAGTTATATGTAAAAAGAGACCAAAGAACTACAACTGAAATTGAAAAATGAAATTTATTACCCTTATTTGGCTGAAACTGCCTGAACTAAGAAGGTGTACACTTTTGGAGAAAAATATGTTTTCTATTGCTGCAGAGCTGATCATGCCAAAGAGTGGCAAAATATTTAGAACTTCACGGAGAATGAGATAAATAATTGGCATCTGATGGCTTAGCTTCCAAAGGCTCTTTCAAAAGCTCCCACCAATACCTCCCACTAATTTGCACTTTCTGTGGGAGTTATACTTCCAAGTATGGACTTTAAAAAAGTGAATTGTTGCGAATATTTGAGAACCTGATCTCTGACCTGGTACCACTGATAACTCTGAGATTTATAAAGAAGCCAGGTGTCTTTTCTCTGAATTAAAATCCGACACTCCCCTTTTAGCTTTCTACCTCTGTCCTTCTGAACAGACTTGATCTTCCCTTTTACTGCAGAAGTGAAATAAGAAATTAATCCTTTGATCTCCTGTTTCTTAAAAGGAGCCTTTCTCCATTCTTACATAGTTGGAAATTAAAAAGAGAAGCGCCGAAAGTATCATATCTGAAGAAAAGTCAATGAAGTTACAGAGGGCAAGATTGTATTAGTCCTGAAATATGCAGATAGTACTGATCATAAAGCTACAGAAAACCTTTCAGTGGATCTTGAATACACAGGCTGGTGAGCAGATCACCTTTAATTTTTCCTTCCTGAACTTCAATGTGTCACTAAATGGCATGTCTGATGAATTTTCAAAGAAATGTTCTGTTCATCCATGATATCTATTTCATTGACCTGGATTCTTTTTCTCTGTAATAAATCCAGGTGGAGATGACACACAGGAAATAAAATCTTATCATCTAAAAGTATATCTTACCATTTTTTCAGCAATTTTCTGTGTGTCAATTTGTAATGACTACAAGTGTTATTTTCTCTAATAAATTAATTAATTAACTTTCCAATACATGAAAAATTACTAAAACATTCAACATCAAAATGTGGGATGGTTGGGAGGCATGATTTGAAGTTCTTTTCTGTTAGTTTCTTTGTACATTTGTCCTTTTACTAGCACAAAAGTTGACATAATTGCTGAAAAGAAATAAAACAGGTAAACAAAAAAGTTCAGGTCTATCATATCAAAGTCTACTAGAGTAGACTTAGGAGAGTTGAGAATTATAGAAATTATTTAAAATTTATTGTCTGTGTGTTTTTTTTCCTTGTGGTTGCTTTAAATCATAATTTTGTGTAGTACTTTTATAAAAGTAGTTACAAATTTCCCCATGATATCTTTATTTTTATTATATTTTTTTTTATTATTTTTATTCTTATTGTGTTGCTGAATATGCATGTGGGATGATTCTCATGTCATTGGGTGAATTCAAGTAATAAATACATGTTAATATTTTAAAAGAGATCTCTGCAGAACTCACTTATATTGAAATTAATGACATACTGTAAGTGGCTTTATTTCCCTCTGCATTTGTCCATGTACCAGTAATGAATGACCTGACTGAACTAATGAATCACAGTAATGTCAGCACTGTACTTTTATTTTTAATTGTGCAATCTGTGGTGAGTCGAGGACTGAATTGTAGAAATACATCTTGTTATGCAAGAAAAACTCCTCTGTCACACGGCCAGTGTTCACCTGCAGGGTGTACATGCCAAAACCTGAAGGCACAACAATACAGTATATGGATTGCAATTAAAAAATACCACATGGAGGAGAAGGAGCAATAATGACATCAAGATAGATTTACTTGTTCTGTACTCTGCTCTCTTAGAGATCACATTGCTTAAAATAATTGACATAAACATCTGTGCATTACTTATAGCTGCTTTGCTCGCTGTTTCATAATTTTAAGATTCCCCAAATTCTGGTGGGATCTTTCTGGCAGGCAGGAAGTTGTGGTCATTGCATCTTCCACCCTGCTTCAGGCAGTGGAGTCCAGCACATTTTTTCAGGAAGTGTGGGATGGAGACAACATGACAAGGATGAAATTACAGTGTTCACCCATTGCAAAACTTTTCCTCAGACAGAATCATCTAGATTCTTTCACTTTTTTCTTCTTTTTTTAAAAAGTAAGGTTATTGAGGACCTTAATAAATGGGTCAATAATAATAATAAATAATAATAATAATAATAAATGAGCAAGCTGCTACTCATCCTTAAAGGTAACATAGCAATTTGCTTTAAGGCTATAACAAAATAAGACTTTCCCCAGTTGTTTTGTGGCTGTTTGATATCTTGGACTTTACCAATTTGGATTCAATTTAATTAGTTACCCATAATCTTCATATAGAAGGAGCACCCATGTGCAGTCTAGGAGCACTGATTTGGGGTTCTTTTAGATGTTTTTGGTAGTTTTTCACTGTAAGTTAGAAAAAGAAATGTTTTTAAAGGTAATATATCTAATAACATACATACTTCAGATATAAGATCTGAGTCTTTAAGTTAGGGTAAAGCAGAGGGGATTTTTGCAGTAGAAGCACTAAAGAACAAATAAGTCTTATCTGTTGCTAGCACACTGCTTTCACTAAAACATTCTGTAAATACCGTCATTCATGTCGGGACCCGACACGTGGTGTATTATCTTTTGCTTAATTAGTGGCATTTTCAGTTTCTTCTCTACTTCTCCTGAAGTGAAAATTTATTTCAAAGTTTTATGAGATGTCATACTTCCTCAAACAGTGTGAAAAAACAGCTCGGAGGCTCGAAGTAAAAGGTTTTGGGCCATGATTGACACGGCATCATAGGTCATATGCCCCCTTGACAAGCAGTAAATTCTGAGCTATACTACAAAATACAGGTGGTTTCTAAGGAAGATTCTGACTGGATAATTTGTGAGCATCAGCCTATATATCAAGTGTAGCAGAATTTAAAGGCTTGTGAAGAATCTTTCTCTGCTGGCTGTGCCCAGGAAAGAGAGGATGCTGTGTGTGTGACAATGAATTATATCTAACTGCTGGAAATGGGGGTTACAGATTACACTGATGAAAAACACAACCATCACTCAGACAGACTTTGACAGGACCTTCCAATCAAAATTCCATTTTCTGGCACTGGTGGGTTAATTTACAGGCACACACATATGCACAAAGTTTGAAGTCCTATTGATGAACAAATCACATCTTCACAAACAAACCTGGTTAAAAAATCCTCTTGGAAATGACTGTTGTGTTAATGTAACCAGTGTGTGAGATGATGGAAATGTGTTTACACAAAACACTTTGTATCATAGTGTCAGAATGCTTTCATTGGCAGTTATGACATTCCTTCCCCACCCCTGATATTTTAATGCAAAAGGTATTTTGATACCATGAAGATGTATTTTTTTTGATTTTCCTGGCTATTCTGTAGCAGTTAATGATGGATAGACATTTTTTGCTTGGTTCAAATTTTGAACTACCAGTGGTATATGAAAACTACTTTTCTGTACCCTGCTTTTCTGTGACATACATCTTCTGCCTTCTTTTGGGATAATTAACAGCTATTTGCATGAAAAGAGAGGGCGGCCGGAAGGGGTGGACTTAGAAATCCACCTACTCTTGTTGTTTACTCATTGCATAAAGTCATAATCCCTGATGAAGTAATCAGCATTTCTGCAACAGCAAATGAAGATTAAGGTTGCACAAAGGAAGTCGCACTTCAGGGATTCTTATCTGAAAGGATTCCGGAGGCTGTTACCTGGTGGCTGACTTCAGTGGGACCCGGAGCCAGCCAGCGTGTCTCACTATCACAACGACTTTCCCTGAAGACAACCAGCAAAATTGCCATTGTTTTCACTGAAGCAGAATGATACCCTCAATGAGAAAAAGGAAATGAATATTGAAGAAACAAAGATGCTTCTTTCATGCAAATTGCTTTACTAATAAATAAAAAAGGAGGAATTAGAACCAGGAAATATAGGAGATAAAGAGAAACTGTTGTCTGAATTAATGTCTTTCAAATTTTCCAATGAGGCATTTACTTAGCATTTAGTAGCAATGTTCATTATACTTTGATAATTATTTAGAGCTTTCTCCCTCACAAACTGCTTGTAGTGAAAGACTGTATCATGGTTCACTAGTTAAGGATTCTTTTGCACCATTATGCAAAAATGAATAAAGAGTAGTTTTTCTGGGAAGAGGGCTGGGAATCTGTGAAATAAAGCAGCCCAATTAAAGGAGACCTGAAGTTAATGGGAGTGTGTTCTGTAGGATATGTATATTTTAAATTAGTGTATTCTAAAAGAATAATCCAAATTTAATTAAAACTGAAAAAGCAACAC
Organism: Molothrus ater; assembly: GCF_012460135.2. Classification (NCBI taxonomy): domain Eukaryota; kingdom Metazoa; phylum Chordata; class Aves; order Passeriformes; family Icteridae; genus Molothrus; species Molothrus ater. The sequence continues at coordinate 36,683,730 of NC_050479.2, forward strand.
CACAACCACACCTCCTCCAAGGCAAAAGTGTAAAATCTTGCTTGCTGTCTACCCACCACAATATCAGCCAAAAGGAAACACAAGTAAATTGGATGGTGTATATCCAGTGAATGTTGTTAAAGCCAATGCTTATGAACTGTTACTGTGGAATAACACTAATGTTACTTGTCTTTCCTTCAATTTCTGTTACCACAGGCTTTTTAAAAGTTATTTAAGTTTGTAACTTGAAGGAAAACCTGAGATTGTAACTTCTGGGAAGACCAAGCTCTGTCTTCACTAATTTTTCACTTTATGCCCAACTTATGCATATATCTAGTCAGTAAGTTGCACTGATAAGGTGAGACAAACTAAAACAAATAATAAATACTGATGAAACGGTATATGTTTTAATAAATGACAAAAAAAACCCCAGCATATGTGCAAAGTTCACTTTTTAGTGCCTAGTGGGCATTTTTACTTAATGGTACCTATTGAGACAAAATGATATTTTTTCTACATTTTTATAAGGATGTATTATTTGATACTAGAAGACAAGGTGAAGGGAAGAAAAGATTTAATTGCATTATATTCTTTCAAAAATCAGAATATGCAAAGAAATATTTTATTCCCTTTAGGTTTTTTTCCCTATCACTAGTTTGTTCAGAGCACTTATTTGAGTCTACCTATTTTGTTTCAACTTGACCCAGTCAAAGCAGTTTGAAGACATTTACAATGATGAAGAGGGAGCTTCAATTAACCTTCTACACTGAGATATTTGATATGCATGAGTTCCTATATAACAGCTTAATTATCTAATACTCTTTGTAAAAGATTTCTAATAAAGAATGGAATTGATTTATATATTATGGGAGAATATAATTTATTTAATTCCTCATCAAATTTCTTTTGCCAAAATGTATGTATATTAACCACCAGGCTAAGGGACCAAGACCAAGAGTCAGGACCTAAAAACTTTTGAACTATCTGTGTTTTGATAACTTTGCTTTGAAGGAGAAGCAAAGCTGCTGATAAAAAATAACCAAGTTCTCCAGAACTGCACTGCAGGTCAGAACCCATTAGGGCTGTAGACACACATTTTAATTTGTATTTTGGAGATCCACTGTCATAATTTGTACCACAATACATAAAAAGAGATAGGAAAAAAGAATTCTTTAAAATTGATTTTACAGGACTTAAATGATATTTCTTATAGATAGTTTTTAATTATGTTATTTAGCCCTGTTATTTTTATGTCATTTGAATTAACATTTCCATTGTCTTTAATAAGAATATAGATCTATATATTTTCTTAAAGATTGCATACTTGTGAAAACGAACATAGGAGTACTTTTGGGCACAGCCATGCCAAAAAAATGAGTGTTTCAGACTAAGTCCTGGTTTATCTCAGTCCTGATGCAATCTAGGGCCATTCCTAGCATGGAATAGTGAAATTCCAGGTGACCCATTACAACAATAGTAGTGAAACACTGTTTGTCTTTACTGGATCCACTGTCCAGGCTTCCTACTGAGAACAATAGTTATCAGATTGCAAAGGGGGAAACTGAGGGACCTGAGAATGGAATGATTTCTTGAAGGTAACAAATGGAGCTGGTGATAAAGAAAGGTACTAGGCTTTGATTCCTTTGTTATCTGCATTACTTAGGTGGAATTTGTTTGTTTGTTGGGTTGGGTTGATTTGGATTCTTGTTGGTTTTTTTTTGAAAAAACCAACAAGAATCCAAACCAACCCAAACCTTTTTATTGTGTAAAAGACTCAAATCTGAGAACTGTAGTTTTAAAAGGAGTAAAAAAAAAAAAAAAAAAAAAAAAAAAAGGAGGGAAAAGGAAAAAGAAAAAAAAAAGCCAGAACACTAGTCAGCAGATGAGAAAATCAAAGTAGCCAGGGTGAAATCTCTGCTGAAGTTGATGTGAAATTTGTTCATGTCTTCTGGGAATCCAGAATTTCACTGTTGAGAGAGGTGCTAAGAATTAAATCCCCAAACATCTGGAAAGGGTGGTTCAAAGGTGACATTAAGAAAGAGGCTTGGGAAGTGAGTAAGGAGCAAGAGGAAGTAGAAAATAATGATTCAGAGCTCTAAGCAAGAGTAGGCTTGCACAGATATCTCAAGGTGAAAAAAAAATGAAACAAAACCATCTCTCATCACTTCACAAGGTGAAGATTACTATTTTTTGCATGAAGGCTTGTGTATTTTTTCTCCTTTAAACATAGTTCCCTCTCCAGTAATAAAGAGAATAAGCATAAATCCTTCACAAGACAAACACAGATAAAGAGGGTTTGCTAAAATTGATAATAAATGACTTTAAAATTTCTAGAAAAATAGAATCTTTTTGGTTTTCTTTTATTTAGACATTTTACTTAATTTTTAAAAAGTTGTTTCAGCAAAATCCCCAGAATCTTATATTTTCTGCATTTCATATCTAAAATATCAGCATTCCCTTCCTTTCAGGAGACAGTGTTCACTATGATTTGACTTAGCTGCCCCAGGTTACCTCCACCCTGCAGGTCCCTGCAGTGAAAGTCTTAAGTACCTTTACTGATCAAAAAAGAGAATTTTACACACAGCAAGCAGGCTGTCTGGCCTGTAAGTGGGTATGCAGGCCAGGAAGGGTGACCAGGGCTGTGGTGAAGCTCCTGCCTGGTTTTTGGCAGGACACTGTGTTCTCTTTAGTTGTAGTCAGAAGTGATCTATTAGCACAATGTCAGAGTTCTACCCATTTTTTTTTCTATAAAATCCAGAAGCTGAATAAGGAGACATAGGGCTTATTTTGTTTGGATTTCTTATTCTTTTTCTTCTTTTTTTTTTTTTTAATTAGCTTAAAAAATTTATACACCTGATTTCTGCTTCAGAGCACTTTAATGCTTAAGTGTTGTCTTGGATATCATCTGAAAATAAAATAGAGACTGCAGATTATGCTTTTCTTTTGTACATTGTAAAGTAAGGAGGAAATTGCCTCCCTTTTAAGAAAAATGAAGCTGTTAACTGTAATCACTCTCAGTGTGGGACTGAAATGTCAGGCACGAACTAGGATTTCTTTGTTGGAATGCTTCAAATGGTATTTACTGTATGAGGTTTTCTTCTTACGCCTTTCTTGGGTGTCACAGCGCCTGTCTGTGTTACAAGTTAGTGCAAAAATAATGGTCAAGTCCTTAATTTGTTGACTGGGGTTTGAATTTTCCTACAATGACTACAAAGTGTATTGGTAGAAAAGGCTGTCTTTCTGGAAACAAAATAATTGGTTAGTGAGTCAATGCTGCAGGAGCAGTATAAATCTGACATACCTTTCGTATCAACTGGAAACCAACCTACACAACTACAGAGGAGGTTCAGCCTGGCTCAGAGCAAAGAGCAGGAAATGCTCAGGATATTTACACTTCTGTACTGAAAAATCTGAATTTGCAAATAGAAATTTTAATGATATAGGATGGGAATCATAGTAATTCAATCGAGGATTCTCATTCTTAAACTAGTCTATGAGCACTAATTTAAAAGTAAGGGTCCAGGTTGTCCTAAACTATGTAGCAGGTCAGTGATACCCACTGGGGTATAAAATCATAATAGTGATTATAGGGCTGGAGAAGTAGAAGGTTTAAAAACGGAATTAAGATTTGGAATACTAAAAAAGTCATCTATGATCAGCTGAAAAAAAAAAGGAATTCTTTATTACTATAAATTTGATTTAAATTTAATTTTTTCTTTTTTTTCCCCCCCTATAGATACTGCTTCACTGAAAAAAAAATTCCAAAAATTTTTAACAAATGAGGCCTTTTTTCCATTAACTTTTAAGTGCTGGAAATAAAGCATAAGAAACAACAAAGATGAATCTCCAAAAGTTTAAAAAGGAAAACTTTGATGAGAAGGAAAAAAAATAAAATCCCTTTGAAACTGCACAGAAGAGGTTTGCTGTCATCAGAGCAGTTCTACTTTCAAGCACCATAGATATGTTCACTTTACCTGCTTCAATATAGCCATTACCTGGGACTGTTTATTTTTGGATGCAGAGAAGATACAATATCATTAGCTAAATTGTTATGGAACAAAGTTACTGTAATTTTTTTTCTTTTTCCTCTCCAAATTCAATTTTCTAGTAGCCATAAAAGAGGAAAAATGTAATTTGCATAATGAGCCATTTTCTCTCTCTCTTCTGGTGACATAAAAAGGGATGATTTATTTTTTCCTTTAAATAACACATTCACCAAATATTTATCAGTTTTTCCAGTAAGCTCTAACAAAATGTAGTGAATGCATGGGAAAAAGATTGACTAGACATAACAGAAAGAAGAAAACATTTTAGCATACTGAAATATGATGGGTTTTGTGTTATTACAATCATCATGCAGGTGACTTGAGATGGTGCAAAAATAGTTGTATTCTTTATTTGACAATTTTCCCTCCCCTGACATCACACCATGTCATGCCATGAAGCTTTACAATGCTGATACAGTTCCTGTAGGTTTGCTTAATGGTAAACATGCAAAAATCACTCAGCAACAGCTTAGAAAAATATCAAAAGGTCTTTGTTTAGTGGCAGAGTTAAGTTTCTCCTCTGACAACTTCCAGCAACAGGAATGCAGAAAGAGAACATTCTCAGTCAAAACACTGAACAAAGTTTAGGCACATCCAGGTATGCTCAGGATACAAAGTTTGTTTTGCAAGATAAATGGTGGCATTACAGCAGACACACAAGCTGACAGCGATAAACTAATAATTTGGAAATCAGAAAACATTTTTTTGTATGTACTGCAGTACTTTGCATTTGTAGTCTGCTGCTGGCAGAAGGGGAAAAGAGGGCAAGGAGTGGAACAGGAATGAAGAAAAGAGTTTCTGCTGTTTTTTTAATCTCTCTTGAAAGCCCTTGAGTTTTTTCTAAGATTCTAAGGTCAGAAAAAGGATAAAAAAAGTGTGCATATAGTGTGATCATAAACGCCTGGTCATCTTCCAGTAATAAATTGGTTAGGCATCTCTAAAGCTGGCTCGCTTTGTTCTTCATTGAGTTGTTGAATCCCTTTTTGAGCACATGTATAACTTAGGCTTTCATACTAACCCTCAGCAAGAATAATTAATCAAATATCACATCAATCAAATGATCTACTGTATGTCATTTTAAAATCACTAAACAAGTGCACTCACATTTGTATCCAAACAATTACATAACTTGTGCTTGTTTGGATCCCAGTTCTAGTTGTAGTGAGGATATAATTTCACTGGTTTGTGTGTTGAAATGGGTATTGTTCTTAAGCAAATAAAACAAATGCGGAACAAAGGAAAAAATGTTATTTTTCTTGTAAGAGAAGGGAAGATGAGAGAAGTTATGCTGCTCGCAGTGGGGGTACAGCACAACAGGACACTGAACCCAGAAGAGTTCCATGTCTCTTGGAGGAATCTTTCCTTTAAGCTTTTGGCTTGTAAATGTTGATTATGTCAGTTGATTATGTGGAGAAAAAAAAAAGCTGCAGCATCAACAGTGTTTTCAGAAACCTGTTTCATGCCCCAGACTCTGGTATGCAACATGCAGACTCATCTCCTCTCATTTCCCTCCCTCCTACCCCCCACACACGCTTTCTGTCGTCACTTCTGCTCTCGAAATACGTGCAGCCTGACACATATTTTTGTGCAATAGCTCCCTATCATTTTCTTTTCTTTCCAGTTAAGATGGGAGCCTTGGAGTTAGGAATTTACTAACTGACATGATTCAGTGGTGGTTTGGCATATACATATTTCTTTCCTTAGTGTCTAGTTAGCTGGAAAAAACCTCATATATTCATCATCGTTTCTAAATAACCACAAGTCATGGATGTTCTAGCTGTATCCACCATTCCCAAAGTACAAGGTTGTTTTCTTGGAAGGAGAACAGTATTGTGGCAGTAAATGAGGAATATGATTGAATGTAGTCAAGTGAGAATTTTTCCTTTTAATACACTAAAATCAAATAAATTAAACACACATTGAAGGGCTTTTATGAAGGTTTGCTCTAGCATCAGCAAATGCTGTGTATTTAACTTAATTTCATAAGAAACTATTTTTATATCCTCTAACAAATCCCATTTTGAGGAGAGTATATAACTCTACTTGAAAGTTTGATAATAAATTGAATATAACTATGAAAACATATGGAAACACTATCTATAATTTCTGCATTTTGGTATACATAATCATATGGTATACGATTTTTCCAAAATGTACTTGTCATATAGAATGGATAATAGGAAATAACTACTTCCTTTAACTATTTCAGTGATAAAAGTTTCAAATTATAACCCAGGATAAACTAACTTCAGGAGGTCAGGTTTACTATGGGTTTTATTATCCCGTGTAAAACAGAAACAGAGCTGATAGTTTTCTTCAGGGCAAAAGTCCACTAGAAATTGATGCTAAAAACCTGTTAATTTCATAGTCTTGCTCTAAACATTTTGATCTTTCTCAGCAGCTGTAAAATGAGTGGTTTCTTTCTCCGTGTGGGGTGGAGCAAAAAATCCCATCTAGATGAAAATGAGTTAATCAAATGAAAGGGAGAGAGGAAACAAAATTGAGAGGAAAGAATGTAAACGGGTATGTGATAGTGACTTGCAGCATAGGTGTTAGTCTTGAGTGTGTTCATTTCAGTGCTGTCTCACTGCTTAGCTTAAGCACATGTAAGGCCTTTAGGTTCCCTGCCATTTGAGTCCAGAATGGACTTTGTTCTATGTGCAAGCAGCATCTAAAATAATTGGATGTTCATGTGTTTTCAGAGCTGGTGGACATTATTCATGTGGTTTCATTAATTTTTATTGTACAAGATATTCTCACATACTTTGGAGAACACAGACCATGTTTGCCGTCTTCTGCTTGCAATGGAAATTATCTAAAGGATTAGTATAGGGATTATTATCCTTTATTATTATATATAGGATCTGCTGTTCTGACTCACTGGCTGATAAACTAATTACACTGATGTGATACTATTCCTATGTGGATTCTAAGTTTAATTAGCTGTAAGGATGCATAGCACCCTTGCATATAGGAACCCTTTGGCAATTTAAATATAAATAACTCCTTTACACATTTCTTTTGCCTAATATCTTGTTAACACATCTTTGAAATTTTCTTTTGCATACCAAAACCAGCTTACCTTTCTTCTAAGTGATTGTTTTGGAAGAAACAGTAATCCAGTCAAAGCCCTTGAGTATATCTTAGGTCTTGAAAGCATGACTGAGTTACTGTACATGGACTTTTCAAGAGAACTCTCCAAATCTGAGAGAAGTAGTTTAACTTAGTCTGACTCTCTTCAACTCTGGGTTAACTCAAAAATACCTTGTACTTGCTGTGGATAAAGAACACAAAACATTCATTGTGACAGCTATACTGGGGTTCAGAAACTTTTCTAAACTGCAGCATTGTCTGAATCCTTGCTGTTTTAGCATTCTACAATGATAAAGCCAGCCATTTGAAGATATGCTTAATTTGAACATTGGTAATGAAAATTCTCATGGTTTTTTACTTCTAGAATGTCTTCTTATCTAGAGGAAGGTAGGGAACACAGAATTTGCCTGCCATGGTTCCAATTAATAAAAGAATGTTGAAGCAGATGAGCACAACAAATAGAGAATGTATTTACCCATAAAGATTTGTCTCTTTCTTTTAACCATAAGGTGAGCTTGTTTTTTGTTATCTTTTTTTGCTTCCTGAGAAAGCTGTGGGCTAGAGGGTGGGGTAAAAACATGCACCCTCTTGCATTCCTCCTTGCCCAAACTTGGATGTGACTCAAAGCCTGTGCTTCAAATCTGCCTGACTGTGAGTAGGAAATTCTGTCACTGTGGTAAGCACTAAAATATTGTGGGATATATTCTGATTTCATTCAAATTTGTTTTGAAATAATATTGCTCATTAGTCTTCACAAGAATGTATACTAGTGACCTACGTTCACCTTGTGTGAAGAACACTACCTAAGTAAAGCTATCAATTTTAATAGAAATTACCTTTTAAAAAAATTACAGTAATTTTATAATTTCTTTCAGTTTGTCTTTATTTTTATTCTTTCTCTTTTAGTTTTTTTTTATATTGCCCAGAAAATTGATCTGAGAAGTCACTCTAAAATTTAAGACTTTTCCAAATTTTTTATAATTATTTGTAGTTGTCATTAAATGTTTGCTTTCAATACATATACAAATATGTTTTAGAAGCCTGAATTCACTAGAGGAAATTCTGAATGGAGAATTTGAACTGAAAACTCTTATCTCACAGAATATGCTTAGTGATTACAGATATTAAATGCTTTGGTCAAGAGTTTTAGAACAAATATAAATTCCCAAAAATTACTTCTAAATTATAGACATATTGTCTGCTGGAATCAGGAGGGCTAATCATGTGGATAAACATAGGAACACATTTTTGAAATTATTATTATCTCCTACTTAAACAATCTACACTTCTAATAAAAAAGGTTACAGAGTATAGAAAGATTTTCAGTAGAAAAACTCATTTAGAAAGGTTTCCAAATCTTGATTTAAGAGTCTTCTTTGAGTTCCAGACTCTAAAAACCTATCTAAAGATAGATTTGTGTTTATAAAAATAAATAAAACTTTCTCAATTATCTAAGATGAGGAACAAAGAATATAAATTAGACATAGTTTACTAACATACATTTTTTTCTGTAACAGGAGTGCCCATCATTCTTACATCACAATAGTCTTTCTCTTACCAAACTGAAGCTAAAAACCCAGAAAATTTATACAAAGTGTCATTTAAAAGGTATTAGGGTTTATGTGACATAGGTCTATCTACAGTACTGGACTATGTGGCTATTGGAGAATGACTGTGGCAATGTGACATATGTGTGTGGAAATGTGTTGTTAGATACCTAAGGTAACAGTAATTTAAATTACTGACTACTCATAAAATTGTCTAGTAGTCGATAAGGAATGCCCTCAAGACATTACCTTCCCACATCAGATCCCTTTCTTGAGAAAGAGTTGCTTCCTTTGCAGCCAGTGGATAGGAGTGACTCTAGAAAACAGAAGAAATTTGGATGTAATATATAAAGGAACACCAACAAAAAATTATATCTCTATGTATGTTCATATACACATTTACTTCTTGCTTTTATCCAACACGCCTCTACTGAAAATGCAGAGGCAATCCTTTGCTCTTGAATAGTGCATGAAAACCACGCTGCTAAACCCCCACGTGACTCTTTGAAAGCGCCCCCATGGCGATAGGCTTTCATAGCTCAGCTTCCAAGGAGGCTAAGCCTCATTCAGAAACCCAAATTATCAATTTCTCTTGTTTGGAAAGCTTGAACAATTCAGGGAGATAAACATACTTCTGACCCATTGCCTAGTGATGCCTATTCTAAAACCTTGTCCTCAGTGGAAGTCACTGTGAAACAAAATGCTGTGACACTTCAGGGTTGTGTAGTTATGGAGTGAAGCTATAATGGTCCTGAAATACACTTCAGGCTCTGTGCTCTAAGCTTGCAGAGCACCAGCTCACCTCATTGAAATCGCATTAATCCCCAAAAAAGCAAGAGCAGTCAATGGCACTAAAGCTTCAAATATGAATGATCAAGAACATGTGAAGTTGCTGAAAGAATCTTGTCTCAGTGAGAGGACTTAGGGAAGCGATGATCTATAATCCCTTGAATGATTGTCCTTTTTAAGGAAAATTGCTCCAAATGCCTCTTGGAATATATTCTTAGTGTGGAACCTTTATTTTGTCTTCTTATTTTCAGAATGAACAAGTAGGAATTATCTTTTTTTCCTCCTTGCAATAATGAAAAGAATCAAATGGTCTGGTGGATTATACACCCTCTTGAACTTGATTCTCAGGAAGGATGCAAATGTTTTGGATTTGTTATCTTGACCACCTCAAACTATACTGCTTCTATCAATATAATTTAAACTATAGGGTCAAATATTTAGACAGTCCATGTATAGGTCTTACATATGATATGTTAGATAATCTGTATGATTTGTCAGATACTCAGTATTACAGTCATTTTCAAATTACCTTTTTGACTCTCTGAGAATCTGTGTGGGAACCATGTTGACAACTTTTTCTCTTAATTCTCCTTGGTAACAGGCACAGAGGAGTTGTAACAGACTACAGGATGAAATTTTCCCTTGTAGATTAGGAAAGGAGCCTATTCCACTGCATTCTTTGACATTAAAGAAAGAATGACTCATCACATTTCTGCTGATTTTGAGAAATTAAAATATTTTGCCCAGACATCTCAGAATTTGATTTTATTCTGGGTTGTTCTGATTTATTTAGGAAGACTTAACAAAAGGCCAAGAAAAGGAACACTGGATATCTGTGAAGAAAAATTATTTGTGGTTTAGATTATTCTATGCCACATGCTTTTGGAAATAGATTTTGATCAAATGGTTTGAGGATATTAATAAGGAATGGCTTTTGGTGCTGCCCTTCTACTGCTGTACAAATTTGTTTGGCAACTCTGAAGCCATCCGTCAGCCAGATAGGAGGAAGCTCCATGGGGGAGGTGTCGCTCTGACAGATGCCTGCAGCTCCTGCTTGAATTGAATGGATTGTACATCTGGCTGCCTACAACTATATCACACAACATGGCACAGCCTCTTTGTCTGCCTGCCTCCCACACCCTACCGCTCCACTCCCCTTTTATTCTGGGTCTGAATCTGCAGCTGTGACACCAACTTCATCTGCAAATGTGGGCAGAGTCTCCCTCCACTGCCTGCTAAGAACTGTTTTGCAGAAATGTGGCTGCTGTCCAGATGTCTGTTCTTGTCTCATCTTGTACTTCTGTTTAGACCTTTTGATCTCATTCCTGCCTCTGTTGTTTTGTTTGTTTTACTTCTTGTCCCAAGAATCCTGTTGCTTTTTTGGTCTCTGAAGCCTTTCCTTCAGTTGCAGAGCCAGTCTTTCTGTCTGCCCTGTCCAGGGCCTCCACCAGGCTGCAAATAGGTTATCCAGCTGGTAACTGCAGTGATCCATCACACCAAGGGACAACTGTGGCAATACAGCCTGTGACTGGGAGATCTCTTTCACTCCCATATTTAAGAAGGTATTTTGTGGTCAACATTGGCCAACAATATTAGTGTCTTTGAATTTTATGTATTGTCTGGACCCTTGCAAGAATTTTAAAAATTTTATTTAATTTTGTTTTCCTGGCTATAGCATGGTTTGTGATCCTTCCTTCCTTCCTTTTCTATTTTTTTTTCCTTTAAGCAAGTGTGAATTATTTTCCATGAATAACTATGGAGGATCAACTTTGGTTTTTAATAAAATAAGTTTTACTCAGTGGATTCTGATAAAGTAACTTGCATGCTAAACAGTTTGTGTTTTTTTTTTTTTTTCATAAAGCTGTCCATTAAAACTTAAAAAAAGGTTTAATTATTTGTAGGTGACAAGAAGGTTACTCAAGATTTTTTTAATTCTAATTTTGATTTTTATCTCAGAATGTGTATTGTAGGTTGAGTGATTGCAATGAAGCACTGTTGGAAAATCTGAGTAATCAATGAAAAAATCAATTGGAGGACAAATGGAAAAGGGGTGAGGCATTATGTATTTTATTTACCAAAACAATACACTGAGTTTAAAGGAATGTGCTTTATTGACAGAATACTACAACATTTTCTTCAGAATATAATACATTCAGTGCAATAAAAGATAACACTGTGGTGAGAGAAATTGGCCAGTGACAGAAAGCAGAGTGCACACAGTTAAAGAAATCTTCACTGTTCTCCTGCTGGACTGTCTCCTAACTATCCCTGTGCAAAACCCTACTATGAGACATTCAGAGAAAATTGAGATTTATCAAACTTACAGGTGTTTTGTCCTTGCTTACCATGAAGAGCAAGAAGATCTCATAGGACTGTCCCTGGCACACTCTTGGGAAAATGAGGAGAGAGAAGAAGCATTTTACTCTCTGGTTTAAAGACTGCTCTCTTTTATGAACCCTTGCAAAGAAGGGTCATGGTTTCTTCATAGCAACGACATTGTTTTTCAAAATTTGAGTTAAACAGTCTTCAAAAATCCTATACCTCAATACCTTTGTGCAGATATACCATTCAGTAATGTTTTTCCTTGAGTCTGTGCTATACATTTGCACAAGCAGAACTACCACAGGATCTTGCAGTTTAACGAGGCACATTCACACACTGACTTTCTGTCTAAGGTGGCTGAAGCTTTCAAATCTTAAATGCTGGCCACAGATTTCACTGAAATGTTACATCTCAATAGCAGCAACAAGTATAAACCAGCAGTCTATGTTTCAGCCAGTTCTACCAAAGCAGAGATTTCCAAAATGTCTTTAGTGCTTAGGATAAAGTAATCAGTTATATTTTTTTCCCTTAAATTTTTCATGAGCAGCATTATGCTCTTTTAGTAAGGCCTCTCCCTTTGTTATTGGTATAAGAAAGTCCAGTATTAAGTGCAGACAGTGCCTAAGCTATATGACAGACTCTTAACAAGTTAGTCTGGTCCACAAAAGACGTATGACTAAGCCTAGTTATGAATATATGTACAAGCTGAACTACTTCAAAGACTCTTGAATTAGATCCCATGGCAGTTTTTTAGTGTCTTCCATGCAGTTTAGGATGCTTTTGTGAAGTATCTAACACATCACTAGTGTGTCTCAAAGACAAATTCAGCATTGATCACTTTTTCCCTCTGCTTTTGATGGTCAGTAATCAACAGTATGTGAAAACACAGAAGAAAAAGAAAAGCAAAAGTTAAAAAACAAAGGTAAAATCATTCAGATCAGAGTGGATGAAGACAGTAACATCTGTTTCTGTGACTAAGAATTTATGCTTTTTAATTGGTGTTACCTCCACTGCAGTTTTGACCCCTTTAAGCTTTTTGCAAGTTTTCATGTGTTTAATTGAATAATTCTATGAAAATGTGGAAGTGGATAATTTTGGACAAGGAATGAATCTATTTAAGAAGGGAGGCAATAAATATAATAATACTGGTAGAGGTAGGACAGACTAGAATGGCCGGCTTAGAGATGTTGTCAGAAGAGTTTATGACCTTTAAAAAGGGGGCCAAGAGTTTTTTTGAAAAGCATAAATCTACTTACAATACTAATATCAGGGAAGAAGTCCCACAGTAGTTTAGCAGTTATCACTGTGTCTGAATTGCTGGTAGTTTAGAGCAAATAACTTTGTTACACAAGCTCTGATCTCACATGTATGTATTGTCACAAAGTACTTCTCCGTTGGATGTCATAGTGGAGCTGGCTTGTGTGCAGTGTGTCTGAAATATGCTATTCTAGTATCGCTGGCTTACTGAGAAAAAGGAAATTCTCAAATTAAACTACTGCAAGAGCCAGTCATTCTGCAGTTGTAGCACAAAGAGAGTGGGTTGAAAAATGAACAACAGCAAGTAATGTGTTTTGAATAACAGGCACATTGAGCAAAACCAAAGAGAGAGGATTTATTCTTGATTGCTAAGTACATCTAATCCTTACATTCATGACCTCTGAAACAGGAAAGGCATACAGAAATGCATCTAGAATACAATATAGAAACAATCTTTCAAGCCTCCTTTGCAACAGCTTGCCTGTGTTTAATTTTTGTGGATTGTTTTATTCTCCTTCATCATTACTAAAACAAGAGACATTCTAGGTCAGCCATGACTCCACAGACAGACCTAGCTGGGATGTGCCTCCCTGAGAAGAGCTCAGCACAAGGTCTGTCTTCCAGAGAGGCTTGTGCGTCTGGTACAGACAGGACAGACCTCAGGAGCCCCATCTGCTGCAGTGAGTCATCACTTTGCATCTCCCAGCAGGATCCACACCTGTTAGCAGGGCGAGAAGAGGGAGCTGCCAGCCTGTTACATGGCAATGATCTCTGTGCACGTTGCACAGCCAAATCATAAACATGAGGTTGCAATAAAACGCAACATCTCCGTAAATCTGTCACCTGCCGGATACGGCTGGAAATGCCTGTAGCTCACCGTCCTGAGCAAAACTCCTAACTCAGGGTTATCAGCAAATTCAGAAAGCCAACACTTACAAAACCAGCAAGTATCAGCAGAGTCAGCTATTGGAAGTGCATGCAAGTAGGAATTCTTTTGTGGCACTTTTGTTTATTTTAAATATCACACCCTGTCCCAGATTGAACACTAGCCATTTTTGTAGTTTTCTTCATTCACTCCCAGTTCTTCATCAGGCTTTTTAAAAATCTTTTGTTCAGCTTCACAGTTTCAGTTCCTTAGATATGCTGTTAAATTTACTTCCTGGTTTAATGCTCTTTGGAGAAAGATTTTAATTAAACTATGATAGGTAAGTTGCATGATATTTCCTGAAGATTAAAAGTCTATGGAAATTCAGTAGTTCTTGGTTACACACTAAGCAGGGAGATACATCTCATCAGTATTTTTCAAAAATGCTTTGTGTTTACTGAATTCCTTTTGCAAACACAGAAGAAATGTGAGATAAAGTATGATTTTCTAGCAGAATGTGAAATTTTTATCATTTTTTTCAGCTTTTAATTTTGAGGCACAGCATTTGTGTCATACTGATGATGGGTAGTGAGTGTAAAGAGCTGCTGAAGTTTTCCTCTTGCTTTGCAAGGCTACTATATTGTGAGTACACATACCAATTAGAAGATGCAATGACCAGGATCATGACTTACTGGGGTGGGGTGGAGCACTGTGGGTAGAGGAGACCCAAAAATAAAAACTGCATTCACTTATCTGTGCTAAGTGGCTTTTGGGGAAAGAGAAAGGCTGAGCAAACACTTGTTTTTTAATTTAATTCTGGGCTTTGAGGTTAGCAATACATATAGTATTTTCAAAGACAGGAGACTGTTGAAATTCTTGGCTTAAGTGGACAGAATTTTGTTGGAGTCATCTTTGTTTTATAGAAAGACTAAGTGTGGTTTGTAATATCCTGTACATGAATAACTTGACACTTAAAACCATTTATTATGAAGGTGTATATATGAATCACATAGAAAATAACTATTAGAATTCTCAACTGACTTCAATATTTGGCTTTATATGAGCTTTTAAGTGCATAGGTGTAGCATAAAATGCATATAAACTTGGTGTGAAAATTGATGAATAGTATAGCTATGAGACCTGATCAGAATTGATGATGGCTGATGAGCAATTACCATGACTTGATCCAGAGAAGAATCTTACATTCCAGAAGTCTCTTGAACCATATTAGACACATCCAATAAAAGCCTATTCAACTCTAGTGCTCTTCACGTTCTCTGGCTTGCTATCTGATTGTGTGAAAAGGTGAAATTTCTAAGACAATTACATTTGAAAGATTTTGTGAAAATAGTGACTGGTGGAGAAGGGAGAATTGTAGGTGACCTGACTGAAGAAAAGGCTTCCAGGTGAGTTCACAGCTTCTTAGAAATTCCCTGGTGATGAAAACTTTCTCAGTGTTTGAAGCATTTCTTTGAAACAGAGGGCATGGAAGTTTGCAGCTGCCTACCTTGTCTGGGTGTAAAGCTGAAGCTGTCCTTTTTCTCAGCATCCTCCGGTCACAGCCTCTGCGGCTCCTCAAAGACAGAGCAGACACCTTCTAAATTGGAGGGAAGTGGTGCAGCTGGGAAGCAACTGCTGTCATGTAACTTGGGAGCTTCTGAACCAGATAGGGCAGGTGGGAAAAAGTCTGCTAGTCCTC
Organism: Molothrus ater; assembly: GCF_012460135.2. Taxonomy (NCBI): domain Eukaryota; kingdom Metazoa; phylum Chordata; class Aves; order Passeriformes; family Icteridae; genus Molothrus; species Molothrus ater. The sequence continues at coordinate 36,699,327 of NC_050479.2, forward strand.
TTCGGGTCTTGGCCCCCAGCCAGGGTGTCTGCACCTGACGCAGAGGACTTGGCTCCGAGGACTGAGACACAGACGCACAGGAGATGAAGCAGCACTAATTCCTCTAATCAGAGAGGCATTTGTTTTATCACACTTTGCTGCAAGAGAGAGAGTCCTGCAGGGTCAGACTACTGCCATTTGCCAAAGAAGAGCATTCAGAGCTCTTAACTCCAATTGTGCTCCTGTGGAGTCTCCATTCAGGCTTGTCCTGCAGAGTTAGAGGGCAATTTAACCTGCTATGCGGCATGCAAGAACTTGCTTTATGTGACCTGCTGGCCATTAATGGCTCTGGCTTGTAGTAACTAACCGTAGTAATTCTGAAATTAGCAGAGAAATGTGAATTAAAATAAAAAACCAAAAAACACAGGGGAATAAAAATACGTAGGTGTTGAGAACCTTGGGTTCCCTAGTGTAGGCTGGAGAATGAAACAGTGGCTGGTCTTAGCTCAGGCACTGTTTATCATGTAAATCAATTGAATCAAGTGGAAATAGCTCTTAAAACTCCTGTCTAACAAAAATGGAACTTGATGGCTTAAACTTGTATGAACATATTTCAAGGCTGTCTGGAGCTTAAAGTACTGATCATGCTATGAATTGGAGTCTTTTTTTTTCTTGTCAGTATGGTTAACTCCTTAGAGTCACTGGCTAACAACTTGTGAAGTCTGATTATTATCTGACAATGTTTTGTTTTCCGTTTTCTACAACTTTCTAATGACACATTTATAAAGCTTTATAGCTGTCATTAACATATTTCTCTCTTGAGTTCACAGTGGTGACACCCTGGATTGTAAAATAAAAAAAATTCCTTCTTATATATTGGACAAGCTGTAATCACAGTCAGTTAGTTATAGGAAGTGGACGTTCTGTAGCACAATGGAATTGATGACTCCCATTCCCTCCTCACTTAAAGCTTGGTACTGAGTTCAGTCCCTCAGATCAATTTTATCTGTAGGGTTTTTCTCTCTCTCTTTCTCTGTCTTTTTGTTTTTAATTTCTCTTTCTGAATTAACCCTTATATTTTAAAACATTTTTTACTTATGACTTGGCAGACACTGGAATTTGCTGTGAACTTTAGTTTTTTAATGACACAGAATGTGGTAATCATGTTCAGATCCATTTCAGACATCTACAATGAAATTTGCTTCTTTAAGTAGCCAGGTGTACTTTCCTCTGCTGTTCATGATACAGAAAACACAAGACAGGTATTATTTTAGTAATCAATTTTATTTCATTTGGTAAAATAAGGCATTTGATATCTTTGTACAAAAGTTTGAAGCTGTTTGATAAACTCTCTTCCAATAAATCACTCAATTTAGTGGGCACATTAATAAGTAAGTATATCTGGACTTTTTTTTTTTATCAAAAAATAGATAGTAGATAAGAGTCTGACCCATGTAAATGCTACAGTCCTGATGCAAAGCAAGTTTTGGAAGACAACCATGCGTAGTGTCGCTCAAATTCCGTGTATATACATATGAAGTTACTGTCAGTCCTATCAGCAGCTCTTAGTCTCTATATGAAATTAAGCTGAGCACTGAAGAAAAACATGAACTCTCAAACTTAGTCAACTTGAAACACATTCTTGTTTCAGCAGGAAAAGTTTATTCCAGACATGTGAGGTACATCTCACATGTTTGTTATCACATGTTTGTTATTCACTGAACCTTTAAGCATGTATTTTTGCTGGAATATTTCACTAGGAAATAATTCAGATATTCAAAATAATAAAATGAGTTGAGTTTTATACATTCATTTGAGAAACTCGTTTATACAGCTCTGTCATGGTTTGACACTGGCACAATGCCAGTGCCCCCATGAAGATACTTTTTCCCTGGTTTCTGCTGTGAGATGTGACTAGGAATAAGCAAAGCAGGCTCTTACTTAGGAAAGAAAAGAACCAGAACTTTATTAACTACTCTACAACTATAGATAAAAAGGAACACACACACAGGGAAAATGAAAACTTCACAAATGCATTTCCTCCTCCCCCACCAAATTTCCAACCCAATACATTTGTTCTTCAAATCACTAACTCTCGGTCTAGCACCACTTTTTAGACAATCAATCTTTAGTTCATCAAGAGGAGAGGAGTCTTTCTTGTGCCATGGGCTTCCCCTGGAAACACAGCTGAAGCTTCGTGTGTTTCTGTGTCACTCGTGGCACCGCCCGGAGTACATCTGCCGTCGTGACTTCTTCCTTTCTATGTCTAGTGCTCTCACTACTGAACACGGACCAGAACTGCTTCTAGGGTTGTCTTTTTTAAGGATGCTCTGTCCCGTTCCAAAAAAGGCACAGTCTCTCCTTTGGGACACCTGTCCCCACAATCTCTCTTTTGGGACACCTGTCCCCCCCATATTTTTCACCCCCTGGGGCCGAGGGGCACCAACACTGAACCCTCTTGGTTCTGAGGCCATTGCCTCTCCCTAGAATGCAGTCTCTGTATTACAAGGAACATGGTTCTGTCCATGGCTATACAAAAAGAGTCCAGCAAAAGCCACTCCATCATCTCTTCCCACTAGGATTCTTCTCTATTCTTTTACTATCTCTCACTCGCCCAGACCTCTCTCACACTGGCCCATTTCCTTCCTCATCTTCCACTCTATCTTCTAGGAGAGGTCAATGATCTGTAAAGTTCTCATTCTCTAAAAAGGGGTTAAAAGCTCTTACAAGTGGCTGGCTGAACCCCCCCCTCTTCTCCGTCCCAGCCGTGCTGCCGGCACAGGCCCATGTTTATCAAGCTTCAAGGTTACAGTCTCAGGCAGCGGCTCTCTCTCTCTCTCTCTCACTGTGTCTCTCGGGGGGGCTGCCCGATGGCTCCCGGTGTCTCTCTCTCTTTCTCTCTCTTCCACCCTTCCACCCCCGGGCTCAGGCCTACCTCTCTCGGCCTCATGGCTTTCCCCTCCCCCTGCCCAGCCAGCAGCTGGGCCGGGGGAGAGACCCGAACTCTTTCCCGCCGGAAACCCAAGAGGACCCTCCCAGGGGAGAGCTCTGCTTTTAACTCCGTGTTCTCAGAGGCGTGTTCATGTCTCAATGGTCAGGTTAAATGCCAATATTAAAGTCTGAATATCCATTGGCCAAAAACACAGCATCCCAAAAAACACATTTCCTGTCAAACCACCACATTCCACCCTTCGCCTCTGAGAACACACTTTCTAAAATTATTAACAAAATTACAAAACACTTCAACACTCCTACAAAACAAGAAAACCTTCATCCCCAGATTTTACTATGCATCTACCTTAACTCAATACATGCTTTGTTCTTATTCTTCTTTGGTCCCATCTCACAGCTTTACTCACAACTTTATCTTATCATTCCCCCAAAATTCGATTTCCCGGTCAGGGAACCAAAAATGTCATGGTTTGACACTGGCACAATGCCAGTGCCCCCATGAAGATACCTTCTCCCTGGTTTCTGCTGTGAGATGTGACCAGGAATAAGCAAAGCAGGCTCTTACTTAGGAAAGAAAAGAACCAGAACTTTATTAACTACTCTACAACTATAGATAAAAAGGAACACACACACAGGGAAAATGAAAACTTCACAAATGCATTTCCTCCTCCCCCACCAAATTTCCAACCCAATACATTTGTTCTTCAAATCACTAACTCTCGGTCTAGCACCACTTTTTAGACAATCAATCTTTAGTTCATCAAGAGGAGAGGAGTCTTTCTTGTGCCATGGGCTTCCCCTGGAAACACAGCTGAAGCTTCGTGTGTTTCTGTGTCACTCGTGGCACCGCCCGGAGTACATCTGCCGTCGTGACTTCTTCCTTTCTATGTCTAGTGCTCTCACTACTGAACACGGACCAGAACTGCTTCTAGGGTTGTCTTTTTTAAGGATGCTCTGTCCCGTTCCAAAAAAGGCACAGTCTCTCCTTTGGGACACCTGTCCCCACAATCTCTCTTTTGGGACACCTGTCCCCCCCATATTTTTCACCCCCTGGGGCCGAAGGGCACCAACACTGAACCCTCTTGGTTCTGAAGCCATTGCCTCTCCCTAGAATGCAGTCTCTGTATTACAAAGAACATGGTTCTGTCCATAGCTATACAAAAAGAGTCCAGCAAAAGCCACTCCATCATCTCTTCCCACTAAGATTCTTCTCTATTCTTTTACTATCTCTCACTCGCCCAGACCTCTCTCACACTGGCCCATTTCCTTCCTCATCTTCCACTCTATCTTCTAAGAGAAGTCAATGATCTGTAAAGTTCTCATTCTCTAAAAAGGGGTTAAAAGCTCTTACAAGTGGCTGGCTGAACCCCCCCCTCTTCTCCGTCCCAGCCGTGCTGCCGGCACAGGCCCATGTTTATCAAGTCTCAAAGTTACAGTCTCAGGCAGCGGCTCTCCCTCTCTCTCTCTGTGTGTCTCTCAGGGGGGGGCTGCCCTATGGCTCCCGGTGTCTCTCTCTCTTTCTCTCTCTTCCACCCTTCCACCCCGGGGCTCAGGCCTACCTCTCCCAGCCACATGGCTTTCCCCTCCCCCTGCCCAGCCAGCAGCTGGGCCGGGGGAGAGACCCGAACTCTTTCCCGCCGGAAACCCAAGAAGACCCTCCCAGAAGAGAGCTCTGCTTTTAACTCCGTGTTCTCAGAAGCGTGTCCATGTCTCAATAGTCAAGTTAAATGCCAATATTAAAGTCTGAATATCCATTGGCCAAAAACACAGCATCCCAAAAAACACATTTCCTGTCAAACCACCACAAGCTCCCATCAGATTATATTGTTTACTGGATTAAAAAAAATGTAGATAGAAATCCCTGTTTAATTTTGTATTTAATATTTCATCTAGGCAATTTCATTCAAAGAACAATGGGGAATTCCCCGGTAAAGACCAAACAAAAAAACCAAAGGAAAAACAGTTGTTCATCTGAAGAAGAGCTCTCTGACACATTAGTTAGGATGGGACACAAGAATGAGCTGGTTTCTCTTATAAAGTTCAACCTGGATGATCAAAAATGGTCAATGGCCTTTAAAATCCACAGGAAAAAGGTTTTCTTATTGATTTTATAATAATGACAGACATAGATGGGGTGGGCCTAGAAAAACAAGCTTAAGCTATCTAGAAGAAAAAAATTTAATAACAGAGAACAGTAAAAATAATAATTGTTCGTGCTACTTGTTTATTGTCTGTAATATTGAAGGAATGTTCTCGCTCCTTTCCATTTATAATTTACTTTGTGACCATATATTTATAATATTTCAAGCACTTACATTCTATTCACACTGTATTGCTATTTTAATGCAAACGATTACCAAATAATTACTTTCTATTTAAGAAATAATCTCCATTGTTGCATGGTCTGCATCTGATAATTGAATGTGACTAAAACTGCATCAAAAGCAGAAGGTGCAGATGTGTAAGAGGGATCAAAATCAATTATTGGGCTACCTTGCCCACAAAAAAGTGAACTATTGCCACTGGCACATTTTTAATTTAAAAAAGATATAATTAATAATGTCTTTAATATTAAAACAAAAATTATACCATTAATTCATTTATTTTTAGGTGAAAATCAGCCAAAGTAAAAATTGTATCCTGTCCTGGTTTAGACACCCCAGGACATTTCCTCATATTGTATATACCAACTTATTAAGCATCTCTGAATGCAGATGGACTTGTGAGATGGAGAGAAGAGTGCAGTTGTGAATTATGGAAAAAATTCTTATTGTCTTCTGAGAGAAATTTATGACTTGGGAAATTATTGACTTCACAAATTTCTTCCACCAAGAAAACTGCAGTAATTTGTACACTTCTGTTTCTATTGTTTTCCACCTTCTAATGTACACACAGAGGCATGTTCTTGTACACAGAGACACACACATATTCAGGCAAAATACAGAGAAATTATTTTTTCAAATTTAACTCGTTTTGCTTGAAATGGAAATTGTTTTTATAGGGTTTTTTGTCTTTCTGGTATCACTTTCTGTTACAAGGCACATGCTGCATAATCAGCCAACTACTCTGTAATTACATTGCAAAGACTATGTAAATACCTAATTATTTTCATGCAGATTACTTGATAATTATACTACCAGTTACAAAGTAATTCAAAGAATAATTACCATGTAACTTCCACTTTTTAGATGTGACGATAAGGCTTTGTTTTAAAGATATAGAGAAGTGCATAATTATCCTGGGGTTACATTCTACTCAGATTGTCGATTATCCTATATTTACAGTATTATTATATGGCTACTGGGCTCAGTATTGTGTTATCATAATTTAAAAAAAAGTCTTTGCTCTTTGCTTTATAACAAGTATTAGACAATGCCAGTGTTAATTTTTTCTACTTTCCTATTAATTGCAGTGGATTTAAGATTTTTTTTTTCTGACTGTGAAGAAGGAACTGTCTTTTTGTGCTAAAATTGTACTGAGATTTCTGAAAAATAAAATTACTTGGGCCCAGATTCTTAAATGACACTTGGATACAAAAAAGCTCAATTAAGCCAAACGTAATTTTTTAATTTCTAGAATGGGTACAAAAGAGTATCGTTTTTAAGAAGAGTTAGACATTCCAATAAAGATACTGTCCTTCCCATAGGCTGGACTAGAAGGAGAGAGGTTGGCAGGCCTCATCTGCTTTTCTCAGGGTGGAACAGCCTGCTCCCAGGAACTAGTGCTGCCTAATGAGGCCCTGATTTTTAACTGACAACCTTGGGACCTCATTTTTCCTGCCTGAATAACAACCCAAGAGGAGCAACTTTTTTGTGATTAAGCATTCCAAGAAAGTTATCAACCCAATTTGCAACCAGGATGGAAAATCCCTACAACAAAAGCCTCTTGTGGCCCTATAAACAACAGTCCTAAGTGAGACTCTTTAAGCTCTCCTGGACCACAGCAGGCTGTGACTGGCAATCTCCCTCTGAGTGTGATGCCCCTCAAAGCCAGTGAACTCTCAAATTTGCCATACTTCAAGGACCACCAGCAAATGATGCTGTCAGAACCTGGGTTGATACTTCCACTCCTCAAGGCTCAATCCTTTTTTCCCTTGAGAAGATGCAAAGGCATCCATTGTGATTACTTTACTGAAATCAAGGAGAATTTTTTGTGGGTATACCTTGTACAGACTCCTCTAAGTCTGCGTGTGCAAGTGTGAATATGTTACAGCAAATGTACTGTGTGTGTTGTTCTCATAGACTCTTAAATAATTCTTGTGACTGCCACCCAGCAAAATTTTACCAGTGAGTTATTCTGCAGGTGAAAAAGGGCAAGGCAATATTTATATTGCTGCGAGACCCTGAACAACCCTTGAAACTATTTTCATTAAAAGGGTGAACATGCTATGGTAGCTCTGTTATTTCAATGGTGATTACAGTGTATAAAAATCTGTAAAAAGCATTATCATGGGCATCAGGATCTGTTGCTTCTAGTGAAAGGTTGCAGAGAAATTTCCATGAATATAGGCATGCAAGATATATCCTCAGTAGAGAAACTCACCTGAGATCTGCTATACTTATTTTTTTCACTCAGGCAAAGAAACCTAGAGAAACATTCTTCCCTCTAGTTCTTGCCCAAGACAAATAACCCTGCTGAAATTACATCAGTGCTAGTGTGGCTTAGAGGGAGGTTTAGTTCCAAACATTCAGCATGATTTTTACCTAAAACCCTTTATAAATCCAGTGTCCTACCCAGGCTCTTAATCAAGGCTTGACCATGTACATGTTGTTTTATAGTTTATAAAAGAGAGAACAGTCTTTCTCATATGCGTATGCATCTTCTTTATATCTCTCAGTATAAATACATATAAGTTTATGTATATTTTTCTTGTATCTGCATGTATGTATCAGACTGTGGCTGATCTTAACTAGAAAATGCCCCATTGTAAATGAAAAACTTGCTGTCAGACACCTTAGTATCATATGAATAATCCACTAAAACTACAAGACAGCATGTCCTGGGGCTCCCTGATAAGTTTCAACAAGTACCTTTCAGAAGCATCCCATCTGCTGACACCCTGGAGCTGCTGCAAAACACAGGTCTTGTATAGGTGACAAAAGAGGCCAAGGCAAATCTGAGCTTCCAGGGAACCTTTTGGCTAATCTCTAAGAATATACTGTCAAAGCATTTTGTTTCATTAGACTGGAGGATGATCAGACCGAAGATAATTTTTTTTGTGTTTTCAAAGTTTCAGATTTTCCCATTCTTTCTATGGCAACAGGCCAATTCTTCAGTGTAAAATGTCAATGGGCTGTCAGTACCAGAGACACTGTGCCTGTTTGGCAAGACTTAAACAGGGATTACTGCACTCTTTCAAAAATCCACTAGCGTTGTTAATTCCATCCCTTAACCTGGCTGCTCAGATGTGGTGCTTTTTGGGAATGATGTCAGCCAGCTGGTAGAGTAAATGATGAAGAGTAAGAATTGGACCTCCTACTCTCACTGGATACTGTTTCTTTTAGAAAAAGCCAAATATATGTGACACATTCCTTGTATGCTGAGCCAAGCAGTCCCTTCCTGCAGACCCTTCAAATCCATGTGCAGAGTGAAAAGCACAAAGCTTCCTGGGGAGAAGTGGGGATCTATTCCCAAAGAGCAGTGCTGGTCTCTGGAACTGTTCAAATGATTCAGGCACTGAGAGAGCCATGACTCACAGCGCTGTTACTGGAGCAGCCCAGTCTTCCTAATGGTGAATGTCTGACGTGCTAGGTATGATTCCTCCAGAAGATGTATGATGTGGGGTATTGGAGAGGTAGCACAGGATGTGTGTGGGTGCTACATATGGCACAGGAGTGTGTGTGCAGGGCTGGAGCATGTGAAGCCTCAGGTTTTGTTACGCCTATATAACAACAACCACAAAAAATAAAAGCCTTTCTGCACTAAAGACCTGATAACAGTGGCTTTGGCTCTGTGCTGTCACTCACTAATGTGCTTCATTTTCAGACCTGGAGTAAAGGGAATGCAGTCCACATCTTCACCAGAATTTGCTTTTGGAAGCTATTTTAAAAGCCTGGTTGATGTATCAGCAAGACTGGGGAGTATTCAAGTGATGTAGCATATGTTCATGGTGTCACTAACTCTCCCAGTGGAATCAAAATCCTTATGACAAAGTTTTTTTTAAACTTGAATCAACTGCTCAGATAAGGAAGATATACAAGACCTACAGATATGTTTTTGGAAAGAATGTGCATTTTACAATTTCCTTGGACAATAAATACTCAGCAAGACTTTCCAATGCTTTTCTAAAACAAGCTGTTCAAATATTTACAAAATATGTCAAAATGAGAATTACTTTAAAACATTGCTGCAAAACATGGCAGGAAAGTCAGTGGCCAAGATGAAGATATTTGATGCTGTAGGGTACCCAAGATATCCACTCAGGGCTGGAAGATGCAGCAAGCAGAAAAGACTGGCTGTTGACCCAAACTCTTCTGGAGAGCAGTCAGGGTACTTTGTATTTGCTTTTGTGGTAGGTGCCTATTTTTAGGCCAATGAATTCCACTTCTGTGTTCAGCTGATGTGAATTGTCTCACCAATCCACATCTCACTGAGGCTGTGTCACAAACAGCTTGCAGAGATCTTACCCTGCCCTTACCCTGCTCGACTCGTCCTCTCCTCTGTGCACTGTGCTCACTAGGACTGCACCTCTGGCTCCAGCTTCAGTTTAAGCTTGTGTTTCCATCTCCCTTTTCAGTTTCTTTCCTTTTCTAAAGTAGACAGATTAGAAGAAGTTCTTAAAAATTCGGGTATGAGTTTTAGAGGAATACAGGAATAGCTTGAGGGTTTATTGCTTTCCAATTGAAGCTTGGCTACTCTCCCTGATTTGTGTATGGAAATCTTACTCAGGTTATACATCATAATGGTGTACTTTTTTTTGTCCACACAAGACAAAATACCATGTCAGTACCTCATCTGAAAAGCCTGAGCTTTGCTCTTGACTGGCCAAACCTTGTAAAAGTGAGCAGGAATGTTAGCTGACCTAGAGAGATGTGTGCAGCTACAAACTGCAGCTGCCTCTGGGGGTTTTTTACTAAGAAAAACTGTTCTGCATTACAATGAATGACTGGGGGCATGATATTTCATTGAGCAGGTACAATACATCTGTGATCCCTTTTATTTCAAACTGTAGAGTAGAATCTGAGGAGGTAAATAAAACAAAGCTAGCTGGAAGCTTTTCTTGGCCTCATCTGGTCTGTCTGGATCCCTGCCTGAGCAGCTTCTGTTCAATACAGAAAAGTGGCCTGGGCACCTATCCTGGGTCCAAAACATAATCCTTTTGTTTGTGTTGAGATATGCTCAAATCCTACCTTACAGGATACTGTTTATGCTTTTTCTTCTGCTTGCAACTCCAGATAATATGGGTAATTTAGTGGGTTCAGGCTTTTGGAAAACTATGCCCTTGTATATTTATTTTTGTCACAATGGTGTTCCATTTTGCTAAGTAAACATTACAAGGCTGCTCAGTCTGCTCTTTGTGACTATGAGGATGCAAAAGGAACCATAAGTCTTTGTGAAGTAAATGTTCAGTGGATTTCCCAATTGCTTCTTGTACTTCATTTCATCATTTTCTCAGAGGGGACACAGTGTGTGATTCACTGAAGTCATTCACAACATTTTATATTGACTTGCACCTTTGCAAATTGTATGAAAATTCATGCAGTGTCAGAATTAGCTAGTGATTCTTAATGCTGCCTGTGCCTCTCCATTTCATATTTTATAAATTGATTTAAGATTCCAGAGAGATTCAAGTGAAAAAGCTACTAATCTAGTCTTTTCTTAAAAAAATGTAAGATTGCTGATAAAGCTTTTCTCTTTCTAAATACGTGAACACATATATGAAGAATTTCCTTGCTATTTAAAAATAATGCAAAACTCTGGAATTCTTTGATAAAATTCACTGCAGTTAATGTTGTTGAAAATGTCTGTTACAAAAATATGATTCAGTTGACACCATAATTATTTCCAAATTATATTCACCCTGGCTATGTTGACTTATGCTGTTCCTTCTTTTCCAGGTGATATCCTTTCCTCCACTCATGAAGGGAAGACTTTAGCCATACTTTGTAAACAGGTTTTAAATTTGCAGTGCACTTTTTGTTGCCAAATCTATGATTTTGTTTATGTGAAATGCATCAAAAATATCTGGAAAATAAGTGAGTTTTTTAAAAGACAAAGTTTTTAGAAGTAATTGCCCTATCTAGTAGAAAACAACAGTAATTTATTAAATGTTTGCAAATGGAGAAAATTTGCTGCATGTAATATTCAAAAGAAACATCATAGAAACTTTTTCAAAAGTAATATTTAAGAAAAAAATTTGGCAATCTTCCTATAAATTTTCTTCCTGGCTGATGATAACAGTTTTGTTAAGTGTTCTGTAGTATCTCATTACAAATGAATTTATATTTTGTTGTTTTATTAAGAGCAAATTATCTGAACCCATTCTCTTGGAGTTCTTTGCTTTGTTTTGGGCTTATCCCATTCTCAAATAACACTCATTGGGAAAGATTAATTAAGTCAAAGCCATTTTTCATTTTAGTGCCCTGTATACTAATCTAGCTGGGACAAGGTAGGGGAGACAAGAGGCCATGTTGATATCATAAAAAAATTTTGACATTACAATTGTCAGCAATATTTTGACTTGAGTTGTGAATCAGGCATCATCCTTCCTGTGGCAGGCACCACGCAATGGGCTGATGGGGTGAATTCATAGTGTCTGCTTCTGATATATTCCACATTTTTTGATCCTGTATAAGAGCTGTTTGAGGTGTCTCACTGTGTCAGCAACATGGCCTTCTTGTTCAGTTGGATTTCTGGTGGATATAACAACTCATGTTTGATTGTGTAACTTCTACAGTGCATATTTCCCTCCTTCTGTCCACCTCTTCGACTTAATAAAGGAGGGGAAAACATTTAAGGGCACCTGCTTATAATGTTCTTGCTTTAAATTGGTATTCCTTTTTTCACTCACCTAAAATAAAGTGAAATATCAGAATGCTGAGTAGTTCCTCTTAGTGAGACCTTTTGGGGGGTTGAATGAATACAAAACATGTGAACACAATGAACACCTTAGGGGTTGTAGCAGCTTTAAATATGTCATTTTAAAGGAAAATTAACTCCTAGAATATAATCTCATATACCAAGGGCTGGTTACAAATGAATCATTAATTTTGATTTACACTCTCTTCCCTCTCCTTGAGGCTGCATAAAAAACTGTTTTGGCCTCTAAATGAGGGCACTGCAAAGTATTAATAATTTGGGGCAGAGGGAGGGAGATAAACCTCTTGTTTCAAAAGACTGTTATAATGACTTTGAGAGAAAGGAAAAGCAATACCAGCCAGTTAATGAAAAGGAAAACAAGAAGCTTTCCACAAATACCTGCGGATAACTTGAAGGAAAAACAAAGAAGGTTCACATTTTAAACGTGCATTTTCCAGGGAGATGTCACTGGAGAAAAACTGGAAATTCACAGCATATACCAAGCATGATGTATTGAACAGCAGTCCTCCCTGCCTAGCCTCCTGTTTCTATATTTACCATTACAAATTGAAACCTGCCTTCTGCTTATGTTGCTATCGCTAAAACTTAAAATGTCTTGAAATCAGATAACAGTGACCAGCAGCGTTTCCTATTCTGAACTGCCATCGGGCTCTTATTTTTTTTTTTTTCCCCTCCCATTGTTTGCCTCACTCTTTTGCTGAACACATGTCTTAATTTATCTCTGAAGCCCAGAGAGTAAGAGGGACAGGCACTGAGAACAGAGCAGGCGGGAAAGCAGGGAGGACTGGGTGTAACCCTATCGCACCATGCCAGAGAAAGCTTTCTGCACCGGCTGTAGCCAAAGAGGGAGGAAATACAGGTTGATTCATGATGGAAACTTTTCAACTGGCACAGGTTTGTGGGACCCACACAGTGATTCTGATCTTGATCGAAATGCTGCTGCATTACTTAAAAAGAAATAGAGGCTCTGATGGAATTTCAGAATGAGAGAAACACATCTAATGCATCAGAGGCAGTCAATTCTGTGCTGTGACTTTTGTTTTATATTCAGTTTGGAATAAATAGATGGAGATCTTGATGCTGCTGTAACTTGACATTTTCAGTGTATTGAAGTTTCTGTAGAAAAAAGCATGAACTGCAACATCTGTCACCTTGCAGAGACCAAGTGATTGAGAACCTTGCAGTGCCTTGCCAGATAGATCCTGATGCATCACTGATGCTTTTTCCATTATAACAGATAGCCACTATCAGAAATGATACACAACCAAGAGGCAGCATTTCATGTCCTGGATAAATGTGTTTCTTTTGCAGGATGCGGTACTGGTTATTTAGTAAATAGGCACAGGCAGTCCTTTTTCCCTAACCACCTCCTAACTTTTTGAAGAGGAATTTTAAATTTTTCTCTAAGATTATAATTTATCCAAAGGGTGACAGAATTACATACATTTTAATGTTGTTCATATAGAAATATATTAATACAAACTGATATCCTCAAAATGCAACTGAAGCTGTTAGGTGTCACCTTAATTGTTTCAATTAGGCTCTGCACACCCTGTTGCTGGGAAATAATCATGTTGTAAAGCTTTCAAAGAGATGGCTTCAGTTATGTGTTAAGAAGCAAATCAAAGCACAGTTTTTATTTGCTGCATGCTAGAGGAATTGTTATTTGAACATTTATAGCTTTTAGATTGTGAAAATTTTAATGACAGCGATTGTCATTTTGTATCTGAGAGGTTTTCTATCAAAGGAAGACTGTTTCTGAAGTGAATAGATTTGATGCAGCCATTGCAGAAATAGGCAGGAAAGTACATCCTGTGGTTCAGAAGAGTTATGACTGAGCAGGCACAAAAAATTAAACTAAAGTAAGCACAGGATACAATTCTGCTAGTCTTGTGGATTAAACAGCCCCTCAATCCTGACTGCTCAAAGCCACAACAGCCCATCCAAAGTCACACCCAGGAATAAAATTAAAAATAAACTTAATGCTTCAAATTCTGTCAACAATTTAAGAAAAAAAAATTGTAGGAAATACTGAAATAAGTCTGTCTGGCTTACTTTAGGGCTTCAGGTTAAGGACAGGGAAATGAAGACACAGCATGACAGATCAGACGACTGGGAGAGTTCTCACTTGCCCATTGCCAATACTAAAATTCTCCTTTCAACCAAAGACAAGACACCATCTAGTGTCTTGCATAAGAAACCTTTCTTGAAGAAATTTTGGAGAACTTTACTGCAGATTAGTCACTCTTATTACAGAGGGGAGCAAATGAGCAAATCCACATATATTGTTTTCCTTTCTATATATTATATTGATCTCTCTATAGTTTTATTCCTTTGTACTCTGCATTGCACCATAGGAAAAAAGGGTGGTGAGGCTCAGAGTGGGGGTAGGGAGGCAAGTAAGAGATTGGAGGTGGCATTCAGAAATGTGAGTCATGAATGCAGAAAAATATGAAGAGTTCATCATGAGTAACTTGAGTTACGTGACTCCATAAAATTTTAAATTACAGCTGAAATGGGATGTATTCACATGCCTATATGATTCCACATAAGCTTCCACACCTGCCCTAGATCTATATGCAGCCCTAGATGCAGGTTGATTACTGATGTATTGGGTGTGCTTTTTAAATTTCAGGATAAAATGCCTCTGTTATTGCAGTGGAATGAAAATGCATGTGTTTCCACTTACCAGAGGTGACAGCCAGTTTTGTGCAAAAAGGTCTTTATTTAACCACTGAAAAGCTATACCACTGTCATAAATCTCTTTGAAATGGTATTGTATTAATTTCTGATAATATCCAGAGTAATATAATTGTGCTCACTTTATGCTGCCTTAGTCCTTTTTTGTATTATGTAATAAGAAAGTTCAATATTCACAGGAAGTCTTTATGCTGCTGCATGTGCAAGTCTTGCTTGCAGGAGATTAATGGTGGTTGCTAGATTCTTCTTAGACTTCCTTTCCTGCAGCTCTACACTTTCACATATTCATCCACCTTTTCCTTCCTTTTTTTAATATGATATCTATACCAAAACCAGGGATAGATTTCTTTATTCTATATATTGCAGATGCCTTTCCTTTCCTTTCCTTTCCTTTCCTTTCCTTTCCTTTCCTTTCCTTTCCTTTCCTTTCCTTTCCTTTCCTTTCCTTTCCTTTCCTTTCCTTTCCTTTCCTTTCCTTTCCTTTCCTTTCCTTTCCTTTCCTTTCCTTTCCTTTCCTTTCCTTTCCTTCCCTTCCCTTCCCTTCCCTTCCCTTCCCTTCCCTCCCCTTTCCCCTTTCCCCTTTCCCCTTTCCCCTTTCCCCTTTCCCCTTTCCCCTTTCCCCTTTCCCCTTTCCCCTTTCCCCTTTCCCCTTTCCCCTTTCCCCTTTCCCCTTTCCCCTTTCCCCTTTCCCCTTTCCCATTTTCTTTCTTCCTCTCTGCCTCCTACCATCCTTTTTTTAAATCTTCTCTATGGTTGACAGTCCTTTTTACTGCAGGAGGCAGATTCCTTGTTTCCCCAATACATTTTAAAAATTTCTAAAGAAGTAAAAAAGTCTCTGAATAGACTCCAGTTCTTTCTTAATATCTGTCAAATTTTATTCTCTTTTACACAGTTTGAAGAATTACATCCCTTTTCCGTTTGATCTGGAGATGCTACAAAGAAAACTGTGTACTGCAGTATTTTGACATGTAACTCTGATAAGTGAATTATATAAACAGAGGAGGGGAGGAGGAAGTTGACATTTTTAATGGTTTGGGGGAATAAGGTATCTTTCAGAGCTGCTTTAGATATTTCCTTTGTTTTTTTTTTTTTTTTTTTTTTTTTTTTTTTTTGTTTTTTTTTTTTCTTGTTTCTCCTTCCAGGGAAGCTTTATAACTTTAAACGCTTGTTGACCAATGTTAACAGTGATGTTACAGGCTTGAAGTTGAAGGGTGCCATGGCTACTAAAGAAAGTCTTGAATTTGGTCTTCTTCAGGCCTTTTCTATACAGCTGACAAGTAGTTCACATTCTGATATAGTTTTTTCCATATGCTTCTTTTTCTTATCTGCTTTTAACCTGATTTGTTATTTGACATCAACCCATTTCTTCCATATACCTCTTCAAATGGCAGGATTTCACCTTTGACAGTGACAAAGGAAGCAGATTCACAAACTTAGATCAATACATCAAGGTGTTTAAAATGTGTCTGACTATACCTATGACTGTTGGTGATAGTTTCAGGATTCTGGCAGTGACATTTTACAATGACTTACAACAATATTGAAAATAATGTCAGCTAAAGAGAAAGTCAGGGAAAAGGCTGTCAGGTTGCTTGGGAAAGGAGAAGTAGAGAAAAGATCATGCAATAGAAATTATTATAAACACCTCTCTAAAATTACCCAGTTGATTAAGGTATAAAAGACTGTGTCTGAACCTAAAAACTGTTGATTAAGGGATTCATACCCTTGGGCTTTATTAAGCTGATAAGGTGTAGAACTGTATGTCACATTTTTAAAAGCAGGGTAAACTTAATTTTCCCACACCAATTATTGAAGGAAAATGAGTTAAGATCTTCCTTTACAAGACAAGCAAGTCCTGAGGCTCCTGAGCAATTCAGGGGTGACTCCATGCCAGGATTCTGCATGTGACAGTAGGAGGGCATTAGAAAGAAGATATCAGTATTGCATGTGATACACCCTTGCCCAGTCTACATCCATTCTTCACTGGACTGGTAGGGCTTAAGGAAATGTCAGGACCTACAAGTGGACCCCATCCACTGCTTCTTTAGATGTCTTGGGAAGATGGTATATATCTTATGTTGATATATTTTTTACATATATGACGTGTAAAAAATGTATTTTATCAGAATAATCTTACTCACATCAAAAATTTCCCTTATAAAAATGTATTTGGATGAGTTTGAAACATCTTTAAAACAGAAATTGCAGAGAGAAGAACTAAAAGGAAGAGCTGGATCTCGTATCTGAGGCTTGTCAACCAAGCAAAGAAGAGACAGAGCAAACAGAATGTGCTATAGTCAAGAAACGTGAAGCTACAAGAATGAATGTTTAATGGGCTACAGTAAATCCTGTATAGATAATATACAATGTTGCATTGGCAGAACTGAAGGAACAGAGGATTCTGAATGTATTTTACCTGAAAATTGTTTGGTTCAGAATGCTCTGTCTTTGGAATTATATTCCATGCACATCTATTAATCTTTTCTTCCTCCACCAATTTCTTGTTAGTACCCTTTTCGCAGGTTACTCAATCTGATTCATGTCTTCTGCCTATCTGATTCTTTTGAATTCTGCAAGCCTGAATGACCAGTTCTATGGCTACTAGAGGAGCTGTTTGACCTGGTCTCAGACAAACCTTTTATGTATAGCCTGGATCACTGAATGCAAGAGGTGAAACTGGATGGTAAACTCACTTCTGTTTCCTGGGAGAGTGCTTTGACTACAGGGTTTTAACACAAGTAACATGTTTAATTGGAAAGGAATGAATTTTCCATTTTTTTCACAGATACCTGCTTTTAGAATGAAGCATGCTCAGAATACATTGACTACACTCGGAATCCCATGGTCTCTGATACAAGGAAATCTCATTCATGAGTTTTGGATTTATATGGGAACAAGATTAAAGCTGCATGTTCTGATGATTGGACCAGTACCAGACTTGCACACACCTAAGTAAATTTGAGTTAAAAATATGATATGACAAAAAGCATTGAGACTGATGGATTGAGCTTTCATGGTTTATTCTGTGACAATTAAGCACTCAAAAATGAGCTAACATAAAATATGTGCCTCTTCATCTTTGTTAAGCTCACTTCAGAAAGCCCTAGAAAAGAACATGTTTGAAATTACAGGGATATTGATTTAGTCTGAAAAGAGGGTTCATAAGTTCCCAAGGAAGGAGAACAGGGTAGGGTCATGTCAGAAAACATTTGTGAATTACTCAAGAAGCACATTCAAGGAGATGAAGGGAAGAACACTCACAGAAACAGTCACACGGAGTTTTAGCTGGGAAGAATTTGCCAACTGATGTCAGAAGAGTGTTTGAGGGCCAGACAAGTGACCCACGGTGTTTCCAGCCAGATTGGCTCTTGGCTTTCCAATTCACGTAATTAACCATGTGATAAATCCACCAGAAAGGTATGCTACTCATTGCTCTGAGTTCTATGATTTTTGGATAAGTGACTCTTCTCTTCAAATGTCTAAATTTACCGCCTATTCTAGCATTTCATGTTGGTATTTTCAGAATACCTTGTCATGAAGGTGAAACAGGGTGCTCGGGAGAGAGACATTTAAGAGGATCAAGATACCATGGCTTCTGGAATTTTGGCATGATCTTATATTGGCAAATAAAATGTCAGATCCTGCTAGGGTATCAAATGCAGCCGAAAGTTCCAAACATGAAGCCATGTCTGCTGTCTGAAGAGCATATTTCTGCACACACCCAGTTAAGGTCCGGAATACTGTCAATGAAGATATCAAAGACCATACCTTTTGATATTTTGCTTGGAAGTTATAACACAACATGAGCCAAAAATCAGTTCCTATCCTCACTAAAAACACAGACAGCTGGCTGTAGGAATGCAGCTGAGAGTATCAGTGAAAATACACAAGGTATAGGAAAAACAGAGAGGGAGGGAAGGTTAACATCCTCTCCCTCTATTACAGACAAAAATGAAAGCAATTTTCCTCAGGTCATGATCCCAGTGCCTGTAAGCTGACATAACTCAGAGCAAGCAGGACCTCCACCCATTTCCACAAGGAAAGCAGCAGGTACATTGGTCAACTTGGAATAAGTGCTCTGTGACCATTAGAGATAACCTACTGTCTATCATTAGAGAGACACTAGGGATGAGTGTGTTGTGCAAGGCCATGTACTTGGGGAAACATGAATTTGGGGAAACAGAGTCAAAAGAAGCAGCACAGGCACTTAACAGCCATCCATCCTTGCATTTGGAAAGAGTATTGTCAAGCATGTGACCTTGAAAGAAAATCCCTGTGGAACAATGAAGGAAACAACTGGGAAAGGACAACAAATTCTATGGCTTAATTTTACCTGGAGACATCCAGCTACAACTAGATGGAACAAAACATAAGCTTATTGAAAGGATGGTTTGGGGCAATAAGGGCACAGGATAGGATAGGAAACTGATCTGGGAAACTAACATTTTGAAGCTAATTACATTATGAAAATAGTTAATAAGAGAGTACTCCAAGAAACATTGCACTTTTAGGTGCAACAAATATATCAAAAATAGAATTTGTAACCAAACATTCTAGGACAGTTATCAAGCAGCTCAGCTATTTCACTAAGTTGCAGAAGATGTGGAAAAAGAGGGATTTCACACTAATGTGTTGTATAAATATAACATGCTTATAAATTTACCTATTATTTACCTATTTCTTACCATTCTGCTAGTGGTGTGGAGTTAAATCAAAAGAAATTTCTGTGAGGAAAATGAAAGGAAAAGTAACAATAATAAAACCAGGGAAGAAATTACAGACTTTTTTTTCCCAAAAACCCTTCAGAAATATGTAGGTGAGCAGATTTTAGAGAATGCTATCTCATCTACTATAATGAAGCTAGTGATTTATTTTCTCAGGCAGTGAGGCTAGGGGCAGAACTTCAGGCTGAAGGGACACCTTACAGTTAAATATTATTTCTAAAGAGAGAGATAGAAAAAAAATGAAGCTAAGTCAAATAGCATGCCCTGGTTTCTGTGATGTGCTCACTCAGGTTGTCTGGCTTTAGTCATGACCCCAAAAATATGCAGTTTCCCAATCTCAAAGAGAAGGTGCTGAGACAGTGCATCAGTATTTTGTGTTTGCTGCTACATATACCTGGGTGCAACTGGGCAAGGAGAGGTCCACACATGTTTTCAAGCAAAGCATAAATTTAGAAAAAACCTTGTGCAAGGTTGCCAATTTGTCCTGTTCTGTGCATATTGTTTGTGTTTGGCTGAATTCAGAAAGCATTTGTTTTACAAAATCTGTTTTGGTATTAGTTTAGTTAATAGAGGGACAGAGAAGAGTTTTCAGCCGAGTCCTCTGTATGATCTGTAATTGTTTTGCCATGATGGGAAAACTGCTATGAACATTTTGAGTGTGGTCAAACAGAATTTTTGTCTCTTGTAAGAAGCAATGTTAGTCTTATGACCTGAGGGTGAGGTGTGGGACAAATTACAAAGGAATGTAAAACACAGCTTGTAGGCTGTGTTTGATAACAAGAGCCTGAGAAACACCCCAGGCCCCCGTGAAACAACTGAGGTGGCAGTAAAGCGACACACAGTTTCACTGAAAGGAGCCTGGAGTGAACTGAGTGTGGCTTGGGCAGGCAAGGGCAAGATACAGGGTTCGGCCACGGAGCAGGTACATGTTTAAATGCTAACTAGGTCAGACACAGGCTTCACTCAGGCTCTAGCAAGCAATCTCAGATCAATGATAACAGGCAAGGGAGCTGAGATATTTCATACCTGTTATCTCCTTGCAGTCATCTTAGTTTGCCTCTCAGAGGCAGAGGCTCATTGCTGGTTTATTGACAAGCAGTGACAAGCCACTACTTCTAGCTCCCCCACCAAACACTTTTTTCATTTAGCTGTAGATCCCTGCTTTTCATAAGCAAGTCTGGAGATGAACATTTCATGTTGCAGCTATCACTGGTCAAACTTCATTAACATGTACCAACACAGGATAAAAGTCCTTTTACACCTTTTTTCTACATCCCAAGTATTACAGTGCAAATCAGAGCTCTGTACAGTTCCCTGTTCTAGAAACTTATCCATATGAATACAGGTCGATACAGTCTTCTAAGAAATAAATTTTTCAAGCTGTGCACTTTTATTCTCACTTTAAGTAGGGCATAAGGCATAGGTACTGTTTAAACCATGGAAACTCTTCCAAATATGTTGGCACACAAATAGAGGAGCTCATAGTTGGTTGTGCTTTGTAAAAATACTGCGTAGAAACAGATGAACAAAAATACCCAAGAATTGTGTAGAAACATTCTCATTACTGGGATCACAGAACATACTGACTCGTGGTTGTGATTGTTAAGGTCAAAAATTCCCAAATCCCATGAAGCATCTGTAAGGGAGCATCTGTAATGGAGGGGAAGGATTTAAAAAATCATGGTACAAATCCTGTGATTCACTTAATGTATCTTAGATCTGCCTAAGGTAAAACTGTCACAATGTGTGTGGTAATTGTCCAGCATTCCTCCTTAAAACCACCTCTGCTGGTATTTATGAAGAACAAGAAGGAAGTGTAATATGAATGCTATTTTTCATACCAAATATAGTGTTTGCATCTATTGTTCCCCTTCAGTAGTTTTGGGTTATATGCACTGCTCTTTTAAAGGTTCTGGTTGAGCCAGGAGACTGCACTGAAGTTCTACCAAAATAAACCCAAAAAATAAAACAAGAAGAAAGAGCCTTTGCGTATGGGCCTTTAAAACTGTCACTTTGACCTTCAACACTGGTTCCTGAGGAAAAAGTGTAGAAGTAAACCAGGGCAGTAGGTAGCAGCGCTTCCCCAGAAGCTCTCATACTTTTATTCTTGAATAAGCAGATGGGTAGACGATCCAAGGATGATGTGACAATATTAATCGCAGAAGCCCCTGGTGATTCAGTCTCTATGATCACAGAGTCTCATATTCCTCAGTCAAAATGAATAACCTTGTGGCTATTAGCATGGCATAGCCCCATGGAAGTCATGTTTAAACTCTCTTCAGTGTTCCATAGTTACCCAAGAGTTACTAGCTGTGCATGTAGCTGCAGCTATTATTCCAAAGGCAAGTAATATTTTTAAAGTAGGCGTATAGGTGGGGAACAAAGTGATTATTTGGCATTTACTCTGGTTACTCTGATTAGATTACAGACCATTATAAAAATTGTAATGATAAAATTCTGCAAATAAGAGGAACCATATGTTTTATCACCTGCACAACTACATAAAGGAAAATCTGAAACCCTGTATTTTATCTCTTCTTCTGTATGACACACTCTCTCCAGAACCCCACTAAATAAATCCAGAGTAAAGTTCAACCTCAGACAGACACTTCCACACTCAGAAGCAATCCTGTAAAGTAACTTTCTTCCATTCTGATACTGTCTCTGAATTCTAAATCAGTACAAACTGCAAAATGAAGAACACTAGAAGTTATAACTGAAAAAAGCAATAGCCCTACTTCATTAATTCCATCACAATTCCATGTGTGATTTACACTCATACTCCCACTTTAACTTCCCTTCAGCCCATAAAATGTTTTGAGGTCTAATATATATTACTTCAGATATTTCTCTGACTTTGCTGAAGACAGCAAATAAATCTGCCCCTTGTCTTTCTGATTGCTGGCATTCTTCAGCACATAGCAAAGATTTTTCACACTTTGTGTGTGGTGATCTTCTGTTGTAGATTATTGCTTTATATTAAAATAACAGTATCAAATTAATTTGGTCTGATCCCTAGAGCTGAATTCCAACCACTAGGTCACATAGGGAATATATATTTTATTTATAATTCATTTACTACTGACAATCATAGTGGCAATTTCATTAAATGAAATGTATCCCAAACCTAAAAGCCTGTTAATATATTCTTATTATTGTTCTGACTTTATTAACTTTACTGAATTGTTCTATTTTTTTTCCAGAGGATTAATAATTTTTTTAAAAAATTATAATTGTTTTATGAATATGTATGAACAATTTTTTTTAAATAGTTCAGAAATAGGTGTTTCAGATAGATCAAATAAAAGAACTATCCTCTTTTCTAACAATAAACTTTTAAATAGACCAATAATCTTTAAAATACAGAAAAGGTTAATCATTCTAAAACTCAAATGTGCTTGGAAAATTTCTCTAAGGGTTAAAAATAAAATAGGCTTTTCAAAACTAAAGCAGGCTGAATAATAACCCAATTATAACTTTTTTTTTTTTTTTTGAATAGTGTAGAGTAGTCCTCCTTTCTTATCAGCTGGGCAGGGACTTCCTGCTACTGAGCACACATTTTTGTCTTAGACAATATAATGGGCATGTACATTAGCTACTCTATTGCTCTTACAGTGCATCACAAATAAGCAGTAGAAAGCTGTTTCATCTTTCTCTCAAAAGATGTTTTCTGCTGTCTGTATTAATTGGCATTTGAGATTGTGCGCTGTCACTTTTACATTTTGCTAAGGAAAAAATATGTATTACAGCTATTGTTGTTAATAATATAAAGTCTGACTTTCCTTACAGAGATTAATTTGAAATGACACTATGGAGCTTGACAGCTCTTGTTGGTTATTTTAATTTACTAGACAATTTTGCATGCTATTGGCATAGGGACATGGTCCAAGGCAACAGTTTTGTTCTATTGGTTATTATTCTAAATTAAATAAATATTGAAATAAACAGTAAGCCAAACTAAAGACTAAATTACTATGCAATTTAAATCTCAGTTAACAATTATTGAAGGGAAATGTGGAGATACACATAACAAATGATGGAATATTCAACTGATAAATACTTTATGGTGAATGAGGCACTAAGGTGCACACAAATTTTTGGCTTTTTTTCTGGAAATTTTGAGGTGCTCATATACTGGCTTTGGAGTGCATGCTATTCCTTTCTACAATTCAGTCATTTCAGATCACTTTAATATGACTTCTTCCATTTATTTTAAGGCAGCTGAAGAAGTTTATTAGCAAAGTATGCCAGGGCCAGTCTTACATGTATTAAAATGTGATACTAAATTGAAAATTGAATCTTTATATCAGAATTTTTTCTCTTTAGCAGAAACACAGAAAACACTAAAAAATCCTCATCAATCATCCTGATTTAGTAACTTGTCACCGTCTAGGTACTTACAAACACAATGTTTTTGTGAATTCTGTGAATTGCTATTTAAGTTGTTAAGCTGGTATATGATTCTAAAAATGTTGATTCTTTCCTCAAAATAACTATAAAGGATAGAATATATGTGCTCTAATTCTGCAAGTGGATATACTAGAATGGTGATTCTTAAATTAATGCAGCGCAGCCTTGGAGATCAGTAGGTAATAAAGGAAGTCTGGAAATGTGTCCTACATGAACATAACTCAGCTGGTTATTGCATCACAGGGAAAAACCCTCTTTTTGCCTATTCCAAAAGAGTTTATTCTGGGGCTCTGTGTGCTGATCATGACTTTGTCACCTCACTTTTCTGTTTCATCTGCTGATCCCTTATTGGGTTTTAGGGACTGCTTCTTTGTGTTCATACACACAAATGTTAGACTTTTAATTGGTCATCATTACCCAAGTCCCCCTCTCTTTCCTTCCTTTTCCTTCCACAGGTAAAATGCCTTGGAGAAAAAGAAAAAAAAATCATAAAGTGGATGGATCTGATCACTTTCCAGACTTTGCACTTCAAGCTCATAAGCAGCCCAGAGCTTCCAGAAGCCAATTTTGAGAAAATGATTGCTGTGTCCATGCTGCTTCTATGACCTTGATCTTTCTTATTCCTGGTCACTACACACTGTCTGCCCTGACCTGGTGAGTGATCCTCAAATACCTTTTGCTGCAGGTCCAAAAATAAGTGATTTGGTTTTAATCTGATATGAGCCAAAGTCACTAGAATTTAATTTTCTTGTCCATGAAGGTGCTTAATCAGCATTTCAGAGAAGGAGGGTCTTATGTACAGAATGACCTCCCATAGCTGTTCTGATTCACAGTGGGATGTATCTAGCTTTTATAAAGGACCCAGTTCACTTCTTTTTCATATAAGTTCTTTGTTGAGACTATTCCATTTATCACCTATGTGAAAATCTGCTGTTACTAGAAATTGCTCATCCTACCAGTTATCAATGAACTTCAGCTATCCAATCCCATGAAATTGCCTATATTTTATTTACACAGTTTTACTGGGTCTGGTTTGCCAACAAACAAACTCAGTGTTGGGTACAACACAGGACTGTGATGCGTGAACCTTGGCTGGCCACCTGATGCCCATCTGGTTCAGGTCTTCTCTTCAGCTTGACAGGAGATGAAAATGCTACGAATATGTTCACGAGCTGAGATAACATCAGAGAGACCACTCATTAGCTCCTGTCACAGAAAAACAGACTTGACTTTGGGAATTTCTTTTTTTTTTTTGCAAGTTAATAACAGATGTGGATAGTTAGAAATAATAACAAAACTAAAAGCCTCCTCTTACCACCCCATTCTCATCCCTGGGTTCATCTTCACTCCTATCTTTCCTTCTTTCTCTTCACCTCAAGTGAGAGAGGGGAAAGGGAGTTGTGATCAATTCATGACACTTCATTTCTAGTCCTCCTCCTTCTCATGCTTTTTCCCTGTCCCAGCATGGAGTTCCTCCCTCCTATGTTAAGGATACAGTCCTTAACACAGCTTTTCAGGATGGGTCTTTTCAGTGGGCTACAGTTCTTCAGGAACGGACAGCTTCAAAAAGGTCACAGGTCATGCCAGAAAACCTGCTCCTATGTGGGCTTTTCTCCATTGTGGGCTTTTCTCCATGGATCCTAGACAGCTCTAACATTGTCCCTTCACAACCTGCAGCTTCAAATCACATCCACCTGCTTCAACGCAGATTCCTCCACAGGCTGCAGGTGAATCTCTGCTCCACTGTGGTCCTGCATGGGCTGCAGGGGCACGGCCTGTCTCACCATGGCCTTTGGCCACAGGCTGCTGGAGAATGTCTGCTCTAGGCCCTGGAGCAACTCCTCCCCCTCCTTCTACACTGACCTCGGTGTCTGCAGGGCTGTTTCTCCCACATATTTCTCACTCCTCTAACAGCTGCCACACCACATTTTTTACCCTTTCTTAAATATGTTATAATGGGCTCAGCTTTAGCCAGTAGTGGGTCCATGTGGGAGCTGGCTAAACTGGCTCTGTCTGACTCTGGAGAAGTCACCTCTCCAGTCCCCACTACCAAAACCTTGCCACCTGCCATCAACACCAGAGTTCTGTTAAACCCAAATGTAATTGTGGCCTGCAGTGAATTCATTTCAACATAGAATAGAGAAGGAAGAATGCTGAACTTGGCTACAGTCATAGCAATACAATGTCAGTTTATAGTAAAAGCCTAAAATTTGACAATATAAAGAAAATACTGCAAAGAAAATATCTGCAAAGAAAAATTGTCAATAATGAAACTTAGTTGTTCATTTTCTATGACTTTTTCACTGAATTTTTTTTTTTTGTTTGCTTGCATGTATTTTCTCTTCTGACCATCCTACTATGATAATGGAAGGTCATAGAGATGAGTGCATGGTTCATGGACTTTCTTCTTGATTTCAAGGTATAAAGGATGAAATTCTCTTCTGTGCAAGTGAGGCATTGTGGCACGTAAAGAGGGGTGTGCAATGGAATAGCTATCATGTTCACTTCTGGAGAGGGGTCAAAGACTCTTTTTTTGCATTTTATCAATATTAAATCCTGAAGTGTTTAGAATTTCCCTTTTCAAATCCATCCTGTTTGCATTTGTAATGATTTAATTCAAGAACTTTTCTGAATTCTGGTGAAAACTATCTATATTTCTTCCTTTGTTAATCAAAATGTAAATAAACTTTCTGAGACAACTCTCCTCACAGTATGATGTTAATAAGAAAACATTGCCTAAGAGTTAATTGTGCCATTTCATATTAAAATGCTTGTCTCAGAAGATTCATAAATATTTTATTCCTGCAATGCAAAATGTTATTTTCCTTTTTAAAAAAAAATGTTTCTCTATACTTCCTTAATGATTTTACTAAAAAAAAGTCTGTTGACAATTATATAAAATCTCTTTCTTTGATGCTCATTAGAACAATTAATTAAATATTAAACATAGTAGATATCTCAATGTTTTGGTATCTATTTTACAATTACTTAAATCCTAAATAGCCCTAAACAGGTCACAGGCCTCAGTTTAAGGATGTTTGTTTGTAATAAAAGCTCTCCTGCACCTGGCTTCATGCTTTGTAAGAAACTGTTTTCCTCCAGGGTACAATTACATCAAGATTTTTTTTTTCAGCCAGCAAGAAGAAAGAATAATGGGCAAAACTCAAGTTACACCAAATATTTGGTCTAGGGTTTGCCTTTGCCAGTCTATTGGATATTAAGCATAAGGGTCTGAAATCCCATGAGAACAATAGGTTACTATTTTGTGGATATTTTAAAAGGCTCTAATTTAGACTAAACTTCCTTTAATTTTTCAGTTCATATCAGGGGCTTTAAGTCAGGACCATGAACCATACTTTAACTACATTTTCACATTCCACCAAGAAAAAAGAAAGTGTTTTCCTTAGTGAAGTTTAATATTGCTAATGGTTCTTATTCTATAGAAGGATTTAAGAAGCTGATTTGAATTAACTGGAAGTTATTATTATTCTTTCTAATTGACTTAAATGTGTTATTTTCTATAGCAATACTCTGCTTTGTATGGTTGTCATGGTTTAAGCCCAGGCATCAACCAAGCCCCACACAGTTGCTCACTCACTCCCCAACCAGTGAGAGACCAGGGAGAAAATCAGCAGAGTAAAAGGTAAAGAACTCATGGGTTGAGATACAGACAATTTAATAGAGAAAGCAAAAGCCACACATGCAAGCAAAGCAACCAAGGAATTAACTCACTGCTTCTGAAGGGCAGGCAGGTGTTCAGCCATCCCCAGGAAAGCAGAGCCCCATCACATGTAATGGTGACTAGGGAAGAAAAATTCTATCACTGTTACCCTGGGGGCAGAGGGAGGATGCACAACCACACACTCCAAACATCCCCCCCTTCCTTCACATTCTTACTCTCACTTTATATACAGAGTATGATGTCATCCAATCTAGAATATCCCTTTGGTCAGCTTAGATCACCTGTCTTGGCTGTGACTCCTCCCAACCTCCCACGCTCTCTCAGCCTCCTTTTCAGCATGGCAGTAGGAAGAGCAGAAAAAGCCTTGGTTCTGTGTAAGTTCTTCCCAGCAATAACGAAAACTGTGTTATAAACTGTGTTTTCAGCACAAATCCAAAACACTGCCCCATACCAGCCATTGTGGAGAAAATTTACACTTTCCTCCAACTCTGATGCCCAAGGCAGAGGTAAAGGACAACATACATCTGTACATGGGTTTTCCAAAAAGATAGGCTTCATAGAAAAAGACAGAATATGATGGAACTACTTGCAAGTTATAGTTTCAAATTAAACACAATATTGAAATATAATCTGTACTTATTATTGCAGAAAAGTAGCAGTGATGACACTGAAATTATATTTCAAAAATAAAACTTTTGAGAATGTTGCCCAAAAAATCCATTGTCAGCTTAGGGAAATGTAGGAGAGGAAGTGCGATTTCATTAGCAAGTCCATACAAAAACTTCTCTATAAAACAGAGAAACTGTTTTATAGAGAGAAACTTCTCTATAAAACAGGCTTTCTGCAAAGCCTGTCATCTAGTGCACTCTAAGGTAATGCTAATAGACGGACATCACCTCTTTTTATATAAATAATTTTTTGCTTTTGTAACAGCACTTTACCAAGAATGTGAGAAGGAATGGCTTTGAGTGAGAGGTGGCATGCTCTGTTAGGTGGGCTGACATAGATCAGTCATATGCTATTGTATAAAATTAGGCATTTAAAATGTTAGCAATTTTATAGAAACACGTTATAATACCATCAAATTGTTTTCACAGTTTCAGTGTTCCAGGAATGATAGACCATATCTGCTATAATATTAGCCAGGAAGGGAGCATGATTTAAGTCCCTCCCTGTGATAGGGAAAAAGCTAAGGTTTGGCTACAAACTGTAAAACTTCAATATGCCAAAGCTGCAAAGTCACACATTTGGCTTTGGGAAGTAATTTGGAAAGTATAAAGTGTCTGTTTTATTGTGCCCAATGGTTTTCTTCTCAGTTCACTGAAACTGCTCTTTTTACTTTAAAGAGGTTCCACTGATCTCCCATTCTGGTGAATATTGGGAACAAGCTGGTTTTTGCTCCATCTTCCCTTGATGCTCTTCTGTGTTCTGTCCTTTGAATCTTTACTCTTTCCCTCACTTGCGATGTCCTAACCTTCCCTTTTCTTGGAACTTCAGAGAAGTTCTGAGATTACCCTGCAGGAAACAAAGAAATGGGGAAATAGT
Source organism: Molothrus ater (assembly GCF_012460135.2). Lineage (NCBI taxonomy): Eukaryota > Metazoa > Chordata > Aves > Passeriformes > Icteridae > Molothrus > Molothrus ater. The sequence goes on from NC_050479.2 coordinate 36,728,358, forward strand.
TTCTGAAAGATGACTGTTTCATTTGGAGAATCATAATGTTTTAGATTTTTAATTTTACTTTAAATGTAGCAAAGACTTTACATAGGCAGAGTCTACTGATATCTATGCGCAACACAGAGGATGTTTAATGCTATATTTGTCTCTATTCTAAGTTATTTAAATTAGTGATTTTTTAAATACTTTTCATCATGAAATACTAATGTTTGAATGGACAAATGATTCTGAATTCCCATGGTTTGTGTGCATTTTAAGGTGGTCTCTAATTCCTTTTCATGTAAGTGAAATACTTGAAGCTTAAGGATATGATTTAATCTAAAGCATTAAAAAAAAAAGAAAAAAAGAAAAAAAGAAAAAAAGAAAAAAAGAAAAAAAGAAAAAAAGAAAAAAGTAAAAAAGAGGGTTTCCTTTTATATAGTCCCCAGCAGAAGAGTGTTCTACTTTCCATTCAGTAACAGTGCTTGGACTATATCAAATGCAGTTTTAAAAGTGAGGTCATGATGCTATGATTCAAAATTTGTCAGATGTAAAGCCATAAGGGATTTTTAGAAGATGAAAAGAGTAGACTTCTGATGTGACCTGATGCAGCTGAGTAACTCCCAAAGTCACAAGTCAGTTTCTGACTATAAAAGAGACATCTGATCAGATTGTCATGCTTTATGTTTAATGGAGTGTTACAAGGACTTTGACACAAACCATTACCCACTATTTACTTATTCAAGGCAGAAACCTACTGGAAAATTGAACAAAATTATCCATACTTTAACAGCTTTGAGCAGATTGCAGTATGATCAAAATTTCTAAAACATGCCCTTTTGAGAACAGTGGTATTAAATGTTCTTGAATTCTTGTATTGTACTTTAATCATTACAATTTACTAAATAATTTTTAACCTCAGGATGCTAAATAGAAATGTTGCCAGTGTTGCAATTTATATCTGCTGTACTTGGCTATGTTGCAGAAAGATTTTTTTTACTGACTTGATTCAAATGGTAATCAGTTGTGAACCTGTTGTCCTTTCACCACTTGCAATTTTTGAAAAAAACTATGTTAGTCAATTTCTTCACTATTTACAGTACCTTTAGGAGTCAAAGCCATTGTAAAAATCACTTGCAATAACTTCAGTATCTGATAGGGAATTTGACTTTTCAACTAAAAGAAGAAGCTCAGAGGAATCTTGGTCACATCAAACTACACAGAGAAAACATGCTATTGAATAATTGCTTCAAAACCTGTTGGTTGCTACTCAAAAATAAAAAGCTGGTAAAATCATAATGCTTTTCTAGAGAAGGATGCTCTTGTGAAATAAAGAGTGAAGCAAGGCACGAGAGCTCTTTTGCAGGTCCAGATTAATTGCATGCTGCGTGATGGTTTGATTAGCATTCTGAAACTTAGAAAACTAAGTGATTTGAAGGCTCTATGACATAAGGTATAGGCATAAGGAAGAAGAATGAATTAAATGTTCCAGGCCCTTTTTCTTTCCTGCAGGAAGGACCAGGGCAGGTATAATTTTTCTGAAATGTGATTGCCAAATAAAAACTAAGTAACCCAGAAAGCAGATTTTATTTTTATTAAGGACACTAATGAAAATACAAAAAAAAAAGCATTCTATACTTGCGACATATTTTTGAAATTATGTAGCCAATAGAAAAGGATAACAAATAGTACAGGGACAGTTTATTTTCCACTGATGTAGTGATGCAAATCTTACGTGAGTCAAAGTATTCATTTGCATCAGGTTAAACTGGTCCCAGGTTAAATTTTGTAGGCTACTTGTCTATAAAAAAGGATTCTGAGTACTTGAGCATATACTTCAAAACCCAGTAGTATAAAATGTTAAGTATTACTTAAGAAAGAAGGCTTTTGAACAAATAACTTTGCAGGGTGAATCAATTTACTAATCTGTATCTTTATTAAGTCTTTTGCTGAATTTTTCTGTGGATTTTATTTCTGATGAATCCTGTAATTGCAGAGATTTTTATCAGATTAAGCTTGGCCCTACAAGGCAAAAGATCAAATTGTTTTTCACTGTCGAGCTGCATTAAGAGGACCTGGAGGTCAGTCATACCAGCAAAAGATCTATTTGTGTCAGGGGAATAAAGCTGACTTGAAAGTATTTCTTTAAAGATGTTACAATTGTCAAGAACCAGGTTTAATTGAGGAGATTTACATATGTTTAAATAGTTCACTATTCACTAATATTTTAGTCACATGTAATATTATTGAAAGGAGTTGCACAACAGCACACTTTCTTGAGGTAGAATGGCAGATTTGTCACCATTTGTAAATCTGAAAAGCACATATCTTCAGACCTGATTTGCACGTGCACTGCATTTAGACAGTATTTTTAAAAGAACTTCAGTCCCTTTGGACAGATTTCTTTAAGTTCTATTAAATCTGGTGCCCTGAAAAAGAAGTTGCTCATTAGACCAACTAAGAAGAAACAATTGAATATCTCATAAATTGTAGAATCACTGCATAATTTGGGTAGGAAGAGACCTCTGGAGGTTGAATCCAACTCTCTGCTCAAAGCAGGTCCAATAAGATCCGCTAGTTTAAGAACCATCAAGCCAAGTTTTGAATATCTCTAAGGATAGGAAATGCAAAACCTTGTTGGGCAAACTGATGTAGGGTTAGACCATCCTCACAGAGAAAACATTTTGTGCGGTATCTAACTGGAATTCCTTGCACTGTCAAAGTACTCTTGACAGAATAGCCTCTAGTATCGATCTCTGAGAGATGTCACTTGTCACCAGTTATGTGCTGGACCCACGTCACTGATCACAATCCCTAGAGAGTGGTAGTACAGTGAATTTTCCACATGCCTGGGTCATTCACTTAATGAGACCAGATTTTAGTAATGTGGCCATAGGCGTGCTATGGGACACAGTGTCTAAGACCTTACTTAATCGAGGCATGTGACAGCCACTGCTCTTCCCCTGTCCAAAACACTAACCAAGTCATTTTAGAAGGCAGCCAGGTTGGTCAGGCCTGATTTACCCTTCTTTAAGCCCTTCTGGCTCTTCTGAACCACCTTCTTGTCTTCCATGTTTTTGGAGGTGGTTTCCAGGAACATTTGCTCTATAACTTTCCCAGGAACTGAGCATGAGTTAAGGGTAATTGGTTGTGTGTAGTTCCTGGGTTCTCCTTCTTGTCCTTGTGTTACTGGGCAATACTATTGTTAATGGAAGCGTGTTCTTTTACCATCTGAGTGAAACTACTGCAAGAATTTTCCTGGGAGATGAAGTCCAATAGGTGAAACTCCATTATAAAGGAGCATCATAAATGCAAAAATTTCCATCTCTCTGCATAGCAATATAACTCTAAACCCTACAGATGTATCCAAATAATTTGTGGAGGTTAGACTACAAAGACTTGCTAGTCCTTGAGAATGGTTTAGTGAACTACATTCAAAACAATTTGATATTTTATTTATAAATAATTATATATTTAATACATAGATTATTATATAGGCTTTTTTATAAATGTTTTGTGAGTGTGAAACTGAAGTAAGAGGAGTAAAAGGGAAAATAATAGGATTGAAAAGTCTGCTGGACAAAAATAACAGAAGCCAAATTTGTAGATGCAACCTGTTTTTAGTACAATGTCTTTTCTTAAAATACAGAGCTTTGAAGCTCTGTCTAATCTATGTAGAGAACTGCTTCTAAATAATTAGAGAATTTCTAAGAAAGAAGACTGAAAAAAAAAGAAAAAGAGCTTCTATTTAAAAGGGAAAAGCGCTCATGGTAACAATGATTTAGCTGTTTATTGCAAGATACTTATAACTAATAATAGCAAGAAAGCTCAAGGCTAAAGTTACATAAACAAAGATTAATACTAAATTTAGAAAAAAATACATAGCTTGCATACCACAATAATTTTAGTTTTCCCCATTTTTAAGAAAATATTGATTGCAGTGCATGTACAGCTGCATTTATTACAAACATTTTCAAACACATAATTTTCAAACAGAAGCTCTATTGGTAAACTGAAAGGTTTGCAGACTGGATTAAACTGTTTGCTCTGCTTCCAGCAAGTCGTTTGAAACATGTTCAGTAAATGTATAGCTGTCACTGTGAATATATCTTGCATTCCGATCAGAACCTGAGGCAGGGAAAATTCCCTCTCATATTAAAGCTTGTTGGCATAGCTCATCCTTTTCAGTGCTTAGGACTGAAATTACTGTCCTAAGAGAAACCACTGAAAAGATAATTGTTCAATAGGCCAGTCAACCTACAATATGTCAGGAATGTACTTCTAAAATTAATTTTACCTTGTCCTATTAAGTAGTTATCCTTTCATGAGAGCTGTTTGAATCTCACTCGACTTACTGCTCATTTACATGATGAAAAATAGGAACGTGTAGGAATTTGTAAATCTGTTCAAGGGCAAGTGGTACTGTGGTAAAAGTAGGGTTGAGAAACAGAACAGTGGCAGTACCCTTCACATGTAACCCTCTCAGCAATCCATCCAAATAATACAATGATTCTAGATCTCTGAATATGCTATTGATGAATCACTTTTATGTCTTATGCCCCCATTTGAAAAAAAAAAAAAATTGAAAAATGCAGTGAATATAGACATAATTTAAGTGAAAAATGCCTGAAAGAGTAGAAAGAATTCAACACCTATTAGTAAATAAAAAGATGAACACATGACTTACTTCTTTTCTACTTTTAAATTCCCATCAAGAAACTGCCAGATTTTAAAGTTATCTTTAGCTTAAGAGAGTGAAAACATATCAAGAATTTAAATCTCAGAGATAAAGTCTGGCAAATCCAAGCTAAAGTAACTGTATTAAAAAAAACCCAAAACAAAACAAAAAACACAACCCAGATTAATTAAGATAAGATAGATGAAACTAATAAATGTGAATGATCATTAAGTAAAAGTATTCCCATTATTTGGATACTGAAAAAAAATTTTAGTTACTTAACTTGCTTCTTTAGTTTTCATTAAATTCAACCCTATTCAACCCTAGAAGTGTATTTAACTCAAGCTTAGTCTGTGGGGTACCATAACACAGATAAACAACAATCACAGCATATGTACCAGGATACTTGTCAGATTTTCAAGGCAAGACATGGAGGTAAATAAAAAAACTGGACAAATTTGAAATTTGTTTAGCCAAACAGGCCATGTTAGGCTAACTTGGTGTACTAAATAACTTCTTTTTTTTCTTTTAGAAATAAAAGAGATTATGCCAATCTATATAAAGAACCATAGAAGTAGTTACGGATGGAAAGGACCTCTGGCATCATCTGGTGCAGAGGCAGATGGTTTAATTTAGATGAGTTTGCTGAAAGAATTTGGTGAAATTCTTAATAAAATCCCACTTGCAGAAGATGGAGAGGATGAAGTCTGTAAATTAACTGTAAGTATGGATCTTACTATAGAGATAGTGACAACAGGCAGTGATGAAGTCAAAAGTCTAAGATGGGAGGGACATTCCTCCAGGATGAACCAGAGGATTAGCATTCTCAAATACCGTAATTCATGAGAGAGTACTAATGAAATTTGTCCATGACACAAAGTTCAGAGGAATCACAAACAACTAAGTAGTGTATGCCCTTAATGAATGAAGTGATAATATGCATTAAATAGCATACAAAGTGCATGGTGAGATATCATGGGATTAATAAAAGTATTTTTACAATTAATTGCAAATTATTTGTGAATTTATAAAGAAAATTCTGATTATATCACAGGATTGTGAGCCACCTACACAATGCAGATATAAAAAGTGTAAAAATGGGGAAAGCTGCTGTTATTTGCTGATGGCTTAGTAGATGAAGATGATGGCTCAAGAAAAATGTGATAAAATTGTTAATATATAATAAGATCGTCAGAATGAAGAATGAGCTACAAGGATTTGAATAATCATTTCAAAGTTTCCCTTCATACTGGATCATACCAAGAACACAAGTGTTCTTGATAAGGGCAATGTTTTTGATTGTGTAAAACTAATTAAAAAATGAAAAGAATGTCCCATATTGATGGTGTCTCAAACTGCTCATATGCTCAGAGGTCAACAGCTGTAATGCAGGATAGTGAGTAAAAAATAGCAGGGGAAAGGTTTCACAAAAACATCCGCAAAAGGCATTAAAATGTGATTAGAACAGCTGCTCTATTGGTACATGAGAGATTTCTTCAGGAATAATGAAGAGCTTGTGAGATATGATCAAGTTTAATTTGGATTGTACTTAAACCTGTGGGGCTGTATCAGATTTCTCAGTATTGAGTAGCAGTGAAGGAAAATGAAATTCATGCAGAGTGGAATGGCTGCGCACTGTATTCAAAAGAATTTGCTCACCTTAGACACTGGCAAATGTAATTATAAAAATATCCCAACAGAAAACAGAGGATATGCATAGATCACAGGAGCTTTGGATCAGGCATAAGGGACTAGTTTTACAAAAGGCAGAAAAGCAGATAAATGGAATAACAAAACCAATTGGGAACACAGATTGTTTGTACAGCTTCATCTAGGAATGTTTCCATCTTAGATCTTCTGCTTCTGTGCTGAGTGGGGTGTTAATTGCACAGGAGTGTTTGGCCTAGTGCTGTCGATACATGCTGCCTCTGGCAGCAACAGGCTCCACTCTGAAGCAAAGATGCCTCCTCCATCCCACTCCCCGCTGCCTGGGTTTTTCCTTGGACTTCCTTCAGCTAAACACTGGGTAGCTCTGATCCTATTTAGCCTTTGTGATCAGAGATCACAGCCTGAAGTGGTTTGTATAGCTTCATGTCCCAGTGTAAATACAAGCATGGCAACAGTGTGAAAGCTGATAGCAAACGTTTCCGGTGGATTCTTTTGGTGTTCTCTTTCATCAATAAAACCAAAATATGCATGTACAACCTCTAAAAATATCTTCCTCTTATCCCCCAAAACACTTCTTTCCTCAAAAATTCCCTCTGTCACGAATCTGGAGAAAATGCTGCAGGCATTAATACCATGAAAACAAACAAATGAAAATCCTAACCCAACTCCCTCTCCTCCCAAAAAACCCCAAACAAACTGACTGAAAAACCACAAAAAACCCAAAACCCTAAACAAACTGGAAAAGCAGAAATCCTGCTAAATGAGAAAAGACTGTCATTAACATTTACGGAGTGCAAGATGCATAACACATGTGAAACTATTTTCATGGTTCTCCAACAGATAAGAAAACTTCAGATAGTAATACATCTTTAAGGGTTATACTTACTGTTGAGGGGAATTCACAATACTGCTGGGCAATGAATTAGAACAGCACTGTTGAGTTCAGTTACCCTTCCCTGAGAAAGAAAACTAAGCAAAACTGTTATGGCTTATAAATATTTAATTTTTATAGAAGAGCGGCTTGGTTTTAAGATTAAGTTCACAAAGCTTAAATTCTATTAATAAGTTAAATTGCTATCTCTCTTCCAGAAATGATTGGACATTTTCTGGTGGGACATGTTTTTAAGTCAGGAAGTTCAGACTCACTGAATCGAAACGTGTTGGTGTCAAAAAAACATTTGTCAAAACTCGGCAGATTTCTGATGGGGAAAAAGTACCCTGGCTTTCTGCCAGCTTGCCTGATTGCCTTCATCACTGTATGGCTTCTTTCCCTGACAGAGAATTTTGGAGCTAGACCTCTATATGTGCCTTTTCTCTTGCATTTAATAGCATCAGCCCCTCCTCTGCCATTTCAGTTTCAAGGCTCGCCGTTGAAGAAAGCTGAGTGTTCAGGTAACAAATAATCTAGAAAAGCAGTCAGCCAGGGAGATTTGCTCTCAGCAACCTGGCAGTCAAAGCACCTGAGCGTTTATTGAATGGGGAGCCAGAGAGCCTTCAGGATTAATAGGGAGACCAAGAAACCAGAAAACCAGGGTGTGAATTACCAGCACAGACCCAAATCTATTGCTCTTCATGGACCACTTTGTGTACTGCAAAGGTGAGAAAGCTGTGAGTTCGAAAAACCTCTTTGCACTAAAATTCCATACCTCTCAGTTGTCTGCCTGAGATTTCTAGGCAGTTTCTAAGCTTCAGAAGCTAAATTTTAGGAAAACACTCCAGCATTTAATCTGTGATCCATGTGGAAATCACAAGCACTCTCTTTTAAGCAAGAATTCAGTAAAAGGTTGTGTTTGTTACAGGAATCACTCTGGTGTCTCAGACCCATTGCTCACTGAGAAGCAAAAACAGTGCCTGAATTCATGGGAACATGAGAAGTAACACTAGAGAAATGCATTATAATCTATTTTGATGAACATTTTTGTCTCATTTCTAGTAATTCAATATGATATTAAACCATGAAATAAAAAGCTTAATTTGCATTATCTATTCTATCTTTCGATGATATTGGATGCCAGACTTCCACACTGTAGGTGTTTGAAGGTCTCTTCTGTGGTAAGATTTTGAAAAAATTGAAATATTGAAATTGAATATTGAAAAAAAATTTTTTTTTTATTGCCTTTGACTATTTTTTACATCTTTATTTGATCATTAAGTAGAGTGACTAATTTTTTAAACAAATCAGTCTCACATGACAATTTCATCACTCTCATTCACAAGATCTTGACTGAAATTTGTGGACTGAATCTAGAAAGTACCATGGAAAAAGTAATTTTTCAAAACTGAAGCGCTATCAAACTCATCCCATCTTTCAAAATATCCAATATCAGGATTTACTTTCTATTTAGCAAAACTAAAAATTTATTCCATAGTATGTACATAGAGTGATTTTTCATGTCTGAGTCAAATAGCCTCTAAAACCTTTAGGGTCTTTACCAGAGTTTAATAGCCCCAATCCTGTACAGCAGAAGACAAGGGATGCACAACCTTTTCTGTGAATGTGAGGGAAGTTATAATTGCTCAGTCTTAATGAAAATTTTGCTGATATTTTAGCTCTCCCCCTAAATTCAAAACAAGTCAGTATTTCATGTGTTTAGCCCCTCTTTAGCCCCTATCTCTCATTTTCAGTGTGGTTACATTATACATAGTTCTATGTAGCTATTGTTTTAGCAGAAAAGCAGCCAAGAAGAGTCTAGGAATGGTTTGACTTAAAATATTCAAAAGCCTAAATGACAGAGTCTTTTGAAAATGCTTTCTTAGGATTCAATAGAAGAATGAAGCTATGAAGTTAAAATCTATTTGCTATTCATTTTTGTAAGTAAATGTGTGATAGTTTTGTTGTTTTCAGGAGAAAGAACAGAAGTATATAATGAGCTAAAAATTGCCTTTTTTTGTACACTGACTTTGGAGAAATGTAAAAATTCTACTTTGTGCTTTCTCCTTTAAATTACAAATTTACTAGCTAACAGGGCACAGAATGGAACATCACCAAGGCTTGTCTGATTTAACTTACATTTCACCAGTGAAACCTCAGTCTGACAGATGAAGTGATTCAGGGATAAAAGAATCTTTTTTGTAGCAGCCTTCTTCAGAAATCAAGATGTATCAAGTTGATATTATTGACTTTAGTGTTCAGAGATTGGGAGGCTCCATCAGCAAGGAAATAACCCTCTAATCTGTTAGGCTATGATCCTTATAGCAATATCTACAGCTACGTGCATGGCTTCTTTTTGTTTCACAAGAAACCAAGCAAAGACACAGAGTTTATTAGCAACTCATTTTGAATAGTCATTGCTCCTGAAAGCACCACCCAATAGAAAAATCTTGCTTCTGGAATGCAATCCTGCCATGAGTCAGACTGGAGGAGTTCCCCTTATGACTCTGAGGCAAACCACACTGGATAATGGCTCTGTTCAGCTCTCTCCCTGGTAATCTTCAAAATTATGCTTGCACGAGTTCCTGAAATGTCCTCTCCTCCATGCAAGCTTCTGGTTTGCTGAATTACCTGAAATAGACTGTACAGTGGTCTGGACTTTGTATCTTCCTTCCCATCACAGGCTTTCAGTACACAAAGCAGTTTTTGGGTATCTGTGTGTAAGGAGCTCTGTGATAAGCTTCCTTTTCACTATTCAGTAAAATACTGCAAATTGTGCTTACACTAAAGAAACCAAGCATGAAGTATAGTTAGATATTATCACCTTTAGTGTTCAATATAGTATCAGTGGGACAAGCTGTGAGATAAACTGTAATGGAAAACGAAGGAATAAGGTTATGCATCAGAGAATGATTTCTGTGAACACATATTTTGCAAACATTTTCTGGAAAATGACCAGCTTTCATCTAGGCTAGCTAAAAAATAGCTCTGCTCAGGAAAACCTGCTCACTGAAGGCTGTGCTCTTTGTGAGAGATAAGCATGGTTTGGGATGACGTGCAAGCAGAAGACTACATGCAGTATGTGGAAATTTTTCAACTGTTACCATGAAAGATAATGATCTCATCAGATGTTTGGTAGGATTAGGATTTGTCAGCACTTACATGTGAAATTTTTGGAGAAACCAAGGTAATAGAAAGTGGAAGCAATAATACAGCAGCTGGCATTGATTCATTTAAGTCTGATCTACTTGGAAAATTAATTCAGGCTGAGCTGTGATATAAAACAGTGATTGCAAATTAACTGCTTTTGGCCTCTTGAGCAGGTTAACCCTGCAGAACTTTAGGTATTCACAGTGAATCATTTATTTAGACTTCCTTTAATTATCAATTTGATTTCTGGTATATGATTCATCTTATTCTAAAGGTAGAAATCTAAATTAGGGCATATAAATCACATCTGCTGGGCGTCCCTGTCTCCCTATTTGACTGTAAAGATGACTCTTTTGATTATAAACATCTCAGCTGTAGATGTCTGAAGCTAAATGAAATGAATCACATCCTCTGGCTTTAAAATAAGGGTCTTTATTCCAAATTACACACTTCAGAATTGAGAATATGGGCATCAACACAAGAAGTCAATCATAAATTCCAAATTAACCTCCCACGTTAAGGGAGGCCTTTTCATTGAGTTAAGGTCTTTTCATTGAGTTGATAGCATGCTTCTTATATTAAGAGGCAAGATGAGACCCTGTGCAGTCATGGTTTCAAGGCTGCATTTAATCCATTACTACAGTTTATGTTGCGTAAAGGCATGAAACACTATGATAAAAAAAAGTAAAATACCCATAATTAATATAGTCATATTTAGCTGGCAGTATAACTAGTCAGGCTGAACAAGATAGTATCTATTCTAATTTGCCACTTCCCAACATTCATAAATTCCTACTAAATTGCCTTACCGTGAAACATTGCTGCTTTTCTTGATTGATAATAGGAATTCAGAGAAAATGTGATTTACTGACGTGAAAAAGAAGCTTTCTTTGATGAACTAGATTCCTACTTATCTTTTTGTTCCATTTATTGGCTAGAAATTTTGATAATAACATTTCTTCATGGTGTTTAACAAATGATGGGTTTGTATCATATGAAGAGAAGCTGTTTGTGCCACAGTAAATGTATGGGGTAGTTGTGGGCAGCTGTGGTGCTATTCAAAGGGACCTTGAAAGGCTGGAGAAATAGGCTAACAGAAAACAGGAAGGTTTCTCAACAAAGGGAAGTGCCATGTCCTGCACCTGGGAAGGAAGAGCTCCACATGTTGGGGCCAAACAGCTGGAAAGAAGCTTGGCAGAAAAAGGCCCTGGTGGTTGTGGTCACCAGTTAAACTAAGCCAAAAACGTGACCTTGTGGCAAAGGCAAGGATTCTAATAGGCTGCATTAAACAGTTCACTATCACCAGGTCAATGGAGGTGGTTCCTCACCTTATTCAGCACTAGTGAGGCCACAGCTGGAATACAGTGTTCAGTTCTGGGCTCATCAGTGCAAAAAAACCCCTATGGATATACTGGGCAGAGTCCAGTGAGGAGACATGAACATGACAGAGGGACTGAACCATCCATCTCTTCCGTGAGGGGAAAGTGGGGCTTTTTATCCTAGAGAAGCCTTAGGAGGATCTTATCATAGAATCACAGAATCATCAAGGTTGGAAGAGACCATACACCTATAATGATTAAAGCTGATTTCTTAAAAAATGTATTTCTAGATCCTCTAAATCAAAAGAAAAAAATACCCTCCCATTTTATTGTCTTTAATATGTTACAATTGAAGAACTAAAAACCTATGTCGGATCCTTTACCAGGCCCCACTGTCCTCTCTGCCCATTGATTGTTTTGACTTTGAACCCTAAAAAGTTTTGGGTGAGACTCGTGTGAGAACCTGAATGTTATCTATGACCATTGTGGTCATTACACAGATCCATGGCTGGGAAAAGACCATTTTGATTCCTATGACACATATCACTGAGATAGTTAAGAGATTATAAAGTAGATAATGAATGACTTTCCTGCTAAATAAGTGATCTAAATAGTTTCCTTTCTTGAAATGTAATCCTTTGATTTACATTCCATGCATAAAAGCTGAAAATTAAAAATAGAAAAAAATTCCTAAAACCATACCTAAACCTCTTAAAATCCATAAGTCAAAAAGAGGCATTTGACTCCAACTGAAATCAGATTTCTTTATCCCTTTTGGGGACCAGGACATGTTCATGTAGTATGTTCTAATATTAAAAACTACTACACTCTTAAATGAGCAGTTCCTGTTATCTATTCCTTAATTTGTTTCAAAACCCTTGAAAGAAAACTAGGATTCTGGCTGCTTTGATAACTGTTTCAGGAACATGAGAAAACAATAATTTTCCTCACCATCCCTCATACATAGTTCTGATCAATAACCAAAGTTTACTTATATATTATTTACATTGTATATGATATGACCTCTCTTCTGAAGTATTTGTGAATGTTTGTTTTACTAATTCAAGAATCCAGCTCACATCTATATGAAGCTTGGTAAACTTCTCTTGTGAGCAGGGAAGATGTGCAGCTGGAGCATAGTGTATGAGGTAATGGACATGGCAGAGAGATTCTATCTCTCTGGGAACTATAATGAAAAAATGTTGTTTCCTCTAAAATTCTCCACATCATCTTCTTAGCTAATATCAGCCTGTGGGTGATCTATCACTATCCGTGCCATTTTATATATTCTCCCCTATCAGGTGAGTACAGCTGGCTCCTGGGTACAACTGTACAGTCCATCTGTGAGGTCTATGCTAATGATTTGGTAACAGACAAACACAGTTTTTTACAGGAACTGCCAATACACGTGACTGATTCCCACAGTGGATGGTCTGAGGACTAAAATCAGTCTCACACCTATGAGAGTTATGTATGCATGTTAAAGAATACACAGGGAATTAAACAGAACTTCAAAGTGTGTATGGAGGAAAACAACCAGTGTAATTATCCATCTGTTGACAGAAAGACTTGGAAACTCTTAAACTGCTGACAGGGCAATTAATGAATAGTCATTTGAGTGTTATTATTATTTCAGGTCTTTATCTTTTCCTCTTCTGTAGGAAGATGTCATTCATAAGTCTCTAATTTTTTTTTTATTCTCTGGCTACCATTAGGCAATTTCTTTTTTGTTATCCCAAACTTCACTCTATTAACGTCAGAGGATGGCTTGTTTCAATGGAAATAAACCCTCACCCTTCAAAACAAGAAGACATCATAGGGTGTGATACAAGAACAAGGTTAGAGAATATTACAGCAGCATCAAAGGCTAAGATATTTTGGCAAGAGCACTAACTACCTCTGCTTGTGAAAACAGTGAGTTCAATTAATGTGATTCAGCCAAACACCACCATGCAAGCACCCAGCTTGCAAAAGCATATGATAATAGATATGGATATCACTATTTGTTTACTGTTTATATTGTAGCATCACCCAAAATAAGCTAGGAACACAGAGGGGTATATTCTTTGCTCAGAGGGTTTTTGCTTGAGTGACAGATATGGCACAACAATAAAGGGCTAGAACCACAGGTGGAAGAAACAACAGGATAGGAAGAGAATAATTGCAAAGGGAAGTTCAGGTAATTCTATGACTCTGTGCAGACACCTCATTCCCTAGTGTATATGGTATTTTTAGGGTTTTTATCACGATGGTTAACAGCTGAGCTTATCATAACAAAGGCTGTGGTTTAGATGTGAGTCTGAGGGGTTTGGGGTATGCTCAAAACCATACAGTGCAGTGAGAAGGGAGATTACAGAGCAGTACACTAATGAAGACACTTAGATATGAGAGGTCCAGCTGCAAGGCTTTTTGTCAGACAAGGCTGAGTACACACTTTACTCACAGGGACATGACCTGGCTATAGATCCTTTCAGACTGGCACTTGTTCTGCCTCTCTTTCCTTCTGTAGTTCTACTGTTCTTGTATTTGCTGGCCAGAGCCTTCACAATGCTTTCTAAATTAACTTTTTCCTTCTTGCTAGTTTCTTTCTGCAAAGTTTAAGCTTAATATTCAAGTACACTTCTCCACATGTTCAGAGCGACTTATTGTATGCATTTAGGTTACAACATTACGTCTGTTTTCTATTCTTCCCCAAGAGTTTTTGAAGTTGTTCTTCACATGTTGCTTAGGCTTCTAAAATTCCCTGTCTACCTGAACCCTAGGTCTCTCTATGGGGTGGTATTAAAAGCTGAAAAATCTGACACTTTCCTTTGGTTCTTCAAACTTAATACATGGGATTTCCTTCTGACAGCCATAGAAGATGAGTAAATATTATTGTTACATTTTCCCAGTGCGAAACTGTAGGCAAGTGTGGTATCTGGCACACCTGAAACATGTGAGCCTGAATCAGAATTTTGGAATGTCCAATTCTAAGCTCCTACATAAAACTAAGGCATTTACTTCTGTTGAGTTTTATGACTTCGCTCTGAAGTCTTTTGTCCTACTTGTCTCTTTTATTTTCATCCAGGTGTCTTCCAAAAGTTTCTATGCTGGCATAGTTATGAGCAAGGGATACCGCAAAGACTTGAGGAGGAAATGTATTGGAGATTATTTTCCATTTCAGAATCTTTTGGCTGATCCTTATTTCCTAAGAAACACCCTCTGCTGAGATAATATCTTGTTTTAAAAATGAAATGCAATATTAAAAAAACCCAATACAAGATAACAGAAATAAAGACTTCTGGTTTTATTCATCTGCATTCAGTTGTTAAGAAATAACATTCAAGTTTGCTGTGTGATTTTGGCAATTATGCTTGTTCTTGTTACTTGTCAAAAAGAAGTAATAAGATATCAAGAACTAGTGTTTGCTGCTAAATAACTTTGTAAACCCAAGCTTATGGTTAACTTAAGATGATAAACAATCACATATTTTTCATGTTCAAAACTAAATGCAAAAATAATTGTTTTTCAGGATGAGTGCTAGGAGAGCAAATCTGTCATTTCTGATCTGATGGTTGTCTATTTTTTTTTTTTGTTCCCAGCTCTTTGAAAAACTCTCTGAGGAGACACCATCAGAAGTTTCCTATTTGCTTAGGAATTGATCCAAGTGTAAATTTTCCACTGTGTTAGATGTTGATTTCATTAGAGATTCCCTTACAGTATTTTGCTACACATTTGAGCAGAGCAGTAAAGCAAAAACCCTCCAGGAATCATATAATTCCGTAGTTGTTTGTTGTTTCACCTGCAGTATGAAATAGGTACAATTTTTGTCCATGTATTTTGAATTTTATGAAATTTTGATAAATTTAATAGTTGCAGTGGGATGACCTTGACTGGCTGCCATGTGTCTACCAACCCATTTTATCACTCCCCTTTCTCAATAGGAGAGGACAGGAAATATGATGAAAAACTTGAGGCTTGAGAAAATGACAGGGAAATCACTTACTCATTTCAATCACAGGCAAAACAAACTCAGCTTGGGGAAAAATAATTTAATTTATTGCCAAATAATTGTAACAGACTAGGATAGTGAGAAATAAGGACAAAATTAAAAATACCTCCCCTGTCTCAGCATGGGGTTTCCTCATGGGACACATGCCTTCAAGACCTGCTCCAGTGTGAATCCTTTCCACAGGTGACAGTCCTACAGGGATGCACTGCTCCAGTGGATGACAGGTTCTGCCAGAAAAGCTGTTCCTATGTTGGCTTTTCTCCACTGGACCCAGTTCCTGCCATTAGCCTTCTCCTGAGTGAGGTCTCCACAGGTGGTATCTTCCTTCAGGAAACATTCAGCTGTTCTGGTGTGGGGTCCTTCATGAGCTGCAGGTGGATCTCTGCTCCACAGCAGATCTCCACAGGTGGCAGGGGGGGCAGCTTAATTTACCATGGTCTGCACCAGTTCCTGCAGGGGAATCTTTGCCCTGGTACCTGGAGCGCATCCTCCCTCTCCTTCTGCACCAAGCTCTGTGTCTGCAGGGCTGCTTCACTCACATTTTCTCATTCTTCTATCCCAGCTGCTCCACAGCAATTTCTGCCCTTTCTGAAATATGTAATGGCAAAGGTGCTACCAGTGGGCTCAGCCTTGGCCTGGCTTTGGCCAGTGGCAAGTCCATCCTGGAGCAGGTTGAGACTGACTCTGTTGGCCATGGAGGCAGCTCCTAATGCCTTCTCACTGGAGCTACCCGTGCAGTTCCCACCCCAGCTTCCAAAACCTTGCCATGTAAAACCAGTATAATAGCATATGTTTACCCTAGTTTTATTAGGTAAAAGAGATGATATAGCTGAAAAGTCACCCTCAAGGAAATCTCTGCATTAATCAGATATTTAAATTGTTACCTAAGAATTCTGGTCTGTCTTTTAGGAGCGATGTGGAAATAGATGCAAACATTTTGATTATCCAAAAACATATAGAAGAAGCAGCTGAAGAGTTTTAAACTTTGGAAATTTCAGAACCTTCCAAATCTAGATTTGTCTAAGAGAATCTCCACTTGGTGGAAGGATGTTTCTCAGCTGCAGTATTTGATTCAAATGTCACTGTCATCCCAGAGACATGCACGATTCTTGTTAATGTGACCACATTTTACAGTGGTGCTTTGTGAGCCAATATTCTCTATATTCTCTTTTGCTTATACTGTATCCTTTCCCTTGACACTGGAAAGGTACAAGATACTGGAATCACATCTTGTTTACTATTGTCTGTAGCCTTATAGGAAAGCAAAAGATACAAATTTCAGAAATAGTATTATACTGACCTTAATGTCATCTATTACATGATTCTTTAGATTTGTGGGTCTATGGATGCATACATACTTATATATGTGTACACTTATATACATACACACAGAAAAACAGAACTCCACTTCTTGTGATTGTGTTTTAAAAATATAACACTCATTATGCCGAGACAAAAAAAAAATCTGTTTAAAAATCCACCCATGTAGCATTTAGTGTTATTTTGTACGTTCCATTTTACAAGGTGACTTTGAAGCAATTTTATTGGGCAGAGATTTTACATTTTAAGTGCATACAGCTCACAATCAGAAGACACATTTTACATTTTTATGTGGGCACAGAATCCTTAATGTAGCAGCTAGTATCATTGGTAAATTATTTCTTTATGCTGTATATGCCAAGCTACAGACATATAAATGCAAACTGTGTACACATTCTGTTAAAAACATTTTCATTACTGAATGTAAATTGCATTATTTGTCCAATGCTCATTCTTCAGCTTTTGTGCAAAGATCAAGCAAATCCAGACTCCTTTTTCAAACTATGTCCTTTTAAATTGGACACATTTTAAAGTGTAGCATTTTATACTGAAAATTGCTATTCTAGAAGAAATTATGAAGAAAGCATAAGGCATTATTTGATTTTATTGTTAAAGAGCTGGCAATAAAGGTAAAGAATCTTGCTGTTGTGAAATGTTTCTGAGTTGTGTTTGTTCAGCTTTACCTGAAAGTTGTTTACATTTGGTGTGACTACCCCTTCTATGTTTCTGCACTCATGCTCTCAGAACGTTTCAATTTTAATTTGTTTGTGCCATCAGTCTCTGCAGCAGTAAATGAGTTCCTTAAACTCATTTCTATAGTGGCCATTAAACTGTGTTGCGCACTTCCATGGAAATCTATGCTGGGCATGAGGTACAGGTTCTGGGATGGGGTTTGTGTATGATAGCTCTAGGTTGTTCCCTGATCCAGACAACTCTCATGACATTCAGTGTCATGGAGAGATTTGTGAAGGAATGGGACTGGCTCACCTAACTTTCCAGATGGGAGCAGAAGATTTGCACATGGGAGGTGTGTCAGTTACACATCATTTAAATTCCCTTCTTTGAATCATTGTGTTAGTTTGTCACAGCTATTGACAGCTGCTATCTGATCAGTCTGCTAGTGCCAGTAGTATCTTGGCAACAGCACAAAAATAGCTTTCCCCCCTTGTGAGTAAGACCAGTCTTCTCTGACAAACTAGAAACACGTTAAAGACAAAATAAACTGATATTTTGGGCCAGACTTACAGCCTTACAGCTGTGATGCAGGCAATTATTCTACTGTCCAAAGAGCTGATGGATGATTCCTCCAGAATTGGAGAAAACAGCCTCAAGATGCTGTATTTTTCACTGTGCCTTTTTTGTTAGGTAAGGCTGTAAGAGGAGGGTGTTACTGTGGAGGAACCCACAGCCAGCAGGGTGGGATTTGAGCTGGCTGCTCCTGGCTGGATTCAGATACGAGAAGGCAGCATCAGCTGAGCCTAGGCTGGCTTTGATGGTTCTCAAGAAAAAGCTGGGAGAGCTCTAGTGGAGGCTCCCTGGTCCTCTTTTTGGAGTATCTTCTCAGCTGAGAGGTTCTCTCCGCTCCCTACCTGTGGGAGAGCATTGCCCTGCCTGCTCCTTGACAGGGGGAAATGTCTCTGGGGGCCTCTCTTCTCCCTCCTTTGGATCTTTCCTTTGCAGCTTGTTAGTGTGGGAAATGCCACAAGTACTGCCACTCCCAGCAAGCATTGAGAGTGCCCAGCCTATCTGAAACACCTGGAAAGATTCAGCCTTCTCTAACGCACTCCACACAGGCAAGGCACACTGTCTGGGAAGTCTACACCCTATGACAGCCTCCTGCCCAGCCTCCTGTCCCTAAGGAGGCAGGTGTGTGGCATTGCTTGCTTAACCACAAATTTTCTCATGATTTCTTGATCACCTCAATCCTTCACATCCTCTAGCTGGGTGAATGCCATGTCTGCTGTGATCAGATTATTCCTTTGCTGCCACAAACTGACAATCACACAAGTGGGAACCCTTCAAGGCACAGTCCTTACCCAAGATGGTGAGAGAGATGCTCAAGAACTCTGCTTTTGCTGCTCATACCCCTGGGCCACAAATTTGAGACTCACTTCTCCAGAAAAAGTGTGGTATCTTGAGTGGACTTGCATAAAACACTGGAAAAGGCCTGGGCTTTTGAGTGTTAAGGCAGCAAGGTATGACTGAAACTTAGAATTTACTCTATGCAATGAATTTATCTTAAAGCTGTGAACCAATTAACCTTAATTACAATTTGATTTCATATCATAATGATTATGTGTTACTTAACCCTAGGGAAAGGCACACCTTTATTTTTCTCATGGGATAAAAAAATTAGGTCTCTGGACTTCTGTGGGAGAGATGAGCTACTGTCACACAGACTTCCTCTTTCTTTCTGGGCACTAAGGATGTATAAATATATTAAAATGTTCTCAGAAATATCTACATATAAATCCACTGTTTTACAAAATTTACACTCTTTGGTAGGACTGTCTTGCTTCAGCCCGAAACCTCAATTAGGTCTTGCCAGGCATCCTGAAGAGAGCTTGCATGTACATTCATTATGTTTTCTTAATTCTAGTCAAATCTGGATGGCAAACCAAAACTAGGTATAACATTTTATTCAGCTCATTTCCCCCTTGTCTCTAATTTTAACTCTAATGTCTGAATAACTTCTGTGCCTGAGACTCACAAATGTATTTATTTGACAGTGGAATACTCTCTTTAGAGAGCTGTAAAAATGGTATCAGCTGATTCATTTAAAATCAGACTGGACCAAACTCTCAGAAGTATTCTTTCAGGATTTGTCTTGCATTTGGGATCACTAAGAATGACCTCCAGATCTTTTCTATATCTGCTTTCTACCATTCTTTGATTTCCCATGTTCACTGTCTTAGTTTTTCAGGCACAGGAATTTATTTTAAGTTAAGTATTTTAAGTTAAGTTTTATTTTAAGTAAAATGAAGCATTTTTACCTTTTTCTTTTTTTATTTTTTCTTAATGTTTTGTTCACTTTAGGAAAAGAAATTTCATCCACATAAAGAGGGTCTGTTTATTTGCTTCATGTGTTAATTTCTTCACATTTAAAAAAAAAAGTGGTTCCTTAAATGATTTTGTTCTCTCTTAAGAACAAAAGAGAGGATGCATATAATAACTTTTCACTAATGGATCCAGAGATTGAGGAAAATTGGGTGCCAAGAAAACTTATTTCCTGACTGACATTATTCATTCCCAGTACTGTATAGATAAAAAAAACACCCTACAAAGAGAGTGATTCTGTTTGATATATTGTTATTTCTCTTTATATATATAAGCATATACATAGCAGTGACCTTTCCAAAACTAAGTAGAAAAAACATTTCATACGGTGAGCATAATTCATAAATTGGTGACATTGTAAATATGTCCAGGTTTTAATTTATGTTGGTTTTAGTATTATCTGTAATTGCTTCCCCACAGGGCAAAGTTTATCTCGAATTGAGTTCAAATGTAAAAAATGAGGAAAAAGTCAACAAGGAAACTGTGACCCTAGGCCTTATTTCTATTCCTGATGAAGTCAGCAAAAAGAGACCAGAATTAGATCTTTGTGTTCCAAGAACATGCATAATAGTGCAACTAGTGAGTTTGGAAGACCTATGTGGTTTTCATATTCTTGCCTTTCTCCCAGAAACTGAATGCAGAAAGTAATGAGAGAATAAACAAATTTCCCCCAAAAATGTAAATGTACAAAGACTATTACAAAACTCTTTCACATATGTTTAATTCCTAGGTCAAATTAGCACTACTACGTTTGATTTCCTAAAGAACTGGCCACCTTAAGACATGTAGCTGCTGAACATGCTTAGATTAACTTGCTCCTGTGAATTGCCAACTGGCTCACTCATAGCAAAGCAGCCAGTCCAGTTGAAAACCAGCCAGATGGCAATGATACCACAGAATAATAAGATAAGGCTGAGAACTATGGCCCCAGGACCCAGTTCTCTCTCTCTCTCTCTCTCTTTCTCTCTCTCTCTCTCTATATATATATATATGCTACATTTATGGGCTACTTCCACTGTTGCCAGTGTCTCTGGAGGGTAAAAGCCTCAGAAGCTTCTGTGCTCTTGGCGAGCTGATGAGACTCCTGATGGTAAATGTTAGGATTTAGGTTTATGTCTTCCATTAGTTCAGACGTTTACCACACGGCTAAATTCTTATGCGGAACTTTCTGTTTGAATATTTATTTGGTGGTTAAGAGTTCTGTGGTGTACATACACAAATACCATGGCATGCAGTGTTACCCTGTTCTCCCTTTGTTCTGCTAATATGTTCCAGGTCTGTTTAAAGGCTACAGTAGGCCCAGTGCAGTGCTAAAAGAGAATGTGACAGTTCTGTGTCCATTAAACATCCCAAAGAAAAAAGTCCACAGTGTGTTTATATATTTGCAGGACACTGCTTCTGTTCACCAAAATGTAATATGTGCACAAATGAAAGGGTCTATCTATCTGCAAAAAAACACCTATCTGCCAAAAAAAAAAATAAAATTTCCTCCCCATGATTAGTATATGAATACCAAGGTTCAAAGTATTGGCTTTACTACATTGTATCATTATTTTCTGTAGTTATGAATGTAACTGAGGGATGAAAACAAAGGAAAAAAAAACCCACCATAATAAAAATATACCATTTAACTCTTCAGAAAAAAGCAAAGAATCTTTTTCTCCCCATGGGAAAAGAAGTGACTTTCAGTACTGAGAAGTGCTTCATGGGTTTTGTCAGGTCACTCACAGATTTATTTCATTTAGGATTTGTTAGTGCAGGTCTGTCCCATTGCACGGCTGTGCTGGAGGCCTGGTATCCAGTTTCTAAAATGTCTAAGCTGTTTCTTTTAGGACAACAAAATATCAGAATAGCCTGTTAGTTTGGGGGACTTTGGTTTGTTTGTTTTCCCCTTGAATTATACCTTATATGGAACTGGATTATTTCCAGAAGAAAAAGTTACAGTTTTTAAAGAATCAATAAGTAAATAGGAATTTTTTTGCATGTAAGTTCCACTCACAGTAAATTTGAACCATAAGCATATATGTTTGCACCTCTGGATCAGAAGACACCTTGGCTTGCTCACCTGAGGCTGTTATAGAACACCTAAAGATGTTCTGTTTTAGGGTACAAATTCTAGATATATACCCAAACTTTCCCAAAGTACAGGGACTGTAATTTTTATGACCAGTTGCATCTGCATCAAAGAGTTGTTAAGTAGAAAAAACTGGGAGAAAAATTCAGGACATGCCTTCAGAGATAGAAAATTTCACTGACAGAGATTTGCAGCACTCCCAGATACACATGTATTGTAAGAGCACTAAGATGATGTTGAGCATGGCCTGATAAAGCCTATCAGAATTGAGGTACCTCTAGCACCATGCAGAGATCACAGAATGGCCCAGAATCAATTAGGTTGGGAAAGACCACTGAGATCGTTGAATTCAACCTATAACTGAGCACCACCATCTATTTTGCCAAGGCTTTCCTTGGATAAACTTAATCCATTTACTAAGTTTTCTTCACAAAGATTCTATAACTTTCACATTAAAAAATTCTTTTCATGCTGCCCAAAGTTTCATCTGCAATTTGTGGTGAAGGGAAGAGACACAGTAAGAGGATGGCCCCCTTCTCTTTGCAGCAGCTGGATGTTGACTTTATGGTGTTCCTGTGGTGCATTTTAGTGAAAGGGAGGGTGTTCCCTGAAGAGGAAGAGGCAGGCAGTCAATATTGAAGCTGGCATGATCCATGAGACAGGAAGCTGTTTAGGTGTGGGAACACAGAAATCTCTCTGCTGAGCTGCAGCTCTGTGAACTCTCTGTAATGGATTTAGGTATTGATCTTGCAGTATTTATTCATCATTGGGTTTTCATTGTGCTGCCAGGTTTCATCTAAATTAACAAGTAAAATTTCTGACTTGCAGTGCTATGATTTTTTCATGTATAAATATAAAATCCCATGATAACCCTTTTTCCTGCGCAGGCCCTTTTTTGTACCTTGCTTCTTGACATTTCCAGATGAGGATTTGGGAAATTTTTATCACTTTTTTTTCCCCTAATCTCTTAATTTTGAATATATATTAATTCATGCTTAAATCCATAGAAATAAGAGTTCTCTGAATAAATACTCTGAAGGATCTATAAGTGTTCTCCCCTGTGGCTGACACATTAACACTCCAAGTCCCATGGGACTATGTAGGCTACATGCTGTGCAGTGCTTTAGATTTGAGGCCAATTTCTGTCTGGTAGTACATTCTGGCAAATCCACAGCCAATAATATGAGGAAATATAGAAGTGGGCCACACAGATTCTGGCCCTTTGAAGTATTACAGAGAAGCTGTTTCACAAGTCTCCATGATCACACCATAAAGGAATATTATGCATTAAGGGCGAGAAGCCAGGAAACAAATCTGTGAAAATGTTTATTCATATACAGCTTTGGAATGGACAGTCCCTTTCACAGATCACTTATTTAATTTCAGGTTTTTCTCTTTGTTTGTTTGCATTTATATTATTATTTTTGTTTTGTTAGTTGATTTGGTATATTGGTTTTTTTGTAGTTTTTGAGAAAAGAAAGAAGGAAGATCAAGGAGCTTGGATAGGAGCATAAGAAGAAAACTACACTTTTATTGAATGGAGTGAATACTGATCTTCTTGTGCAGGCAGATGGTCTGTAGTATAGATTAACTCTCTGTTGATGCCTGTGCAATGTTTTGTGTCCCTGTATTTCATGTTGGACTTTAAGGTACAACAAAGCAAGCATCCACTGTCAGATACAACTGTCAAGGCAGAAATAAATGGCCTTTCCTCAGTGACTTAAAAGCCATTTGGATGGATCTACAAATGCACTGAGCAAGACATACCTAAGTAGTAACTATCAAAACAATATGATTGCCTTAATTGTTCAAAAATGACATTTTTTAGTTGAACGAGTCTAGTTTGTTACGTTCACATCAGTCTCTTTATTTGTAGCTATTGTCTAGAAAGCAACAGTTTCTCTCTCCATTTGTGCTAGAATGCTGGCACTTAGAATTCTGTGAAAAATTGTCAGAATGTGATGAATCATTCTTAAAAGATTAATTATATATATGTATATAAATATATATAAATCTAATGCCAGCTGCATTTATCTTACATTAATACTTCATCCTCAGAATTCAATTTTTCTACTTGCAAGAGGCAAAATATAGTTAATGAGAAGTAATCATCAAGTATTAGGCATTTCCTTTTTTCTTTTCATTATCATTAACTAGAATTTATATCATATATGTATGGTGTGCAATCTAATTACTTAAATTGCTCAAGATATGTTCCAGGCTTTTGGGGAAGTTATGTAATGGTTGGTAGTGTTCATTCTCACTTCTCTCCCCATTGTGTAAAATTTACCAGACTGACCTTAAAAGTACTGAAGCTTGTTGGAAATTATCCTTTACATATATGTGTATTTAGTCTTCAACCTACTAATGACTGAAAATAAAGAAACCTCCTGTTTCTTTTGTACTAAAATATTTATTTGTGGGTTCAGAAAAGAGGATAATGTAGTATGAGTATTATATATACCTGTCCACAACATTGTTCATGAATGCACAAATATATATGCATACTTACAAGATCTAGCTCCCGCCTACATAATTCTAGTTTCTTCTACAGGGATGGGATTGAAAATAATAAAATTACAAACACAGAGAAGATCAATTTTTGGTCCAGAAATTTAAGATCAAATTTAGATCCAGAAGATGCCTCAGTGTATTGTTGAGCCACAGTTGCAGCCATGAGTAAAGTTCCCTTCCCTTCCAAAGCAATTATTGGTACTACTGGGAGAGAGATACTGTGTGCATGTTGAAATATTTTTATAATGGAGAAATGGCAAGCTTTCAATCCAAAAGGAACCCAACATGGAGGAATAGTTACAAGGTGTCTTAGGGTACTAAGACAAAGACTGTAAGAGAGCAGTGCTTACTAAATACTGTGTTAAAGATGGGAGAAATTAAGAGTTTAGGTCATGCGTAGGTCTCAAGTGAGCAAACTGCTATCAAATATTGGAGATAATATTACTAATTTTGTTTTGTTGAGATTAAAATGCATCAAAGCTAACTTTCCCCTACTAGAAACATCATACTCTCTATAAGTATTCTGCTGAAAAGATGTTTTACCCTGCCATAAAGCACATCATCACAACATTGCTTCTTATGTATGCTATATAAGACTGTAAGCAAACATAGATTCCAGAAAAAGATCTTGGCTTTGACATTTGCATAACACAAAAATATACTGCCTTGACACATTGAGAAGTTAGCAGAAATTGATGAAATTTTAATTCACTTTGCCCACTTTTATAAACAGTAGTTATTTAAATCCTTTAAGATATTCAGCTGGATCCATCCTTCATGAGTCTGTACCTCTTAAATATAAGAATAATCCTTTGGGCTAAACTCACAAAAGGATTTTGATATTAGAATGACTAATACTTAGAAATCCTGCTACCTGCTGGAATTATACCTTGCTCCATACACACTGTATGTTACAATTCAAACTCCTGAGAACCCAAATCACAAAATCCATAGTGAAATATGAAGCAACCTAGGGTAGCTGATAGGAAATTCAGAAGACTTGAGCTACAGCTGGGTGCCATTTTATACATGTATAGATGTGTCTTTGTATATTTCAGCATGGACTTCTTTTTTTGTGAAAGAAAATGGAGACAGTGATGGGGTCCCTCTGACTCTCTAGCCCTTCAGCAATCCTGAGATTCAGGATGAAAGATATTCATGTTGAAATTTTATTCCTTTGCCTGAATGAGGATTCTATCTATCTCATTTGACTGATGCTTTAACCTCTTTAAGCTAATGTCTATATAGAGAAGGTCTCTTTCACACTCTTCTGCTAAAAGCGTATGCTTTGCAGAAAATAAATCAAATATTAATTGGAGCAATGCCCAGATCCTGTCTGGAAAAAAAAACAAACTACAAGGCTATAAACTCATTCTCCCATTTGCACTGTATATTTAAATAACTTACTGAAATAAAACAGAAAGTCATAACAAAAACAATCCACTTTGTCTGTGAACTAGGATTACTAGCCTCAAATGCTTACGGTAGTGCAGGTGGTAGCACAAGCTGGACAAATTCTCTTACACCAGAAGCTAAACTCACATCATAGCTACTATGAATCCATGATAATTATGGATGACAATGCCAAAGCGTGGGCAATGATAATCCTTTATGTGTCAGTTTCAAGCACTTTCAAATATTTTGTCTGTTATGTCACTACCCATTCCAAGCCTGTCAAGTCTAAGCTGAATCCTGCATGATCTCAAGTTTTTTACCTGAACATTCTTTGTGATATGTAGGTTTCTCTGCTTCAGATATCCGTGAATGTGGTTCTCACTGAGCAAACGGAGTGTTGAAAGAAGAACTGTCTGCCTAGGAAGGCATAAAAATAATTTGAAAGCACTCTTGGACATGTGTTACTTTTCAGGCTTTTCAACTGACTCTCAATTTCAATAGCAAGGAACCATCAGAGTAAGGCAAGAGTCAGGCCTGTCTGAACAGAAACAACGCTCCCTTCACAGAGAGGTGTGTCCTGGTCCGGGCTTGTGTGTCCCTTTCCTGCAAGACATGGACTTTACTCCAGCACTGTCTGCTTATTCCATTCACTTTTGTTAATGGCGGGCTGACCCAGCATCTGGGGTAATCCCTTGACAGGCTTGGATATGGTAATGACAGAGGACTAAATGAGCACTCTAATATTTATTTCACTACAAGGTGCACAGAAACGAGTCGAGGAGGCCAGTGAAGGTCTGGCCATGTGGTTGTCCAGCCAATTCAACCAAATCACTCTAACAATTGTTAGAGTGAATATAAATTAAAGACTTAATTGTGTAGAGAGTTTAAACACAAAGGTAGTGGGATTAGGGTTTGAATAAAAAAAATGGAATATTTTTATAAAAAGTACTTAAATAAACATTTTTGTATCTGATAATAAATACTGCCATAAAAGACCAAGTGGGGTTTTTTTTCTTGCAAATGTCTTCCTGAGGGTGAGAAATTTCAGATATTTCAGATCTTTTTCTTCAAAAGGTTTGAAAGGGTCACTAAATAGAAGCAGAGCTGTAATGAATCTCTCTTTTCCATGTTAACTGTCAATAGGCCAATGCCACTTTAACTCATCAGAGGATAACTGAGTCTCAGTGTGTCTGCATGGCTGGGGGTAGTTTATCCTTCTGGGGTCATTCCTGCACCATGAAAAGAGGAAATTAAATGCAATAGCTAAAATCATCATAATAGAATAAGGGAATTAACAGTGGGACATAAACTAATAATAAGGAAATTCACAGGCCAGCTGGCCTCCAAGACACAATAGGGGCACAATAAGGAAGTGGTTCAGGAGGCATCCTGTTGGGCACAGATATTGGAAGTCAGCTTCAATTGCAAATTTCCTTGTTTGTATTAGCTCAAGCTGAAACTGAACTCTTCTTTAGAAGTGGGTCTACGTTTTTCTCACTAAATTTCCTTGTTTTTATGAAAACCTAAAAGGAAGATTCCTTCACTCATGAAAAAAAACCCAGTAGATTTAATAATCAGTAATTCTGCATTTTATTACACTATAGCTTGGAGTACCCTAAACATATACTGATTTTTAGATCCACTCTGCCTATGTCAATAGAACATATGTGTTTATTAAGAATTTTAATGTTTTAATTTTTAATGAATATCATCTCACACCATAGGATCATTTTACAATATGATGTGTCTATCTGTGTCCTTTGAAGACAAAAAAAAAACCCCAAAAAACCTCCTATTTAAATTTAGGAGAAAACAGGCTACAGAGCAGTTAATAAATTTGCACAAAACTGCATTGAAATTCTATATAAATTACAACATATTTTCTTTAGGTTATGGTACTTATTTCCTCACTGAACACTTTTATTTACTTGCAATCTGTCTATTAAAGACAGAAATGAATTTTATTTGATTTTTTTTATATCTAGCCTAAACTCTATTTTGCCTGTTTGTAATAAAAAAAAGTGCACTTTTAATCTCACTTATATTGGCCAGTATCAGGAGCAGAGATATAAAATTCTAAAGCTATGATAATTTAATTAATTTTTAAATCATGGACAGAACAATATCATAAGAATCCAATCCAATCTGTAAAACACAAACATCAGATTTCACTGCCTTGGATTTCGGCCTGTTTCTTAAGTAACTGTTGGAAATCTTGCAAAGGGCCTGTTACTGTAAGCTTACCAATATAAAAGATCTTTGGCTCCATCCTAATCATGTTTGGAAAAGCAACTGAACTATTAGAGTCATAATTAAACACAACTGGCAAACCTTTTGGTGTTTAGCCATCACTCACTATGTTTTGAGACATTTTCTGTGGATCTGAGGGTATTCTGGCAGAGAATGGTGGTGGGAAATGAAAGAATAAAACCTATATATTAGTAGCTAGCAGAGAAGCTTTAATTCATCTGGATCTTAAAACAAGAGATTCTGTAATATAATCCACAGCTCATAAAAATAAAGCAATATTGCTTCATGGTTATATCTCTGTGAAAATGTGAAGAGAGATTAATTAAACTGATAATTATTAGTTTGCCTTGGCACTTACCTGCTCCATGAGTTCCAATTCTATTTTGTTAATATAGGATCACAATCCTGGCACACACTTTTTTTCCAGATACAGTTTTGGCAGCAATACAAGAAAATTATACCCAAATTCTCTGTTGTGTTTAAAAAACCCCAAACCAAGCAGCAAACTCAAACCAAACCACCCCCCTAAGAAAACCCCAAAAAACCAAACCAAAACAAAACCCAAAACCCACCCCAAAACAAAACAAACAAAAAAAAGCAACCAAAAAACCCCCAAAATGACAACCAAACAAAACCTAAACCAGATAAGAGAATTAGGGCAAAATAAAATCATCCAATTGTCACAATCTGTGCACCAGGCTTTACCCAGAAGAGAAATAACAAAGAAACATTAAATTTAAATAGTGACAAAATAATTCAATCCTGCTCAATTTCTTTTTCAAGTAATGTATTTAGTCAGTAAATAATTTGGGGCATAAGTACTTCTGAATATACATGCACATCTGTGCATACACACTTATACAAAATGTATTTAGAACAATATATTTGGTTTCTGTAATCGAGTATGACATCTTTTAATGTTCAAACCCTTGATAAGTTTCATTTCAATTTGATTAGATGAAAATTATTTTAATTCTCAAAGGGTCCAACAAACTGCCATTGCATCAAGAGTTTTCTCAACTTAGTGCCCTTCCTTGGAGTTAGAAATCTATTTATTGTATTGTCTCCTCTGCTGGGCAAGGTGTTCTAAGCTTAAAGAGGGAAAATCATGCAAAAGAAGATTGTTTGCCAACATCTAGATTTTTATATCCTTTGCACAACATGACAAAATCTCAAAGGATGCTACAGCTGAAAACACTCAAGTTTGAGAAATTGCCATGTTTTCTTGACCTGCACATTTATTCCATTGTAGACTTTAGTTAAATATTTTATTATTGTATATCTTCATTAAACATAAATCACCTTCTTTGTTTTATCTTTCCTAGATAATGTGAGATGATATGGTTTGCAGCATTGCCATTCATGCAATTTAAATGATGTTAAAAAAATGTGAATAAAAGGACTTTGAAACATAAGTTTAGTTTGGGTTTTCTTTTTTCTTTGTTTTGAGTTTGTTTTTTTGTTTGAGTTTTTTGGTTGTTTTTTGTTATTTTTTGAATTCCCCTTTTCTTTCTTCTTTTAAGGTTTTAGGATTTACTTGCTCACCCTTTTCTGTTGGTTAATAGTGATTAGAACTTTAAGACCCAAAGAAGAAAAAAAAAGCCACAAGAAAGTTGAATTTCGTATACAAGTATCTGATTCCTGCCAGTAATGAAAACAGAGAAATAAAAACTCTGTTTTCTCAGGATTTTCAGGGAAGAATTGAACCTGAACTCAACACTGGAAAAGACATATCTTTTTTTCCTGATGCACTTAAGTGCAAAATAATATTTAATGAGTTGGGCTTGCTTGATTTTCAGGCTTATTTTAGACCTGATTGCCACCTAGGTAATAGCCTGTGATTAACACAACTTGCCCTCCTATGAGGCTATAACATTACTCCCAACTGGCCATTTAACAATTACGTTGTGCTACTGCTTCGTAGAATATTTCTGATCTCTTTGAAGCTGTTTTCAGTTTATTTCCAGAACGAGGCACTCTCAAGTTTTTGGTTTAGCTTCTTCTTCCTTCCTGCTCAGCTTCCTTTCACACGTATTTCTGATTATGGCAACCCAGAGCTGCAGAGCATTCCCCGAGGGTGCCTCTTTCTGCTGCTACCTGTTTTCCCCAAGCTGTTGTTCTCTGTGGGTGCTTGTTTGCTGCGTGTGAAAGCAGAGCGATGATTTTGCCTCTGATCTCTCCCAGATGGTGGTTTCCTCATTCCTGGTTGCTAAGTATTTTTAACATTTGTGAGCATTTATCTTCTCTTTCAGGGTGGATAGTGCAAGCTTGCTGACAGGGAGGCTGGTTTTGGTGTGACTTGCAGAACCCTCCTGGTTCAATTGCCCATGGGGTAGTCTGAGCTTGGTCATGCTTGCACGTTGCCTGCTTCACCTATTTTAGCACAGCAAAACACATGGCCCAGAAGCTCCTTTGGAGCTCCTCCAAAAGCTGAGAGACATTGTGGTGCCATGTGTTAACCAGGGAGGTGTATTGTATGTTTGTCAGAGTGCTAGATATCCTTTGCCTGCACAACATCCAGAATCATGTCCAGGATCTGGTGTAAAGGTGTAACCCTGCTATTCACTTCCATGTTTCATCCACTCCAGGATATCCCTCTTTCATGCTGAGGAGGATTTCCCAAACAGGTTTGCCATGCATTTACATATTAAGGGTAAGTGAAGTGAGCCTAAGGCTTCCAGGAAGCTACAGACTCACTGTGCATGTGTTTCTCAGTAATTTTTACATCATATTTACGGCGTACACACAGGCCATCTGTGCAGCACATGCACAGTGGGTTGGTTGGCCTCATTGCAAATGCACTGTAAAGTTGATACGCGCATGTGAAGTGGATATGTCCAGATTTTCTCCACTACTGCTCTGATTAGGTTGCCAGACATCCAGAAATCCTGGACAAATGTCAAAAATCTTTGAATTCCCTCTGGATATATGTTCCAGGCATTAAAAAAAGAGATGTGTTCAAGGGAACTGAAGCATATGGAAGTCTACCCAGCAGAGACCACACTAAATGGCTTAGTCACGTCTTGATGACAGAACACAGGAGGGCTGGGTCCAGATGCACCTTCTGGCTGCACCCCAGTTTTCTACTGGGGCTAGACTTGGGTGCTTACCAGTCCTTTGTGCATTTTATGACAAGGAAATCTAGACATTTGGGTCAGAGGAGAAACTGCCATGACGTCCAAATAAGCCCTTGATCTGCACAATCAAGGGAGAAGAAATCCCAGGCAAACTATGGAGGTTCTCAGTGCAGCAATGAAGCCACAGTCTCACTCCCAGGGTGTCCCAGCAAGGAGTTTATTACACTCGGTATTTTTCCAAATGTTATGTACACAGCTGTAGAAAAAAGTTAGTGCCTTCAGTGAATGTGGCTTTGATATTTGGAGGATGTTTCTACTTAAAAAAACAAAGGGACAGAGTACTCAGTTGCTGTAAGAGATGCTGGACTGTTATTCATTTGGAGAGCACACAGTGAGCAGCTATAAAACAGCAGTTCAGTAAAAGAAATCAAAACATATACAAAACACAGTGAGTTGAGACATTTGTTCCTTACTATATTTACTAAATTGACTGCAATTCCTGCTTTGAAGCTGGCAAAATAACAATAAATACCGAGGAAAGAAAAAGGTTATCTGCATTTATTTCATAAGCTATTTATTTTAAATAAGTATGGAGATTGTAAAGTGTATGAAAAACATATGTATATTGCTTCTTAAGATGCACCATTACTGGGTTGGCAGTTTGAAAGTCAGAGAAGTCTTAGACTAGAAACATGAAAGTAAAGACCTTTTATTTTAATCTTGATGTAATAAGGAAAATATAGAAGTTATATATGTATATTTATTTAATTTGTATTCATATCTAAAATGGTAACATTGTCTTTAGAACCAGCCTTCGATACTCACTAGAGATCAAAATGAATTCTTTTAAAAATAATAACAAATGAAATAAAACAAGACACAAAACACATTTTGGTGTTCTTTAAAATATAATTGTTCTTTTAAATTCTTGGCCATTATAATGGGTGTTAAAATCTATTTTTATAAGCAGGCCATACATGTTGATAAACATACAAATTCACCTTTGTATTAGGGAGCTTTAGCTAGTGTTTATTTTATTGGGGAGAAAGGTAAGAATTTTGAACCAAATTTTCCCCTTTCGGGGTATTCCCCTTACCTGCAGAAAAAGTAAAGCAGTGGAACCAGTTCTCATTGAGCAGTTAACCTGCAGGAGAATGGATAGAGCTTGTTCTGTATGTGGGAAAGAGATTTTAAAACAGTTAAATATGCACTAAAAACTCTGCAGGTGGCACGGGAAGTCAAAATGTTTTGTTTTAAAATAAGAAAATGAACAGAATGAAATTCAGGAACGCAGCCCAGAGTGTAACTTCCTGCATCAGCAAGATGAAAACATTTAATTGCAGATGTTTTGATTATAAGAACTAATTCAGAAAAAAAAAAAAAAACAACAAGTTTAGACCTGCAATTCTAGTCCCAAAAACGAGGGACAGAAAGCATGCTAACTTTCATGTCAAAGCTGTGTGTATTAGTTCCAGTTTAAGAAAGGAGAAACTCCTGTTAGGTTTATCTGAACGATTCATTTGGCTTTGTGTAACATATTATTTAATATTTTAAGATGTGTTTTTCTTAAGTGGATTCTGCAGCTTTTTTATTCAGCTGACCTGAATTTCATATCCTCTTTTTTAATATTTAGGGTATCTGTCTAGAAGTTTAGCAGGTGTGCTTATACAACAAGAGCAGGTGAAACTCCAACAAAAGCCTTTTATTTTGGGAAGCTATTTATTACCAGAGTGCTGACAATATACTGTAGCTAGGCTTAAAATAAGGGCTGGATAAATAAGTTACAGCAAACAATTTATTCAACACACATATTACCATTGTTCCTACTCACAAATTGTGCAGGAACAGCTTGCAAAGCCCTCGAACTTAGTGCCTGGAGCTGCAAAAAAAAAAAAAAAGTGAGTAATTTTACTTAAGCAAGTAGCAGGAGATTGAGGGGAGATCTCATAGCAGTTTATACAATTTCCTCACAAGGGGAGGTGCAGGGGCAGGCACTGATGTCTTCTCTCTGGTTATCAGAGACAGGACCTGAAGGAATGACATGAAGCTGTGTCAGGAGAGGCTCATGTTGCATATCATAAAAAAATTCTTGCACCCAGAAGGTGATTGGGCACTGGAACAGGTTCCCCGAGAAAGTGATCACAGCACCAAGCCTGACAGTGGTCAAGAAGTGTTTGGACAATGTTCTCAGGCACATGGTGGGATGGTGCTGTGTAGGGCCAGGAGTTAGACTTAGATGGTCTTTGTGGGTACCTTCCAACTGAGGATAGCCTATGATTCTGATTCTGTGATTCTATGAATTTTACTTAGGCAAGTCTCATCACTGATACATGCAGCAGCGCCTCTCAACAACTTCCAAGAACTTAATATTTTGCTATTAGTAGCACAGATGAACCTAAAACATGAATGCTTGAGGGGAGTATGTTAGATACATTTTTATCAAACCTACTTTTCCTTTTGACTGTCTGTCAAAGGACAATCCTTACTCTTGTGAGGGCAGTCCTCAGAGTTTCCTTGGCTATCAAGTTTAAACTATTGTCACACATGCTCATGTTGATGTCTCATGTAGATATATGTGTACATCAAATAGATGTCTCATGTAGATACTCTGTTCCCTCAACTGGATGTAAGGATGGAGAAAGAGAGGTAGTGAAAGTAGATCAGAGGATGAAAAATGTATAAATGCACTGACTTCACATTGGCCAACTATGAGTTGGTACATGATTTACAACCTGACCTAAGAACTTGGGCATACCTTTGGTCTGGCAATATAAGAACAGTGCTCCAGTATAACATCACTTATTCTCTTCATAAGCTCTGTAAGAAAAAACTATCAACAAATTGCAGCTATTATCTGCAAGATGTTCAGGGATGTCCATGTAAGGACTGTTTGTTGGACAGCAGAGTAAGGTTTTTTTAATCTGAAATTTTATTCACGTTTCAGTTACACTTTGCAATTCATCCCTGTATTCGATTTGCCTTCAAAGGAAGGCTCCAAGAAGAGTTAAGCCTTATATACAAAAGGTTAAATCCCTTTGTTGAGCATACAGGGCCACTTCCAGGTCATCTTTTATACTTCTGTTCAGTCCGATTGTCAGACTAAAACCCTATCCTGAAGGTAGACAATTGCAAACTTGCTTGAGAAATTGGATGTGTAATGAGTCACCTTTAAAACGAAAGACTTACTGCTGATCAAAGCAGTAATATATGAAGTGGGAAGTCCTCCCTGGGGTTTGTAGATTCAAACCACATTTCCTAACTGTCCTTATCTGGATGGATAGGCTCCCTCTTTTGTGGTCCTTCTCAGTAGATCCATGAAACTTGAACGTGTTCCAGCACAGCGATTTAGAGGCACATCTGTGTCCAGAATAGCTGATAACCCAATAGCTTGGGCAACTAGAAATATGGAACTTTTTTGACCCTAGCAAGGTATCTGTATATTATAGAAAGAGTGTTCTCTTGGGGGCCAACCAGTGGCAGCCCGCCTTTGTGTTTTCTGAAATGTTGAGTCATGTCTGCTTCAAAAGTGCACACAAGTTGTTTAAAGGGAAATTCTATGATTCAAATACTAAATCAATAATTGAAAAGAGAATTTTCTATATTACTACACACTGGTAAGATATTTTTGGTGTTTTTCAGACCATGGAATGTATCAGCAAATACCACAAAAGTAGTCAGTGGAATTAAATGCAGAGTAAGATAAAAGCTTTGTTTTCTCAGGACTGTAAGGTTTTAATTTTCAGGAATCAATAGAGAATGCTATGGTTTTGTTTAATATTTTGCAATATGGAGAAGGTTAGAGCAATTCACCTCATGGACCCTCTGACCTTAATTTCAGTGGCACTTTATTATTTAAATGACATTAAAGCTCACATTAAATGAAAACTCTGATATGAATGATGGAAAATTGTGTGTTTGTACCATCAGCCAACTGTCTACTTGTTATTCTAATCCCTACAAAATGGAAGATTTTATTTCCAAAGAGGAAAGATTGAAGCTTGTTATGTCAAGTGCTTTATTTTCTTTTTAGGAGTGTGTTAACTTGTCTTATGAAAACAAAACAGTATATTTTACTTCAAGTTGAAAAAACAGAATGCTTTTGTAACGGTTGTCTTGGAAAGAAATCTCTCATTCCCCAGTGGAATGGTGAAATACTGGAAAGACACTGATTAGTCATAAGTACTGTTTTGCCCATGATCACAATGATGATAAGTATACAGTTTATATATATTATTCAAAGTTTACACATTATTAGTAATAAAAAACTAGCTTAAATGCAGCATACAAAAAATTGAGGAGCATATTTGTGTCTTTCCCTTTAAAAAATGAATTGGTTTGGCTGATAGATCTAATGTTGTCTATGGGAAAAATATGAATATTACAATATGTATACTTTTGTTCCTTCAGAATTAGTTGGAAAAATCCTTTTCTCATTTTATTCAGAGAAGTCTCCTTTTTAATAGTCAAGCTATATACAGTAATATACTCTTCTATTACTTATTAAATATGTATAGCTCTGAAGCCTATTTGGACTATATGTTTGTTCTAAGCAATTAAAAAACATGCTATAAAAGAAACAACAAAAGTTAAAGTTTTACAAAAACCTTGGCACCATATCCTGAATTGTATTGCAATATTTTTTTTCTTTAGTAGCATCACAGCTAAAGGGCCAAGGGTCACTTTAACAAGCAGTTCCTAATATTTGTTTATTTGTGTAGAAGACACATAGAAGTACTATTTCTTTCTAGTGTGAAATTTTTTTATTGCTACTTTCTTCATAATATACCAGAAGACTGTAAAAGATTAATACAAGTTGGATAAAGTTAACACATACATTTAATTCTCCCTTTAAATAAACAATCTACACCTTATTGAGGTTTCTGAGAGTGAGAAGTAAAGTATTGTTTTGGTTTTTTTTCTGAAGGTTAGCATCAGGTCAGGTCAGTAACTTGAGATGTGTAGTCAACGACTAGTTTGACCTGAATTGGTGAGAATTTTCTTTACTCTTGGAAAGCTTAATCAAAAATCCAGATGTATGCAACCAAGGATAGCATAAAGCTCAGTTATAGTGTCAGTGGGAAGAGGGAAATTTGCTTGTACTCAGGTAAGGACAATTAGGGATGGTTACCAGGGTTTGGGGCTAGGAAGAGAAGTATGGGGAATGAAGGATTTTGAGAAATAGAAATGTAATGCTTCTGAGGAAATCAATCCTCCATTGCTGTGGGAACTGAAAGTTAAGTCAGAACTGGGTGAAACTAAACAGCTGCAAAAATTTACTAGTATTTGGATAAGGAATGTATCAAAATGTCTCAAGGTTACTAGAGAGAACAAAACACATGTATTTGTGGGTGCAAAGTGGGGAACCCCACTGTCATACTTTCACATTCAAAGAAAGGTGACATCTTGAAAAGGACCTGTGCTATGCACAGAGGCTCTCAAGTTACACTAAAATGTTTTTAGGTTATACTCCTTCACATTTAAAGCTTCTTAATGTGCAAGGTGATATATCTTGGATTGTTGCTGCCAGTATTTGAAAGATGTTTTCTCAATTGCAACATATTTCTGGTTAAAGAAACCACATTAATTGTTTGAACAATTTTGAGGAATGTTGCCTGGGCATCAGCAGTCAAGTCCCTGCATTGTTATGTGGTTAGAGGGGTTTCCAGCAGTTTCTGAGCCCCTTCAGTGGCCACACTCCCCCACCACACTCCCCCATGATTCCTGAAGGTTTTCAGAAGATCTGTAGTAAGGTTGAAAAAAAAGAGGAAAACCAAGGAAAAAACTGCAGTATGGATATGGGCTTTACCAGTGTGCCACAAAGGAAGTTCCAAAGAAGTTTAGTTAACTGCAGTATAGGATATAGCAAACGAATGCTGAAGGAATAAAGGACTGGTGTTCTAAAAGAAAGGACTTGGGGAGAATGTACATGCTTTAAGCTGAAATGATAATACAAAAGAAACCCTAATAAATGAGCTTCTGTCAAACAGTGAAGGTAGTGCACCCATCTCAATACTAAACAGTCTTCATGGCTGCTTTAAAACTTCCCCTTGTGTAGTAGTGCCAGTCCCCGTTTTGGACATTTCTTGGTTTAGGTTTTTTTTTGTTTGATTGGTTGGTTTGGGATTTTTGTTTTTGCTTTTGCTTTTTTGTAAAATTTAGTATTAGTAGAAAATGTCTAGACTGGTCTAGGACTCTGACCAAGCGATCTTTCTTCATCTTTGTTCCCTTAGAGGTGAGTAAGGAAGCAAACCTAACAATCTACTGACATTCAGGTAAAGGTTCTTTTGTTAATCCCATTAATTTTTCTCACTTTGACATTTTAGTAACAAAGTTTCAGAAAAAATAATAGGGAAATTAAAATTCTCTTGGGGACTATAACTTGATAGTCAGAGAGAGAGATATAATTGAATTTGAAATTTTGGAAATGGTGAAAATGGGTGAAATGAGTTCTTTCTTTTTCTGGAAGAATGTTACAGCCAGTAAATAACTATATTAAAAAAAACCCCAAAATTCTGAAGCCTGTCAGTTCAGGTCAATGCACTCATAAACTCCAGACAGTGATTTGGAGGGTAATTTTTCTGCAAACATTAATCCTCTTTTAATTTGAGCTGGATTAAAACTAAAACTAAAATTAAAATTAATTCAGGTTTCTCTCTAAATATCCCTGAAATACATGGGTGAATCTTCTGTTCTTCTGTGTGCCTATATGAGAGATGAGTTTCAGAATGGGATTATTTTCCTTCTTTATTGTATCAATGGTTTCCTAAAAGCATGTCACTGCCATGCAAGTCACCAAATGCAACTGATGTAGTCCTAGGAAGAGAACAGAGTGTAGAGATATCCAGATTCTCTATAGCAAAGGTCCTCATTAAGGCTGTGCGCATCAAACCAAAGTGAATTCAACATTGTATCACCACTAATTTTGTGCACTCTAGAAAGGTCCTGTTCAGGCAAGCCTTCACTGTGAGGCTGCCTATTTATCCTGGACTGCTGCCTTTTGAACCTCTTAATTTTGACTGATGAACTCGGGGTACGAAGTGTTAATGAAACCTTGACTTGCAGGTCCCAGTTTTGCAGAGATGTATTATCACCTGGAACACTAGCACCCAAATTTAGGGTGTCAAAATATCCCCCTGTGCTGTTAGGCACTCAGGTGGAATTCAGACCAAAAAACTGTTTGATGCCAACACCTCCAACATTCATGAGGGTGTCTTACCAGTGGTGGAGTTATGTGCAGTTTCAGCCACACCTGGCATTTGCATGGGGCAAACATGTCTGAACCTTATGCCAGCAGGGCTCAGGCATTTCAGCCCTGCCATCCTTCCTTCCATGGTACACAACTCCAGTCATGTTTTCCAACAGGAAACTGGAGCTCTCCTGCTGAGGCATGCTCGGTGGAAGTGCTGCCACCAGCTGTATATTTCAGCCAGCGCAGGAGTGGCTGTGCTTTGCAAGCTGACCAAGAGCAGCCCCCTGCCAAGCCTGGGTACATCTCTAATTACTAACCAAATGGCTACAAGAGCTAATGAGGCAAACACAACCCAACTTTTCTGACAGCTTTACAGTATAGCTCCCCTGGGAGGGCACCAATATGACCAAAATTGGTTGTCTTCCACCTATGAATTAATTTGTGGGAGAACTGTAAATTATAAATTGTAAATTTTGCCTATGGTATATCATACTACAAGAAAGACCAAACAAATCATTCAACTGATATTATATTTTGCATCTGATGCTGACTAAAAGTGAACTTAGGGCAAAGTGCAAGAATAAATCAGGGATATTTTCTATGTATTTTGTCTAAACATCCAAGCATTTCTGACTCAGGGACTTACTGTTCCAGAAGTGATTCTTAAATATTTAGTACCCTTCAATGACTTGTAGCTCAGAGCTTCAAGGAGATCCACTTAATCCTCGCACAATCAAAGAGTCTGATTGTTATGTATGTGTAGAGTGGCCATCCAGAAATCTGTAACTGTCTTCCCAGCCCTAACTAAGTGCCCTTATCACCACTGTAGGTTAAAATAAATACCTGGACAGACATCAGGGAGGACACACTCTCAACATCTCATGTTGAATATGTTCTGTTCAGGATTAACAGCCTGCAATTTTAGTGAGAGGAGAACAGTAAAAGAGGTTATATCAGGCTGCAGCACAACATCCTCTGGCGATTGCTCTGTAAATTGTTCCCCTCTTTCATTCAAATGCTGTGTGATATAAAATGAACATATGATAGACAGACTATTAAATATTCAATTTTTTCAGTAGGGGTTCTAAGTATGAGTCAAAAGCCTTCTCAGGTCTTGCTTTCTAAATAAATTAATGTCAGAAAGTAGATGCATTTTGCAAGGCTATTTCCAATAGATTTGTGCTGGATTTTGTCTGGCAATTTCTCATTTAGACTGACAGCTTACAGGGCATTTAGGAAGAAGAACACCTACTACATGGATCTTGATCCTGTCACAGGCTGACACAAAAGGGTAGAAGCAGGGCTGGGGAGAGCGGTGAAAGACTAAAATCGAAGTGTGGTGCTTTACAGCATACCTCTTTATACAACTCACAAGATGTAGTACAGAAGTTGGAAACTACTAGCAGTTAACCAATGTCCTGCCTTACGTATCTGAGTCCATATGTATTGATAAAACTTGAACATTTGATCCAAACTCAGGGCAAGATACAAAATATGTCTTTTCTTTAACAAAATGTTAAAGAAAATAGCAGAACAATGCAGAGAGATCCCAAAATTTTAGATGTTATCAAGAAGTGTCATTAGCTTCAATTTTAAGCTAACTACAAACTTTTTTTTCTTTTCTTTTTCCTTCTTTGGTGGTTTACATTCAGCATCCAAATATACATTCCTTATCT
Organism: Molothrus ater; assembly: GCF_012460135.2. Classification (NCBI taxonomy): domain Eukaryota; kingdom Metazoa; phylum Chordata; class Aves; order Passeriformes; family Icteridae; genus Molothrus; species Molothrus ater. The sequence goes on from NC_050479.2 coordinate 36,768,560, forward strand.
AGGTTTTCTTTGAACTTTAGTACAACCTTATCTGAGATTTTAAAAACGACCAGGCTCTGGAACATAAGGTAAACTCCTACCACTCTGCCTGTAATATTGCTAGTGCTTTTATCAGGGTCTTGATTTCTACCTTGGGTACAAGGATGCGTGCATTTGGTTATTCCTCTACTTTTGTTCTCATGTAGTATGGGCTTATTTATTTTCATTTCCATCCCAACATGTTTTTTGTCTTTCTGTTTGAATGCCAATTTTAGATAGATATTCATGTGGGGGAAAAAATATCACTGGCATATGGAGAATATTTGGCGTATTGGCACAATTATTTGTCCTCAAAAGGTTTGGTATTCTCTTGATCATGTTTCAGATATCACACTGTTTTGAGAAAGCCATCAGAGGCTTCCAGACAGAATACTTTCAGACTAGAAACACTGTATATTTTAAATGAAATATATTTCAATATATTTCTCTCTTTTAGTCTCCTAATAAAACTTCCATTTTCAAAAGGTTTTTTTAAAAAGGATTCTTTGTGTTCAAATCTGTCTTTCTCTACATGTCAAATAAATCAGAATTTTTTTCCTGAAAGGCCTGGATTGTGTGCCCTGACATGCTTATAAACTAAATGCACGAACAGCAGAACCCCACTGCAGAAATAATTACTTCATGCACAACGTCCATGACTTGTTTCCACTGTTTAAACTCAGACACATTGTTCTTATTTCCACTCCTCACAAGACATTTGTTCTTTTCACTGTTCCATACTTCGAGTGGATGAGGTTCATCTGGTTTGTTGATATTATAAAATATGGAATTCTTGTATTAATGGTTATAAAATCATATGGGAATACTTTACACCATGTCTTTGTCATGATGCGGTATTAACTGGTATCATATAGAATGAGTTAACATGATATTGAATTACTCCTTTTTATGTCATTCACATTTTTTCCTTCTAAAGACTTTTTGTATTATGTTATATTTATGAAGTGAGCAAATATGATACTGAAAAAAACTCTCAAAGCAGTTTTGACCCTAATTTAGCAATATTTAAATCAACATATTATGTCTGAGACTTCTGAAAAGCCACCCCTCAATAACAGATATTTTAAAATACTGTAATATATTGTTGGTACAAGTGTCCAACCACAAGCCCACCACTAAATCAGTTCATATTGTTAACGCCTGTTTTGTTGTTATGAAGGAATGCAAGGTAGAGGTAGTCATATTTTCATTTATGGCAGAAAAGATGGGGAGAGTTTGACATGGTTCTCAAACCCAGGTCAGAAGAGCACTTGAGTTGAAGTGGATCCATATCTTAGAAGGTCTTAAAAGCCTGACTAAATGAGAAAGCCAAACTTTTTTTTTTTTTCCCTGAGCAGAACCAGCTGCCAAGGAGATATCAAATACCAGATCAGAGGGACAAAAATCAGATGCTTTGTGTATTATTCCAACAAGTTAAGAATTATTATCAGAGAATTATGGAAAGGTTTGAGTTGGAAAGGACGTTAAAATCATCTAGTTCCATTCCCTCTGCCATGGGCAGAGATACCACCCACTGTATCAAATTGCCCAGGGCCCCATCCAACCTAGACATGTACCCAAGTGTGGTGATTGTATATGAAAAGAGGCAGATTAAAAACAACAATGCAACAAAGCATTGTAGATAGGACTTAGGCACAATACAGGACTATTTCAAAACTCTGATCTTGACAATCTGTTTTAACTTATGTATAAAATATGTGAATGGTCAGTAGAGAAAGCCTTAGAAGTCTTGGTCTTTCCTCCCAGGTAATGCTTTGATGATCCATAAAACTGGGTTCATTTTCATGCAGATTCCATCTGTATTTTAGGCCTAAAAATAGTTTAAAATGCAACCTATAGCCACTCTAGAGGAATTAGAGGTGAGTTAGACTTTTTGTTAGCCACTCTGTAACTGGTGTAAATGAACATATTCTGTAGTGTTGTGGAGTAAGTCCCAGTGCTTATAACGTAAGTGAGAAACTTCACACTGTAGACTGGTGTCACATAAGCTACTAGATTTCTTGTGTAATTACATTTTATTAATCTGCTGTCCTCTTCTTCCTTTCAAAATCTCATGATAACACTCTGTAGATGAAGAGAGTCTTGATGTTATAATAGGTATAAAATAGCAGGAAGCAGTGGGAAAAAAATAGGCAGTCCTAAATGGCCATGCAGCTTATTTAGCACTCAAGTCAAGGCTCACTGCCTTGACTCAACAAGTTTTTTCTGCTGTGTTTTTGGAGGTGCCAGTGTCACTGATAATGATCCATTTGTCACAGATTGACTGGACATAGTCATCACCAAGAAGAATAATATCAAAGATACCTGGTCTTATCAAATCTCCCCCTGCCAAGGTAATTTTTACCTTCCAGAAATACTAATTCTCCATCTGCCCAAATCATTGCTGTCAGCACTATCACTACAGCCATTAGCACTGCCGTGGATTGTGTCCATTATGTTTTCTTTTTAAAATGTTTTGTTTGGAAACAGTTTCAGTTTTCCTAGAACTCATCTTTTGTTAATGATCCTTCTCTTCTGTCAATGACATCAGAAAATCTGAAGTATCCTGCGCCAGTATTCTAGCTTCACATAGTGACTCAAGAATGGCCCTGGTCAAGATATTCTACCAGAACACCAAGAAAGTAGGGAGGGCAGGAGGGAGACCTGCCTCAATCCTTTGTGGATTTCTGCCTCAAGCTTGAGAGGTTCTTGGGAAAATTCAAGAGCCCTTGTACTTCTGTAGTGTAAAAAATGTAACTGCAAGGGAAATAGGAATAGGATAGGGCACAATTTAATTCTGCCTTATATGTGATTTAAATTTTATGTGGTTCTGGTTGCTGTTATGCTAAGGCTGAACTACAGCTCACTATCTATTGTTGTATGTATATCATATCCTATCATGATTGGTATAGCTGATTCTGGCTTTTCTAAAAATCCTCTCGGAGGACAGAGGATTCTCTCTCTGAAGTGAAAGCTGGATTATGCCTGACAGAGGAGGATAAAGCCTAAAAGCTTGCTCCTCTGTCACTAATGAGTTGAGAAAAGTCATTTATCCCATGTTTGTCCCAACTTCCTTATTTGGAACATTCACATAAAATATTTTGTATCCAATGAGCTTTTTGCACGAAAGTAACTTTACAAGAAGTATCTCCAAAGGGTTGTTGAAAATCCACAAGGAAATAATACTCATTTTCATTATTGAACAGGAATTTCTTTCCTTATGACCTGACAGTATCCCAGTGATGTTGGAAGGCAATTTCTGATGTCTTTAGTCAGTGGTTAAAGAGGCTTTACAGAGAGTGAGCTCCCTCCAGCACTTGAATTTGAAGTTGAAATATAACCCAGGGACCCAGGAAGTAGTCAAAATAATGAAAAATTACCATATGGAGCTTTTTTTACTAGAAAGCTGAGGAATGTACCTTTTGCATATTACCATTTCTCAGCATACACTTGATGTGCTGAGGGAAGACTTTGTGCACAGCTTTGCCTCCTCATTGCAGACATATCTATTTCTAACACACTAAACAATCTGCTTTTCTAAAAGTTTCTTTCTGCTTCACTCCTGCTGTGTCTTTTTAAAAATAATTCTAGTTCTCTCTACCAGTTCCCATATATCTTTCTCACTGTGAGCTGCTCCCATTACCACTCCCTTTTCCCTGAGGCTCTGGCATATGATGCCAATTTTTATGCTGACAGCCCAGACACCCAGCTGACTGTGGAAAGCAAAGACCAACAGGTCAACCTACAGATCAACCAAATCTTCTTCTGAAATGTTTATGTGTCAAATCTGAGCTAACTGAAGAGGTACCTTATACAGTAAATGGGAAGATACAGATCTTTTCAGAGGTTGATTTGTCTTCTTCCGCTGAGGAAGCTGAAAGAGCTGTCTCAGATTAGATATGAGATAAACAAGAAAAGTAATATCATTCTGTGTCCAATGCTTTTTTCCATCGGTGCAAGAAATGATTGTCTGCTTTTTCCTTTCCTGTCAAAGAACTGGGCCTTTCAATAAGCAGAGGAGTAGAGTAACTGCTGTAGGGCTACACTTTTTTGTAGAAGTAGTCTAAGTTCAGGACATTTTCAGTATTTGCTTTTATTTACTCAAAAAGTAATGCTTTTTATTTTTCTTTTCTTCATTTTTCCCCCTTTTATTCTCTTTTCTTAAACAAAAGCTGAAATTTACTGTGTGCTTCTATTAACTAGTTATTGGCATATTGCTGCTAACAAACTCCTTCTGGCCCTTCAGTTCCATTAGGCTGACTGCTGGACTGCATGCAGCTAATGCTTTCAGAGGCATTTTTTCCCTTCTGTGATTCTAGCAGATATGGCAGGATCATCTGGATGTACAGGGTGAGATTCTAACCTGTGAAGAGTCATTCAGGGTTCACTTAGCCCAACACAAAGCAACTTCATTCAGTATGTGGTAAACCTTCAAACAAATTAGAGAATCCAAAAATAGACAAGACTGGGTGATTACTAGTGCATAAAATTTTGTTGCTATTTACATCAGTCAAAATTCAATTTGATTTAATTCATCTTAATCCTCACTTTTGCGATTGAGTCACAGTGAGGTAAGTCTGTTCAGCTGCTATTTTTTTCTTCTTATTTTTAATGAAAGATTCTAGAATAGTTCTTCAGAGGGAGAATATGAATTTCTACTGCTGCGTATCAAGGGCAATGTCTGGCAGCCTGCTTGCCATCTTACAAAGTCATGAGTAGGTAGTGACTTGTTGTCACTCCAGGTATATAAGAGAACTGTCTCTAGCTCCCAAAACAAACCACTTCTGTAAACCAACCACTTTGGGTTCCCCCTCCCCTTCCCCCATGAGTATTCTTCCTTATTTAGCCCATACACCAAGTTCTCAAAAGGGGTGAATATATATTGACATACAGTATTAGGAAATCATTATTTTAAGCAGATTTTGTGATTTGAAGCCCAACAGTGACAATTCTTACTGGGTCTGCTTTGGTTGTACAATAAGAGTAGAAAAATTTAGATAATCGTTATACATGCCTGAAAACAGTGCTTGTGAATTTTGCATAGACAAGTTTTAAAGACACGTATGCACTTACATATGCTTTGACATATGTCTATTGCACAGAATAAAGCTGAAAGGATACTTAAAATCAGAACTTCACTTCTAGGATTGCTTCATTTAATAAAAAGTAGAAATTGTCAAACTAATTGCCTTGCTTAAAAGTATATTTAGAAGTATATATTCCTCCTTTTTCTTGAGAAGTGGTTCCACTAGATATGTTTAAGAGAAACTCCATTCTGAATTTCTGCTGCCTATATTTTCCTCTATGATTCAATGACATAAATAAAGCTATAATAGATACTGGTAGATTACACTTATAGTTATTTATTCAGGAAAATTACTAAGGACAGTAAGAAGCTTTGACATACCTTGTAAAGGCCTCATTTAAATTGAAAGTTGTTTGAATCTATCCAGCATCAAATGATTCAGATGCTGTTAAGAGAATGAAAGCTACTCTTAATCCATGTTCAATCTAACAATAGATTTCTCAGCAATTTATTGCTGGTATTTGCACATCTGTGAAGTATTATCTTTTCAACCTCTTTTGTCTTAGAACTGTTTCATAACTATGGAATGTTGCAAATTGTTTGGTTTGGTTATTTTTTTGTGTATGCAAACAGATGATGCTCCCATAGTGCAACCTGTGTAGGTTCATGGGGTCATGAATGTGCAGCCAACACCAGGATTTGATCCTAAAAGGTTTTTTTCCTTCTGATTTCATGACAGTGACATACCTCCATTTGAAATACAAGTATTTTTGCATACCTCCCTATTCTGCAACTTTACCTGCCATTTTGGATAAGTAATTTCCATCCTGTGGTTTTTGTTCCCATATGGTATTGTAAAACGATTGTAAGAAAACAGATGTCTGAGATTTCAAACAGCAATTAACTGCTAACTTTGCTGACATATATTTCTCATTGTGATAGCGAGAGTTTATTCTGGTTGCCAACTTCCGAACATCGGTATAATGAAAGTAATGAAACATCAATCAGTGAAAGGTATGAAAGAAGTGCAAGAAAAAAAAAGAGAATGGAATGCAAATCTGTCACAAGAGTGAATTTAAGAGAAATATACTAATTGACTTAAATGGAAAGAGATTTCATCAATTTTGTTCTAAGTTTATGTGCCATGCAAAGAGTTTATGTTGGACTGATGGTTAAGATAGTTTCTAGATGGCTGGGGGCAATTGGGTCTCCTGTGTGTGGCTCTCTCCAGCATGTGCTTATGCAGACCTGTTTACCTGTGGCTGGGAGGTGTGGCACTGCCTTTAAAGCAGCTCCAGCAGAAGGGATATTCCTGGCCCCCCTTAATGCTGTTGCCTGCTCTTTGTCAAATGAGGCTGCAGTGTATTTGTATTTTTCTTGTATGACAAAGCATAAAGTGTAGGGTTTATAACACATTATTTTTGTCTACATGTAAGGCTAATCGGTTAGGCTTTCTTTAATTAAATGCAGTGTAATAAGTCCTTCTACAGCACAAATAATCTCATCCTTGTATACGTCTCTAAGCAGGTCAAATGATCAGTACATTAGAGACTTCTGTTTCTCTCCAGTGACTATGACAGGTACTAAGACAATTTGCTTAAATTCATGAATATTTAGTGTGGATCTGTGGAATTTCTGTACTACAAGTCCTTAAGACTTTTGCATTATAGACAAATGTATCATTGATAGGTTCAGGGTCATACATTTAGAAACAACCATGGAGATAGCCAAAATATTTTAGGTGATTTAGATTTTAAAAAATCTAGTTCTTGGATAAGGAGCATAAAATTCGCTTAGTACAACAGTAAAACACAAGGAGAAAAATATAGAGATGAATATATAAGTTACAGTAGTAATGAGGTGTGGTAACCTTGGATTTATGCATTCATTTCAATTGGTTGTGGGCTGAATTTTTTGTTACCGGCCAGCTTCAGTTTAATAGCTATTGCCTTATGGTAGTTTTTTGCACAGAGAAGAGAGGTCAGAGAAAATAAGTCACTTAGTCTTTCAGAAGTAGCTTTTGTTAGGTGAGAAAGCAGTTATAGCTTTGTGACTTTCTGAAATGCAGTTCCACCAAACAATTCAGGGTGCATTCTGTTCTGTTACTTTTCTTTCACAGTCTGCCTCCATTTGTTTGTCATGGCATGCTTCTCAGCGGGGATTTTCCACCTTATCTCTTCACTGACATTTTTTGTTTTCTTTCTCTCCACTTTCATTCCCACACACAGTAGTATCTCAGTTGTATCTTGATGTGAGCACAGGAAAAAAGATACAGCTTTCTTTCCAGCATCTCAGTAGGGCTGTCAGTGACTACTGAGTAGAAGCCATTTGTGACTGTGGACTTTTCCACAACATAGCCAGTGCTTTTTAAGAAGTTGGGGTTTGTTTTTTTGGGGTGTTTGGTTTTTATTCTGAGAGGTAGAATATGTTCAGTGTTCAATAATTCTGTCATGACCACCCTCTAGTTCTAGAAAATGACTGCTACAGAATTTTAAACATCTGTAGCTGAAGGGAAAAATTCTGGCACTATAGCTCAGCCATGTGCCCTTCTCTCAGGTAGATCATATACCCCTTTGATACTGTGTTACTGTGAATTTAGCTAGTGTGTGCTAAAATCTTTTTGTGAAATCAGCATATTATGGACAGTTATAAAGAAAAGGTTTCAGGAGAAAAAGGATTATTTTTTAATGGATCAACTAATATTGTTCAAAAACACAAGAAAGTTTTGGGAATACAGAAACTTTCATCTGTAAGATCTCCATAGATGCCCTAACACCATTAACACCATTACCACACAGTCAAATTCCTCAAAAAGATGAACTTAATTAAATTGATAAGTCTGATAAATTATTTGTAACAGTGTACATAATATTAGCTAGATATTCAGCAATAATCATGTAAATGGACATATTGCATGTTCCAGTTAATTGCAATTGGTTTTGAACATGCCTATTTCAAAAGCAAACATTACTTGTACACTTCCAGATTTTTCTGCTAATGAAGCTATATTTTAGCAAGAATGGATAATGAATTTTTAGTACAGAAATATACAGCAGCAGCATTTGAACTGAATAATCACTTTCTCTGTTCTACTTGAACCATTGCTTCATTTGCTTTAGTAGAAAGAAATATCACAATTACCTACTAATTTTGTTAATGCTATAGGAGAGAGAATGTCATTTCAGGCCCCCTAGAGAATTATCTATCTTATTCTACCTAATTTACTACCTATTTAAAGGATTCTGAAGTCTTAAATTCCAAAACCGCTCTGCTAATAGTATAATAAGCAAAAAACAAACAAACAAAAAATCAAAACAAAAAATCCCCAGCAATATAATTTCAGTAAATTCCAGTATAATTCCTTGGAAATTCCTTAATATTTCCTTGTGTGCCATTAGGGAAATAAATAACTGAGAATTTCAATGGTGATTAATTAATGATGAGATATTGTGGAAAAAGAGAGAAAAGTGATCGCTGGAAGACAAAGAAAATTTTACTCTTGTGATGAACAATTGTGATAGTTTCTGTGCATGTTCCCTTGTTCCTCAACTTGTAAACCTCATAGCTTTCCTTTGTTGGTTCTGCTGTTTCTAATAACAGTAACTGTTAACTACTATGGTAGAAATCCTGGTATCATGTGTCATAGACTGGACTTGTATGGCACATGTACAGTCAGGGCTGACAAGCAAGGAGACACAGACACTGAACCACAAGCTATTTCCTATGTGCAGAAACCTACTTGAGCAAGGTAAGAAAAAAATTTAATTTTCTCCATCGTAGCACCTTTAAATTTTGCTGATGTGATAGAGAAACTAGGGGTAATTAGGATCTCCTTCCTTTAATGTGCTGTGGAGAAAATCTACAGACAACTGTCTAAAAGACAGATTTTAAGTAGACTATCTACATTTTCTCTGCAGTGATTATAAACACTAAGTCCAGATAACTACTTCTGCATGGTAGATATCTGGATAGAAGCCCAATGTCTGCTGAAATTAATCCCACTATCTATACTTTTACCCTTGCTGCACCCTTTTCAAGTTTATGGCAGAGAGAAATATCAGCAGTTGCAGATCCTACAGCTCCAGTCAAGAACTTTCTGAGTTGCACAGAGCTTTCAATTTCCAAACCCTCCTTCCTCAGACATTGGAGAAATGCTAGAAGAAGTAGGTAGGAAGCAATGTACTGGCAGCTTGTAGGAGTGTGAGATGAGTATGTGATGAAGGGGTGTGGCAGCAGTGTAATGGCAGAAAATCTGAAAAGTGGGAGTCCTTGTGAAAAAAAAGAGGTGAACAAAAACTAGAGCAGGGAGATGCATGCTATATTTAGAATGGTAGCTGAAAAAATATGGGGTGAATGTGTAATAACAGGTATTATGGAGACGTGAGTCATTGTAGGAGGAGGTGAGTTGAACAGTAAGACTTGAAGAAAATAGTTGGAGGGAAATTTTGAAAGACAAGGAAGAGTTAGCTAGCATATAGATTAGCTTTTGTATGAGAAATGAGTAAACAAACCAGTAGCTATCAATCCCAGAAAATAATTGATTTGGGGGAGATATAAAATAAGTCTACAAAATGGTGAGTGTTAAGGAGAAAGTAGATTATGTATTTTGCTCTTTCAAAAAAGAAGAATTCACTTTTGATGAAGTTAGAAGAACTCAAAAAACAGGAAAAAACCCAGAAGCCTTGTGAAATTTTTTGTCAGAGCATGTCCTTGAAATTAAAAGCTTATATAGACTTGAGACGAAAAAGTCTGAGGAAGATAATGTAAAGTTACTAATTATGTGGCAACCAGAGGCAGTTCAGAAAATCCAATGAACTGAAAATGTTTGGAGGCTGAAAGAATTCTGGAAGTATAATGTGTGCTTGTTTTGTTTGTATTTCACCTTAGGTATTTGCTCACAGCTATTGCTCGAGAAAGAATACTGACTTAGATGATCCTTGGCCCAACACAGCATGGATGCATTTATTTTCTAAGTAGGGATGAGAAAGAGAAAAAAGGAGAGTGCTACTATAATACTATAATTCAGAAAGTATTATGGAGGCAGTATTTAGAAAATAACTTTTTCTCAGAACATACATTAAAAAAATATATTCTTAGGAATTTTTATTTTAAAGCAAATTTTCCTAAGTACAGCTGTCTACAGAGAGAATTCCCAAATCAATTTCTAGTAGTGTCTAAGTAATGGCAGAATCTGTTTCAGATACCTTGTTTTGATTACATGTAAAAAAAAGCCCCAAACTCAAAGAAAAACAAAAATAAAAAAACAAAGCACAAAAAAAACCCCCACCAAAAACCCAAGCCCCTCTCCTTAATAATATTCTATTTCATTCAACCTAATTGGAAAAGATTTATCTGAAATCTGTATTGATGTCAGGGAAATTAGGCTTGTGCCAGTTAACTCAAGAGGCTGTCATACAATGGTTTACCTCAGACAAAGCCTTCTAAAACCAGCACGTCATAAAAAGGCCAAAGGCCATGCCACTCTTTTGTATGGCCTTCCATCAAACTGTGTTTATGGACACTCAAAAGCTGAGCTCCTGGAGAACACAGCAGGGGTCTCAGCGCTGTGTGGTGCCTGTCAGTGCCATGAGAGACATATCAAACATCTGCTTCCTTTCATTTATTGATACTGATAGGTGCATTTTAAATAATTCTGTACTCAGAAAAAGTGATTAATAGCTTAAGAAGTGTGATATGCACACAATAGAAGTACCATGCTCAGGTAGCCATGCAAATAGCTGTACAGGAAGCAGCTTAATCTTCCTAACTAATGCCTGAAAGGATGGTGACATCCATCAAATAAGGTATAATTGCCTTTCTCTAATATAAGTGAGTATTACAATTATCTTAATATAATGGATCCAGAAATATCCTAAATCTGCCAGATTAATAAACAAACAAGCTCAGCATAGTGGCCAGACAAGAGGTCAGATCATGTTGCCCTGAGGTTAATTGGAGTTTTTCTACTGAATTAAATTAGGTAAGTGTTCAGAAGAAAATGCTTGAACTTTCCTGAATGGCTTCCTTTCAGGGAAGAGAAGGCAAATAAAGCAAGCTTTGGTTACATATTATGTCCAAGGCACAATTTTTTCTTGTGGCTTTAATCTGTAAACCAAACCTCACTCTTTTCTTATCTTTAAAATTATTCTTATCTACTATCTATCAATAATATACTTTAAACAGCCAGTACTGAAACTAGACCCTCACTCTGGTTTTTATTCTGGAGTGTTGCTGTTGTGCAGATAGCAGGAAAAAAATGGCATCCCACAATCTCTGTATTGCAAATTGCAGTCAAAAAACTGCATTATTTTTATTGAGAAATTCTCTCTTTCTGATTATCTGTGACTTCCTCTGCATCATTTAGAAAGTGAACAACCTGGCATCTTTAAAAACTTCATCATTCATTAGGTAGGATAGATAGGAAAATAACAGTCTTAGGCATTAATATCAGTGTTAATTAAACTTTATTCTGTTGTCCATCTAGTGTAATAGTTACTCTATCCTTTGCCAATTTGAATTTTATCGTAGTGATATCTAGGTCTACCTATCCTAGATGAAATTCACAGTATTGGATGAAGTGCTGGGTCATACTGGAACTGTTACTTAGCTTTTAAAACCTTGGATATAAATTTGAATGCATTTCTTTGTGTGTATGTGTGTGTTCAGGAAAAGAAGAAAGGAAGAAAAAGAGGAAATGAAGAAGGTAGAAACAAGCAAAACAGTAGTACTTAAAAATTTTACTCCTAAACCCATATTTAACCATGTCAATAAAAATGATTTAAACTCTAAAAATGAGGCCAGCAGAGAATTGCAGGCACTTAATACTTCAAAAAATTGATCTTGAATGTAGAAACCTAACATCTAGCAATCAAATCTGAAATTTTCTTAAGCTCTGCTCATGCCCACAAAGGCTATTTCTTCATCATATTACTTTTCATTACATTCTTATATGTTCATGTGTAACAAAGAAAAGGATCTCTACAGCTTAGAAAAGGAAATGTGTTTAGAAATTGAAACATAAAATGTCAGTGTTAGCATAAGTTTTTGTTATTGATTATATAAAGCTGTATCTTGAATGTAAATCTTTGGGGGATTTTTTACAATGTTGCTGGTTTTAATATATATTTTCTGGAAAGTGTTCTCATTTGCTATCAAAATTAATGCAAGGCACAGATAAAAGAATATTTAGTTTAGAGGGGAAAGCACCCAGGAGAATCCAGGTGTGTTTTTCTTAATAATTTTTATTTACTTTTTTTAACTAGTGACAGTCTTTTGACTTACTTGTAAATATGTCTCTAAAGGCTAAGACAGTTAGTTGAGTTAACATAAAAATATTGAGATGCTCCTTCAGATTTTGTTTTATTTCTCTCATAGTCTCTGATTGGAAGTTTCCTTCTTTTCCCTCTCTCATTTCAGAGTTGATAGTTTGTTAGAAACGGAAATTTTATGGAACTATAGCAGCTTTAATAGAAACAAACAAACAATCAAGCAAAAACTGTTGTTAAGAAATCTTTTGACAAGGTGGTAGCACTTTCTGTCAAGTTACATCTTGGAAGTAACACCCATTTCGTCTTTAAGTAGAGCAAAATTAAAGGCTTTCTCCACCCCATAGCCCTACCCTCCCCCTTGAAATAGATGGTCCAGGTCCATTCTGTTTTCTAATTTACAGAGTTAAGATTTGACTCTAAGTAACATAAACACCAGGGTCTTTGGGGATTAGAGTATTTTCTTTTAATTATTTTCATATATGATAAATAAACCAAAAAAAGAAGTCAAATTGATAGGTCTTGAGTTCATCCAAACATTAAAGAAAAAACAAACAAACACACTCCCACCCTTGCCAAGTTTGAATTTTCCTGGGAAAGAAAATCCATTTCCTTATCAGCCCAAATCTAGACTTTTCTGCTCCAAACAAAATAAAACCACACACCAGCTGCTGCTTATATGTTTTCAGTAACTTCTAAGCTCCTAGAAGATTGGGAATAACTCATTATAGCAGACATAGGAAAGCACAAAGTGCCACTCTACTTGTTCATTGATTTAAAATAATTCTCTTCCCTAAGTCTTCTGCCTACACTTCATTTGAGGGAAAAGCTAAAGGGGAAAAAAAGGAAAGTGATAAGAATAATTTAAGAGAACCAGTAGCTATACATAGTCATAGTTATGTAACTGTATGTGTGTATATATATATATTTCATAGGTATATATTTAAATATTTCATAATAATGTGTACAAGCTTCACTCTTTAGGGCCTGGGAAATAGCAGTTAAAAAAAAATGGAAATCTGATATCCATACCAGAACTATACTGAGACATTTTGGGCACTTTGATTGCAGGCTTGTTGTCTTTTCCCCTTCTCTTCCATGAATCCCCCTCTCTCCCCTCATACACCCTGGCAACTTCCTCTTAGTGCTGAAACAACCTGCAGCCTCTTGGACCAGAGAGCTCCAGTACTTGTACAATTATTTGTAACCTCACCCTTACAGTGGCCCTGTGTGGGACTCTTCCACTGAAGAATTCATGAAGGACATAAATGGAGCCCTTGGTTGGGGAGAGTTCTATGTGAAAAGGGAGAAAGAAGTGAATGACAAGTGTTATTAAGTCCCTGGAGATTCAAAGGAAGAAAATCCAATGTTTCTCATAGTATGAGCAGTTCTCTGTATTTTTCAGTCAGGAATTGTGCCTCTGGCAAAATAATTAAAGGAAGGAGTTCCCTTACAGTCATGTTTTTTTGCTTCTTATCTAAGTAGCACCAAGAGTACCACAGACCCAAATAAGATGTGACTTAGAAAGTAAAAAGAAAGGAAGGAAAGATTTCCTAGCTATGAATATACTTCCAGTGCTCTATTCATGGCATGAAAAAGAGGGCTAATAAGATAACAAAGTGTGTGATGAAGTGCAGCAAGCTTGAACTGTTGCATGCAATGTGTGAGTGGAGACAGCCATTAATAACTCTTTCAGACTCTTAAAAACTGCAATGCAAACATTCTTAATACACTTCTCCTAATTGCCATTCAAGGGAGGTGACACAGCATCTTCAGGGAAGTCCAGCTTCACTCTGTGATCCTGAAGAGCATGAATCTTGGGATTTAGGCAGGAAGGGACCAAGGTGTCTTATGTTCCAGATGGAAGTAGAGGAGCCCAAAGCATATTTTTTTTTCCCCTTAAGTTGTACAGCGAACCATGTGAGATTCATGCTGTTAGGTCTAGTGGTATCACTAGATGGCCATTAGAGAGAAGAGCTCTATTTTGAGTGGTGAAATTAGAGGAAAATCTCCTTCATGATCCCCATCCCTTTGATACAGTATGAATAGCTTTTATTTCTCTGTTTGCTACATCTTCACACTCCAGCGCTTCCCAAACCCCATTAATTTACCTTGCTGCTGTGCTCCTGCTTGCCCTGCCCACCTCTCACAGAGCTGTTACTGTCCTCAGACCACCCAAGCTGCTTCACAGCTGACACCCTTGCACCCTTCCCTTAAAAGAGTAGGGATTCTTTGCTAAATTGGTTGATCAGCTGATAGAGAGCTCAGCTCAGCAAAAAATTTCCAAGGATTTATCTGATACAAAGGGACAGCTCAACTTTCTGCTCCAAAGACATCAGGCATCAGCCCCTTCATGGGCTGACTGACAGGTCTAGTGTTAATCTAACTCTCCTGTCTCATAAAAATTTTCTATATTTGGAAGAAGGATGGGAGAGCCAAGCATCTCTTTCGAGAGCATTCCTTCTATTCTGGGGAAGCACCACTCCTCTGTCTAGTGTTTTGCCCATCCACAGCATGGAAACTAGGAGCTAGATCATTTCCCAGCAAAAGCTCCATGACTCCTAAACATCCTTTTATCCACTTTTATTTGCTCAAATGTATGGCAAAGGGGAACGTTTCTGCTTTATTTCAAGAAGCCTCTGGAAAAAGAAGTACAAAAGTGTAATTACTAATGATGTAACTATTGTGTGTCTGTTCCCTTTTGATCTCATCTGACAGTGAGAAGCACAAGCCGCCCTTGCTGGGAAAGTCTGGATGCTGAGGAGATCTGCACTCCTTCAGATCACTCCTCCCAGCTACAGAAATACATGAGCAGTAGCTGTTCACTTCAAAGAAACATTATGGAGACAAGGACCTTTCTTTCAGTCTGCTCTGCATAAGTCTTTAGCAGCTTATACTAGATGAGAGATAGTGTAGACATGCAGCAGCTCTCTGTGTGACTCATCACCAACACCTTGGGGAAACATTTTGAAAGCAACATTGAATCTCTTGTCAATCATAATTTACACAGGCCACATGCACTAACCAGGAAAATGAAACTTGCAAGATTGGTCATTTGGTCTCCTTCCATTCAAAGTGTTACTACAGTAAAGTAGTCTGAATTTAGATATTGTTTTACTATCTTAAATTACCCTAATATTAAGTAAAGATAAGATGAAAACTTGCCTCTCTCTACTGGATAGTCTCTTTCCTGTACATATTAATGGTCTACTGAATGTATACTGAATTCTCTAAGAGAAGGGTAAACCAAATAGTTTTGCACTTCAGCCACTGGAAAAAAAAAAACACCAAAAAACAAGAGAGTCCTGAGCCTTCCTTGCATTGTGCATTAGCATTCAAATTTTAAAATACTGTAATTTTATATTTTTAATTAATGCTTAGATCAATGAAGTGCATATGTGGAATTCAAGAAATACTGCATGCAATATGATATAGACTCTCTTGGCTCACTGTGTTACAGTGTAATTTGGATCTATAACTACACTCATATAACATTTTTTTGTTTTATTATACTTCTGCCCTAATATTTAGAATCAAAGGTGAGTAAAATAAATATATTTATATGGTAATGAAATAAATATCATATTTGCAAATAACTTGCAAAGTACAACATTATGTTTACTTTTAACTTTTCAAATTTGTATTTGGATTTCAGTAGAATTCTTACAATGAGAAAGTATCAGACTGGATAGTCTGCAAAGTAGGTAGTGTGATTTTTGAGAGCTATTATAATGCACCACATTTAGAGTGTTTTTCAGTTTTGAAAGCCAGTATCTACTCCATTCTGTCAGACACATACACAGTTACACAGAGGTGGAAAAAACCTGGGAGTTCTTCATCCTTTCTTTCTTCCATCTTTTTTTTCTTTTTTTTCTTTTTTCTTTTATTTTTTTATTATTAAAATACATATAAAAATAAAACATTAAATTTAAGTGGATATGAACAGATTATTTTCATTTTACTTATACAATCAATTGCAGTTATAAGTAACAGTTTCCAACTTTCTCTCCAGACTCTGTGAGGACATCTGAAAATATAACATGAAGTCAGATTCATGTCTTCATGACTGAAGAAGGTAAACATCTAAATATGGGTTAATCATAAATTTTGTGTTTGTATCACTAGACAAAAATACATACTTAATGGAGGGTGTTCAGATGACCTGCATTAGAGGCTTTTCTCAAGATGAGATAAATCCTTGCCTGGAGCTGCATATACCCAGCTATTGTCTGTAAGGAGAAAAAAATTGTGTATGGTTTACAACCTTAAGTTGATACATTTGATCTCAACTCATGCAACATTTGGGTTTTTTCCCAGAGAAATTTGATATCTTGATATTTACTGACAAGTTCAGTAAGAAAACTTGACAAATTAGGTAGGTATAATGCTGAAAACTTTTTTTTTTTAAATGTAGTTTCTACGAACTGGGATCCCACATGAAATTTTCACAACTGCTTATTTTGAAGTTCCATCAGATTCAAGAAACTCTCTTTTTCAGAAACAAGCCATTAGGGCCTGAAATTCAGAATTCAGAAGCATTCCTTCAAAAAAAAATTCAGAAAGTCAGAAACAGGCGAGTATGGTTGCAGCTATGTTGAAAAACGACTTCCTCTACCCCACATTTTTTGGAAGCTTTCAATGGGTTTCTGGCATTAATCATTCTCTACCTGTTTGTTTATAATTTGCTGAAGGTGAGTGGCAGGTACAGGAACAATGTCAGAACAAGACTTATGTGGATTTTAGCATTTTTCAATGGAACTTGTTCTTATGTTGGTATCTGCTTAACTGCTTCATTGGTATTATATTGGATATATGGTGATTTTCATAGGTATTCATTGTGGAGAGAAAAGCACATCAGAAAGCATGGTGGAGAAAGATAAGTAAAAACCAAAAACTGTAGCCATGAATAAAATGGTCACCAAATGATCTGAACCCAACAAGTGCTGCTGAGAATTGATGGCACATTTCCATTTTCAAAATAGAAGCCAAAGGAATACATACAGAGGTACTGGCAGGCCTGAGGCTTTGTTAAGGTTCCCCTTGTCAGCAGAGTTTAACACAGATCTGTTTCTGTAAGAATTCTGGGAAGAAAACAATATGTTTCTAAATGAGATGGCAAAAAATGCACCTTTCACTACTGCCATGGAATAGCAACAGTGAGTGAAAAAGCAGAGGTATTTTTTCAGCTTTTTGAGGTTATGTTTAATGGGTTTTTCTTTATTTAACTACAATATTTAATAATATTTAACCATTGAGACTCTTTTTTTCCCAATTTTAATTTTGAGAACTTTAAAAACAGTTTCCAAATCAGTTTGTCACACCTAGGAAATTTTCAGAAGGTGTGGAATGGGATGAGTTGGGTAGGATAAAATCACTTTCAGTTTTTCTAAGTCTAACAGAATGTTCCTAAGCATTATCTAATTTAAAAATTTTGTTCCTTTTTCTGTACCTATTGAAGGTGACATAAAGAGATGTGCACTTTAACTAAGAGATGAAAGGTAGTATGATGATCATATATGGCCAGCTGTGAAAATGTCTTTCTTTGCATATGATTTGGTTCAATCGTGTAAAAGTACTCCCCTGGTAGATGTAGCATTGTGTTTTTTAATTGTAGTGCATTTCTATCAGTCAGTTTTGTAATCTTTCTTATTTTGTACTGTTATAGCATATTTTATTCTTGATGGATTGTTCCTTTTCCCCCGTGTTATTGGGTTTGCCCTGGCTGTCCATCTCTCCAAAGATCTGCCCCTCTGTTCCCTCTTCCTCCTCCTATTGAGCGTCAATCCCTCCCCAAGCCTGCCTCTTTCTCTAGAAACTTCCCTATCAATCTTGTGTCCTTGGAAACCCCACTGGTTTGTTTAAAGTATTCTCCTCCCCTGCAGTCTCTTATCGGTTTAAACATTGCATTCCCTGCCTTGTGTTCCATCCCCAATTTCTCCCAGTTGGTCTAAGATTGTATCCTTCCCTGAGACCTCTTTCCCCTTATAATCTGATGTATGCAGTTGAGTTTGCCCTTTCTGTCACTGAACCTCTGGGAATAAACTTTGGAAGCCATACAGAGGGACTCTCCCTGGTCCTTGTCCCTACCCTCGGCACAGTCTGCAGTCCACCTGAGCCGTAAAGCTGCCGTGCCCTGCAGCTGCACCCCGGATGGAGCAGCTTTCAGGGGGCAGCCCGCCTGTGCTGTTGGTGCCGGGAGCTGGTCGGAATAATCCGGCATCGCGGCAGTAGTTTCTTTAGTTTGGGAATCTGTAGGGTCTTCTGTGGAGACTGCTTTTTGTCAGTCATTCTCTGATAAAAGGAAGTCTTATATTGCTGAATAACAGCTTTATAATAATGATGATATGTTTAATTGGTTGAGGGATGTTCTGTCCTGTGTTTATTTCTCCATGGAGCTGGCTACAGAAGCCTTCAATACTAACCCAACATGGAATTAGATTCAGTCTTAACAGACAGGCATTCTCAAATTGTCTGAACAGCAGTAGCAGTCATACTGATATTGAAATTAAAATCCAGATGATTTTGATTTCATATATGTGAGTTGGTAAGTTTGCTGATCAAGTAAGAATTTAGCTCCAGTGATGATGCTTCCAGCTAGTAGGTATCATGTACATTCTGTCAAATGTTTCTTCTTCTTTCTTCATTCATTGAGCATATTTTGCCACATTTTTAAAATTTCCATTATCCCTTCCTAATATTTCAAGTTTTAAGTATTGCAGGCCCTGAACTATAAATTTTGTTCAGCTGCTTTTTCCACAGTTGTATTATTGTTTTTTGATTAAATTTATTTATTGCTTATGCTTATATAACAAACAATTCCTTTAAAAATTCTTAAACATTTTCTAGTATGAAATTTGCATATTCTAGTGTAAAAATGGAATTACACTGATGATGCTTTTGTTACTTTTCCTTATTTTGGCATACAATTACTGTTCTCATCAAGAGTAACAGAAGGTTCCTTGTTCCTTGCATAATTTATCATACTACATTCATACATAATGTTTTGTTAAAAAAAAAATCAAGATTTATTTTCATTACATTGCTGTCCTCTCTGTTTAAGAAAGCTGAAAGCTTAATGTAAATTACCAATGGCAAGTACAGACATTGGTAGCTGCCTATGGTGTACTTTCCTAAAGAGAAATCATCCTGGATTTGCTGCCATGTAGGGTGGGGTAAAATTCAAAAACAATTTCTTCAGTTGTTGAAACTGTTTTTCTGAAACAAATGCCTTTTTTTTTCAAAAGTCCCATTAGAGTACAAAGATGTAAATAAATAATTTTCCTTCAACAGTTTTTATGTGTTTTTGTTTGATTTTTCCCCTTGCCTAGTTTACTTAGTGGCTTGCTCCCTTATATTAAAGGAAACTCCCTCATATTAATCAAACTTGTGAAACATGAACCAAAGGACATGATATGCTAGCCACTGAAGCAGACCTTGTCTATTCACTCACTTATGAGCAGCTCAGACTTTGTGAGGTAAAGTGTAGTTATTAGGGAAGGAGGTTATGAAAAAATTTCTTCAGCTGTTTTTGTGACAAAGTTTAAAAAGTTTATATGTAAATTTGGCTGCAGTGATTTTTTTTTCTCAGTGATTTCTTTTTACAATAGCTTTGCAGTCAGATCCCAAACACAATTTAAGACTTAGGTAGGCACAACTTCCCACATATGTATCAGTGTCTTTGAGCTAGTTCACTTATAAGCATTAAAGAAAATAAGCAGAAAATACCATTTTATAACATCATCTTGATGCTCTCTACTTCATATCATGTACCATAAAAATTGGTTATCATTATTTTTTAAAAGTAGATTTAAAAGAGAGATGAAACTCAGGGAGTGGCTCATCAAGGCTAGCTACTATGCTTTCCTAAGGCTCTACTCCAGCAGTTGGTTCAAATCCTCCAGGATAGGTCACTACACTGATGCATCAACGTATGAGAGAACTTCCCTGCTACTACTTACTAGCTTCTTCACACTAAAGAATGTATTTGAGAATTATTTTGTCACATAATAGTTTATATACATATTATAGGCTCTATTGAAATGTTTCACAGACAGGTGAAAAAGTGATTTGAGAGATATGTGAACAACAATCTACTTTTCCTTTGTACATTGCATCTGCTGAACATTTATTGTGGTATTATTTTTGGTTTGCATCAATATTTTAGAAAAAAAAATCAGATAAAAGTTTGCATGTGCAAATTGGAAATAAGTGCATAACTGCAACATATGACTTACCTCTGAGCATAAGAAATATTTATAAATGAGAAATGAACATTTTGAAGAACCATCTATCTTCTTTGAGGTTGAGTTATAATTTTTCTGTCTTACAGAATGGGAAATTTCCAGTTGTCGTTATCTCTATTTTCCAAAGGGTGGATACATAAACAATTTATTTTTAGAATTTAGAAAGGTTCATTTAATGACCCCTTAACAGTGAAATAACTCACAGTTACTGAATATCTGTGTATCCATGTATTTGTTCTAAGCAAAATAACTCTGAAGAAGGTAGAGGCAAAAGTGATAAACCAGTATGTTAGCATATCTGTCATTGCTTGATGTATATTCCATGTTAAATCTGGCACAGAATCAGTTTCTGCACAGAAGCTCTGCCATGCCAGGCAAGCTTTATCAATGGCATGGTGAATCAATGACAATACTTTCATGCATTTTAAAAATTTTTCTTTAATGCTGTCTCATTTTTCCTTCTTGATCTTTAACATCCATAACTCCTGATGGTCACGTGCAATTTCTAAGTAGTAAACCAACAGTTTCTGAAGTACTTCAGTTACAGTTGAAATAACTAATGATCTGTTCTATTACACAGATTTGGAGAAATATCACCAAGAGAGAACCTTTGTGGCTCATTAAAGGCTATGGCGAATTCTCTTCATAACAATGTGAGCCAAGCAAGGAAACAGGTGCAAATCCTGTTTGCAAACACAGATTTACACGTTTTTTTGTTCCTCTGAGGCCTAGCACCCAAAACAGAGAAGAGGATTCTCATAGTGCCAAAGCTAAAAATGCACAGGCTTTACCTGAGCAGGGCTTTCTCTGTTCACCAAGGAAATTGCACCATTCAATGTGTTATTACAGGCATCAAATATTAGAGTTATATATGTTTTTCCTACATAGTCCTTAGAAATTTACTTTACAAAAACAACTGGGATTCTCAACATTTAAAAAGGAGGGAGAAAAACTCTCCTTGGACCATGAGGATTTTCTTTTATTTTTAAATTATTTATCTGAAATGGGCTACAGTACATTTTTAACCTTAGGATGGACCTTTATTCTGATTAAAGTATTCATTTCTTTGGAATATTATTTGCATTCTTGACACTCTATCTGAAGTGTATTAGATACGAAATCACTTTTAAAACAGGATGAACCAAAAAAAAAAAAGAAGGAGAGTGTAGCTAGGTGGGGGTTGGTGCCTTCTCCCAAGCAACAAGTGACAGCACAGGAGGAAATGCCCTCATGTTGCTCTAGGGGAGATTTAGATTAGATATTAGGAAAAATTTTTTCATGGCAGGGGTTGTCAGGCATTTGAAAAAACTGGCAAGGGAACTGGCTGAGCCATTGTCCCTGGAGCTATTTAAAAGATATGTTTATGTAGCACCTGGATAAATGGTTTAGTGGTAGAGTTCTCAGTGGTTGGACTCGATTATATTAAAGCGTTTTTCCAGCCTAAATGATTCTATGATTTCACAATATTTTGCAATAGTTAATGAAATCTTGTATCAGGAAGATATTATCAAATATCTCAGCTACCACCTCTTGATAAAAAATTTAAATACTGAGAATATTTGTTGAGCATATGTGTATGATCAACACTGTGCAAAGTTACAATGTAAGATGGACATCTAGTCTAAACAGAAAAGATTCATATCTGTTTCAAATTAGATATATGCATCTAACAGAGTTGTGAGGAGAAAGGTAACATTAAATTAAAGATTAGTTTTTGTCTGAGTCAAACATTTAAAAACGAATTACTAAAACACGTATAGTATTACCTATATGTGCAGCTTTTTTTGTTTTTCCTGTAAGTTTCTCTTCAAAGATAGTTACTCAAGACAAATGTGTATAAACAGGAAATTTCTTTCCTAAATTTTTCTTTACACCTGAACTATTTATAATGCGAAACATAATTCCCCGCTTGTGATGTAACATCTGTGGCTGTGAAAAAAATTATTCTCTTAGAAACTTCATAAATTAACAAAGGGAAGGAAGCCATTAATCACAGGTGCAAAAGACCAACCCCTGACATATTCTGAGTGTATATACATATACCCATTAAACTTGTTTTGTTTATAAACAAAATTGAATTATATGCATACTAAAACTGTTGAAAGGAAGGAATGCATAATTTTCAACTAGAAAACATCAGTGTACTATATGACTTACATATATTACTATAACACATGGCTTTAGAAGTCTTCAGTGTTCCACTCTTGCTATCACATGAAGATCCAGAATGACCACTTTTCAAAATTGTATTAGTTTGCATTTACTAATGTAATTGTATTGACAAAGAGAGTTGTAGTTTGGATATGATTTAATGGTTTGATGCAAGCTAAGAGTTTACCATTTTTATCATCTGAGTATGTATTAAAATTTAGTAATTTGGATTTTAGCATATGCTACTGAATGACTTTTGACTAGAATTAATGCTCTCTATCCATTCTATCCCCCAGTATAATAGTCCCTTTAGCTCCAACATAGCCATAATAATTGGCTTTGGATTTAAAACCTGGATAAGTACTGCTCTGAAGTGGGGTCTCAATTAACTGTTGTTAAATGAACGTTTTTGCAATTTTGGTTTAAAAGGTTTTATTGTTTTTTGTGCACTGTGAAAATGTCTCTTTTCAACGTGTTTTACTAAATTCCATCACAGCCATTCCATTTGATAAAACTGTCATACACAGCTGGGTTAACTGAGCACAGGTTTGTAGAAGTCACTTACATTGATTCACATCAGATGAAATGCTGAGATGAGGCTTTATTCATTTTCTTTAATCTTTCTAGCTTTTAGAGACTGAGAATAAAAGAATCAATGTACAATCATTCCTTGATAAAGGGGCAGTATGTGTTCATTGAATAATACCCCTCAAAAATCTCCAGGTAGCCTCAGGTTGTAAAATAATCATCCCTGCCTTTTAATCTTTCTAGCAGGATCCTGAACCACAAATTTATTTTCCAGAAATTGCCAAGAAATTTTTGTCTATTAGTTTCATATTGGTTTCAGGGGTGAAGCTGGAGAAAATTGATTTGGTCAGTGTAGAGAACATTCCTAACCATTTATATCTATGGCATTTTGATATTAGATCATGCAGTGCCATAAGTTCAATAAAACCCCCTGGGTATAAAACATTAGTCATCAGAAAGGGATGGTGCCACTGTCGCTTCTTGACAGGTTTTATGAACACATCATTTTCGTGATTGGTTATAATAGTGAATTGAGAAAACATATTTTTATCTCCAAAAATAAGTTTCACCTTATTTTTACCTCATTTGCCAGAATATAAAAATAAGAAATTTCCAATTAAATGTAAATGGAGAATTGATGGGGTAGAAGTATAAAGTCCTTCATTAAGTTCTGCAGATCAGGTGTTTATTTCAATTTATTTATTTTTATGCTCCTTGCAATTTGAATATTTAAAATCTCTTGGAGACTACTTGAAAATAGGCTTCAATGGAATGCTGTTCATCATCAGAGGGTAAATCATGGCAATACCATATCAAGCATGAAAAGGGAAAAGGATATTGAGAACAATAGCAGCTCGTCAGGTGAAGCTAAAGCATTTGACCAACAGAAAATGCATTGCTGTTGTTTTCAGGCAGACCAGAAAAAACTCACCTTGTCTGTCAGGTTCCAGATTAAGAGAGCAGAACAGATGCTTGTCAAAATTATCTTCAAAACTAGAAAAACTTAAAAATCAAAATCATGCCAGGAAACACAATACCTATGTTTGACTGCCAAGATGGGCACTTTTGAGTGTAATGACAATTCTTTAAAAATAAGAAAAATATTATAATAGACATGAGAATATATTTCTTTTTAGTGAATTATCTTCATCATCTACATACTGAGTGGATGTACCACTATAGTTTTGTTTTTTATACTGTAATAAGAATTCTTAATTCATTTGTCATGAGGACTTAACCCAGTGTTTATGTTCTAGAGAACAGCTTCTAGTTGCATGAGAATATCCATTATGTATAAAGGCAAACAGGGAGTCATACTGGTTTGGACCCAGAATATGAATCATATGAGTTAAAACACTCCTATAAAGCAACAAGACTGTTTACAAAGAAGCAAAGCAAGCAAGCTAAAAATAAAGAGCACCATTTCACAAATATGATCTATTTTGTCATTTTTTTCCGTGTCCCTCCCAGTTATTTTTACAGTATTTTGTTCTAATATTAGAATGTTTGAAGCCTTGATAGAAGAATCTTGATCATAGGAACATGTCATTGTTGTTTTGTAGAAGCATATAATGATACAATGTCTAAGGAAAAGAAAGAAACAATTCTTATGAGAAAGATATTCATAGAACTAAAGCAAAGCTTTGTGCTGGTGTCTGTGGGTACAACCAGAGAGAACAATGGAGTGGTGACTGCTTTCTCCCGGGCTCAGTTTGGTCCGCCGAGCTCTCCTTGTGATATGGTACAGTCTTGAGGGCACCATCCCCCCTGGTCTCCATAAATGGGGTTGTGTCACGTGTGTGAAATCTATATGTGCTTTTTCCCATGTGACTGAATTTACGTTGCTTACTGCTTACACATTCTTCATTCTTCGATTAACTATTGCTGCTCAGTGCTGCCTAAATATCATCCTGGCAAAGGCAAGCTGTGATTTCATTTGAGTTTGTAGTATCAAAATTTGTTTTATATAGCTTAATATATCTATCAGATTTCACTAGAGGTGGGTAAATAACCTCAAAAATATTTATCCTAAGTTTAAACTCTTTTTTTTTTTTCTCACAGAATATCCATAGGGAAATAGTTTTCCACATAATTTTTAGCTCAGTAAAATATCACATCTGGAGTTCCCAGTGATGTTTCTTCAGATAAAAAAGGGTTGAACTTGTGTAGTCATCATGGTTTGTCTCATAAGTTATGTGGGAATGTCTCTGTTGCCTGAAGAAACAAGATTACCCAAGGGGCTTTGAAACCGCTTCCTTGGAAATATATACCATGTAAATATCCTGGACCTGTAAGTGGCCTCTTGTAGCCTGTATGATTTGTGCACATTTGGCTTCTCTCTTTTCCTTCCCATCCTCAGTGGTGGCACTGCAGGCAGTGTGGAGAGCTGGAGCTGGTGGAGAGCTGCAGGGTGGCTTGGCAGGGTCTCCCCCTGCCAGAAAAACAGAGGCAATGAGTCCAGCTCCTCTGCAGTGAGCCATGTGAAGCCAGCAGTGACCCTCCACAAGGTCTGGCTGACAGAAAAATCAAATTCCTGCTCTGGGGATGCTCTGCAGTACTTTGGGATCTGCTAAATTACAAAGGTCTGATGTTTGTGAAGGGAGTGCAAAAGCATGTATGTATAAATGAAAGGAAATCCCTAAAAAATTTATCTGGTATTTACAGAATGTATTCAGCAGTATTTGCCAAACAGATTGACATTTTAGGTACTCTTATGGTCTTCTGTTTTTAAATGGGGGATCCATCAGATACTTCTGAAGTCCAAGCCCCCTCTAACTGAAATGAACAGCAAGCCTTAAGTTTTTAAGCATGACTTCAGGAGAGGAAATGGAAAAAATAAATTTTTTGGTATCAGAATACTTGTATTTACATGTTGTAATTTTGTAAGTACTCATGTCAGACAACTAATGTTTTTTCCCTTCAAATAAAGTCTCAAGTATTGAGAACTTTCATTGTCATTATCAGGTGATTTACAACATTCACCCAAAGGAAATGAAATACTAGAGCGAGTCATCTTTGCTGAACTAGAGTTTTCAAGTTTGTTCTGACTCTTTTTCAATTATTAATATCCTGTGCATTTCTTTGTTTTTTCTAGTCTATGTACTCCTCCTTCCTTGTGCTTTTTCCCTTCATTATCTTTATTTTCCCTCAGATTCTTCTTCCTTTCTTCTCTCACACCCATACTGCTCTATGTGGCATCATCAGTAAAGTGGGAAAGAGTTGTCAGCTTGCATCTCTTATTTACAAAGCAGTGGATTCATTAATCCTACATTTATTTTGTTTCATTTTTGTCATTCATTACATTAATAATAGATGTATTTATTAGGTACCCATCATTTTAATAGAAGTTGGTTCACTGTGACAGCAATTCTAAATGGGTAATTTTTCATAAATTAAAATTCCTTGCAGCGACTATAACTTTTTTTCAGTAAATTGCAATCCACAGACTTCCATAACAAAGTGCTAATTGTAACTTGGCTTTAAATGTTACATTTTGTATGCAAATTGGCCTGTGGGGAGTTATTATTTAGTATAACATTGTTAAGAACACTAACATTAGTTTGTAATTTGTTTGAAGTGGAATACCATTATTACTAATACATTACATATGACTTAGAGAAACAACATTGCTTTCCCATGAAAGATAAAAATCTTTTATCAGTCAAATTTGTTGAATGTTTTTTTTTGTGCTCCATGGGAAAACAAAGGGTGACCTGAGTCATAAAAAATGTATTGTGTTTTATGTTTTTTGAACAGAAGGAAAGTCAAAAGAACATGATGTAATCCTCAGGCATTACAAACACTGCACAGGGCCTGATCCTGCAAATGTTTGGACAAATGAGACACTGTTTACAGGTGATTACTCTTATTTTTTTTTAAATTTCACATGTGAAACTCTAGAATAACTTGTTCTTCCTCCAAAACCTAAACCAGAATTTCTGGTAGAGTTTATTCTAAATGTGTGGAGTTCTCAGTGATTTCCTTGCTGCGTGTTTTATTTTCTACTTCAGTTGCTCAAAAACCAGCATCTGATCTGATGTAAAAAGGTGTAATGTCCTGGTCATCAAAGCTTTAAAGTTCTAAAAATGGTTTCATTAATATTGCCATTAGGTCTTAAGCGTGCTTTGATATTATATAACTCTTTTGTGTGTAACTACATTGTGTTTGACCCTTGAGGATGAAACAATACCTTCCTAAAGGTACAGGAAGAGAAAAGGCAATAGAATTTATCCCCCAACACTGCAATGGGAGCCCAGTGAGGGTGACTCCATGTTGTTCACTGAGCTCTGCCCAACAGAACTTACTCTGCTCTGGGTAAGGGGTATTTACACAAACACGGCTCTATCCCTGACTGCCAATAGTAAAGATACCAAATAATACTAAATCTCAACAGAAAACCTAAAAGTTTACATGAATTCAAAAGGAGTATCCCCATCATGTCAGAATTCTAACAAATACCCTCATCTTTTTACAGTAGGTCTTACTACTTTAGGAAATGGAATTTGTAGGCATTTGTGAAAGCTATTCATGCCTGTCATGCTGAAGTCTGTGATCCTTTCTTCCAAACAGAGGAGACATGTGAGTTCAGAAGGGTAATTGATTTAAAAAAATAAATCAGAAAATTCACACCAGGGTTAGGAATAAAAACGTCCTTCTACATATCAGAAGATAGGACTTCCATTAATTTCATTTAAAATTACAAGCACTCTCATAACTTTTCAGCAGCTGTTGATTAATTGTTGAAGAAAAATAATGGGAGCCTGAGAGAATTTTGTTGATAGGAAGTTCACTTAGGTCAGCACATTTATTTGGAACACAGCTGGCCCTGCTAACCCTCTGCAAAACTTCAAGAGCAGATCTGTCCAATGAACTCACTCTTCTCTGTTAAACCACTCAAATAATGTCTCTTCTACTTTAGTAATGTAAGTGGACAGTTTATACATGTGTTTAAAACTTGAGGTTTCATTTTAAAGTAATTTAATCCAATATTTACAGAGTGAAAAATGCAGGTGAGACTTAGGAATGTAGATGAATATAATAAATGAATTCCTGCCTATGACAGTCATAATATAAACATTTGGATTACTCCATGGTTCTTATAGAAATATTTTCAAGTTTATTTTTTATTGATGTGTAGTGCCTGACACTCATATTGTGGTAGAATTGAAAATTTTTGGTTTACAGGATCCTTTCAGGGTACTTGGAACCAGATCAGTTGGCTGTTCCCCCTGTGGCTGCCTCTGACAGATATCACCATGCAAAAGGCAGGGCTCCCTGCCTTGCACTGAGCTGCCAATGTAGTGGGAGTGGGAACTCAGTAGTTGCACTTCTCTCTCTTGTTTTCTAGTGCTTGACTGCCCCTGGGTGGATCACTCTCAGCTTTTTGGGTAGACACTAGGGGCTCTTCTCAGTTAGGTATCATTCCTAACATCATCTCTTCCTTCATTGTGTGCCTGGATTCCCCACAGGACACAAATTCAGGCATCCCCTATGATATGGTAAGAGTACATGTTGATGTACCCAGCACAGGCTGATCAGAAAGATATGTATGTTAATAAGCATCCCTTTAAAATGAAACTGAAACCATTCTCTCATCATATGATGTATGAGCAAGATGAAAATGAAAGACACAAAGTGATCTTAGACTGCATCAGCAGACACCTACACATATATGCATACATAGCACATTACCAGATGAAAGGGGATGCTTAAAAACAGTTCAGATAATAGGATGTATTTCCCTTCTCAGAAACAGACATTACACTTGTGAATATTACAAAGTTCATCCTTAGTTTTGTTTTGCTCCTTACTTTTATCTGAAAAATGGGAAAGCTGGGCCATAGTTTGGATGAATTTTTGTGACACATGAGGTCTGGTTCGTGGGCTGCACTCAGCATCCCTGCTTCAGGATATCAGCATTGCAGTCCGTTCTGTCACCTGGAGACTGATGTGTGTGGAAAGACAACCAAACTCCAGGTCAGAACAGGGGAGGATCTTAATTTTTTACTGGCTATGCACATGTTCTCTGAAACAATAGGAGTTCCTCGTTTCTTAGCAACACTAAATGGGCTCAGACTGGAGGACTGCTCACATTCAGGGCAGTGGTTGTGAGTTGAAGGAGAAAGATGTGAGTTCCTGATTTTTTTTTCCTAATTCCATTGTTCTTGGTTCAATGTTGTAAAGATAGATGGCTAGTCCCACAGGAGCTATCAAGTGACCCACACCTAAGATATGCCTAAAAGCTATGCTTGAACCTTTTCTAAGTGGCAAAACAGCAAGGAAAATCTCTGTCAGGAGATCTTTAACTCAGGAGACAAGACGGGATACAATGACAGGATGAAGAGTAGGACTACAAAGACAAGCAATGGTAGGTTAGAATAGGGAGGGCAGAAAAAAACAATGTAGACTGCTTTCAAAAGCAAAAAACAAAATAGCAAGGTAAAGAAGAAACAAATTGCGATGAAGTAAATTGGCAGGAACACTCTGTAGAATGCTTTTCTCTAAAAATACTTTGTAAATCAGTAGATAAAAGGCCAAAAATGATTACATGCTGTATGGGCAATCTCAGGTCAGAAATCTTCATTGCTGTTAGAGCCAGCAGCCCCTCATCACTGTTAATCAGAGCTATCATCTTTCAATTGATGTGATATCTAGTAATAGATACAGCTTTCCAGGACATAGTTTTTCTCCCATTGAAAGAAAAGACCAGTTTCCTGATCCTCTTCAGTGGACTCTGAATACAGGGAATTGAAAGCTATGATCAAGTATACATGGAAGTGCATGGGGAAAAAGTTTGTTGACAAAAACTAGGTTTTATTTTACAGGATGAAGGATTAAATATTTGCAAGACAGCACTGATTAAATCAGAATACTGTCTTTGATACTTGCCATAAATATATATATAAAATATGTGTACAGCTCTTCTAGTCTTGACCATCAAAAGCACACTGGTTTGGAGTTTTTTGGACTTCAGAGCCAACACACAAGGTGTACATACTTGATTTATTTCATATTTATTTTTTTTTTTAATTTGCAGACTTGAACAGGCAATACAACTCTGATTAAGCTGCCTGATACCCCCATTATCTGGACTGTAGATCTCCTTTTTAGCTTTTTAGAGAAAATCCTGAATTTTAGGCACTGATGGGTCTTTGCTAAAGTGCAGGGAAAGCATTTTCTTGCACACTAGTCCAATCTGTCTCCTGCAGAACACATCATAATAGGATGAAAATTGCTTCTTACCTGTTGACCAGATGAAAATTGCATCTTTAGCTGCTTTCTCATGGAAGCTTCAGCGGTTTTCTCTTCTTTAGCAGCTAATTGAAATTCTTACAAGAAATAAACCCCTTTTGAGTAGTCTGCAGAATGCCTAATGAGGTATTACATGGTCCCCCCTTTTAGCATTCAATCATGAACTCCACTTCTCTGACTTGTACAGCAATCAGACTCTGGAGGATGAAGTTGTTGGACACAAGTGAGTAAGCTGGGGGAGTCTTGGTAATTTAGGAGAGATTGTTCTGTTTATTCCTGCAAGCTACATGTGTTGGTACTGGACATTTAGTGAGCAAGCTTTAATTGAGGGAAAGGCCTATAATTGTCTTCCATCTATCAAAAATTGAGGAAAGTATCTCTCCAAATTTCTTTAGGTAATATATAAAAACATATTCCTCTAGTTTATATTTTTAGTCAAAAATGGATTTTTCTAGCAGGCAAGAGGGAGAATAAGACATAGATGGTCATGAATTTTGTTTGTTTGTTTGAAATCCTCTGATTGCCATTTGTTTCCCAGTGTGGAGTTAAAGTGTGGAGAGATGATAAATTTAATTGCAAGCTACCAGAGGTCTATGGCTCAGGAGTCACAGGGAGTTCTTTTGTATTTGTACATTCTGACAAGAACTCTGTCCATGTTAGACTTTCTAGGAATGCAAGATGTCAAAGAGAGATACTTGAGGAAGGCTGGAATATGTTAAATTTGCAAGTTCAGGTGCAAAATATTTGAACTTTCTTTCCACAGTCTTTTGCCTCTTATTGCTCACAGTTATTGCTCACTTGAAGGTATGCTCAAGCTCTGAGCTGCATAAAGACAGTTGTGAGGCTCTGTACAACCCTTTCACAAGTTATTTTTGTAACCTATATGCATGTTCAGATAGGTCCAATACTTCAAAATAATGGGTGTTGTGAAAGGTAATGACAAGCTTTACATTGTTGTGCTGCCTAGAATCATGTTACAGGGAAAAACTAGGAATTTGATGATGGTCCAGGCTGGCTCATTGTGTTTTTACATTACTTTGTTTCACCCTCTTTCCTTAACTGCACAATATGGACACAGTGGGAGAAAGATGCAGAAGAAAGGTACAATGCTACAACTTTAGTGGCACCTTTTCAGATCATTCTCAGTTATTACCTAAAGATGGGAACCTTAATGACTTGGCAGCTAGAACCAAACTCACTTTCCAATCCACAGGATAACAAGAAATTACAGTTGCAACTGGAAATGTATCTGTAAAATCCTGTTATCCTCAAACAGACACAGGGAATGTGTGTAACTGTAACTATACATTTCCATGAATACATCAATAATCACTTTTGCAATGGTTTTGAATGTATCCTACCCTGGTCTTCATTATGATTTACTCACCTTCTACATAAATTGTGATCTAGCAAAAGCATTGAAAATAAATTTTTTAATTTATGCATAAAATAAAAACATTCCATTATCTTGGTCTCTGAATAACACTGTTCATTTTGTATTCTCTTCTTTTTTCCCTCATTGTTAGGGCCTGGGAGTCCTTATCCTGTAATACACATGGACTACTTGGCTGGTCACAAAACAGTTCACCCTTGTCAAGAGCTGCTTTTGTTTCTATGTCTGTATCTTCCTGCTGTGTTGCTTGTTTACTCTGAAGTACGTGCAGCTTGCCTGGGTGGTCAGAAAGGAATTATAGAGTCTTAGAATCATAAAATGGCTTGGGTTGGAAAGCACCTTAAAGATCATCTAGTTTCAATCCCTCTGCAGAGACAGCTTCTTCTAGACCAGGTTGCTCAAAGCCCATCCAACCTGGTCTTGACCATGTCCAGGGATGGGACATCCACAGATTCTCTGGGCAACCTGCTCCAGGGCCTCACCACCCTCACGAGAAAAAAACTTCTTTCTAACGTCTAATCTCAACCTACCTTCTTTCATTTTGAAGTTATTCCCTCTTTTCCTATCACTATATGACCTTGTAAAAAGTTTCTATCTTTCTTGTAGGCTTCCTTCAGATACTGGAAGGAATCTCTAGGATAAAGCTTCAAAATCTTCAATAACAGGGGGAGTATTTCTACCATGAGGCATATAAACATTCTTATTTCAGTGACAGAACAGTATATGCACATCTGACTGACAGTTTCCTCATATTAGGTGTTTGCTGCTAAATTATTTTTTTTAATATTGTCAAATCACTTAATATTTAGGAAAGAAAAATATTAAAATATTAAGGTTTGACATAGAAAACATAATTGCATGGCTAAGGGAGATGTTGGTAGTTCTCTCCTTATGCATTTATATGGGGCAAAGTGCATGTACATACTCTGTAGTGGTGAGAGTTCAGCAAGATCAATGGTCTTCCTGCTATATCCCAAATTTTTCAAGAATCCTGATCCAAGTACTAAGCAGAACTAACCGCCACTTGAGCCATCAGCACTGCTCTGGGGACTCACTTTGAGGTTCACGAAAAGATGCAGGCAACATACACTCCTCCTATTGCTAAAGAATTGAAAGTATTACTCCTGAAGAACACCTGTGTTAGTCTGTTGGTACTGTCTGACCTGGCAGGGATTTCTACGTTTCGTTCTCTGATATCTTCAAAGATGACTGTTTCATTTCCACTTCAAAGTTGTATTCATGCCAAAAATTCTTCCATAATCAACATGTTTTTAATTTTTATATTTTTCACCAAAACCAAGCAAATGAACTAAAAAACAAACAAACCAAAAAAAAAAACCCACAAAAAACCCACAAAATCATCAGCAAAAAAACCAAAAAATCAAAAACCCACTGATTCTTTTCCTGGAACTACCCTATTCTACGAAATAAATTCATAAAAAAGTTCACAGCAACATTGCTGATACATGGAATATTAGGCAGAATTAGATTAAAAAACCAAAAGGATAATATAGTCTCCAAAGATGAGGCAAAGCTTCGTGATGGTGCTCTTCATCGTTTGCAAAATATATATTATTTCCATATGGAAAGGTAGGAGACGTTAAGGGAGAGTTTCCTAGCACTGTGTGCCTCTGACTGTTTGTATCAGCATATTGCCACATCCATGTTAATAATTCAGATATTCAACATCTGGGTGAATAGCTGAACCAGATATTCTCTGGGTGCTGTATGTCCCTCTCTGCACAGAGTGCAGGATGACAAGAGATGGTTACATTTGAGAGATAATGGTTTTGGTCTTAGACAAATGGTGACTACCATGTACACTTACATCTCGAAGTACAGTGAAAAGGTGATAAACTGAGTCTTAAACAGGTCACTTCAAATTCTAGGGAAGAAAAGAAAACACTTTGCCTTCTGCAAATGACTATTATTTTGTCAAATCAAAACTGTTCACTCAAAACACTTAAGTAAAATCAGCTATGCAATTGTTCACAAGTCTCTCCCCTATATTTTTTTAATGAGAAAAATATATTCTTTTTCAAGTCCCTTTATTGTCAGGTAAAACCAAAAATTTACCTCATCCAAATTTGCTAGAAATAGAAACAGGTGAAAGATGTTAATATTTATAAATGGAGGCATTGAGTTTTCCAGTGCTCACTAACACAATGTTTGCCAGTGGTACAGTAGTACCAATAAACTTCCACACCCAGTAAATCTTTCTGCCTTTGTATTTTGCATCGTCTCTCTAGCTATGCACAACAACCTCTTTTAGTAGTGTGTGGGAGAAGTTGTTTAACCCTACTTTCCCAGGAATTAATGAATTATCTTTGAAAAACCAGGGTCTTTGAGCTTTTAAACTTTTTTTTGTTGTTGTTGTTGGGCTCTTTTTTTGTTGTTTTTTCTTTCCTTTTAGCTTTTTGGTTAAAATCTCTTTGTGAATTAAGGAGGGTTTGTTTATCCTTTACATAATTAAGCTTGTGTGCAGGGGCAAAAGGGAACCATCAATTTCCTTGTTCATCTTTCTTCAGTCTGTAGTGGCTGATTCATCGTTGCAGGCTTCAGTCTGGTGACACTGGTCCCCACCATCCCTGCTCTGAGTTTGCTTTCAGAAGATTAATCAGTGCAGAGGGTCAGAGCAAGTCACTTGTGAAAAGCACTCTCAGGAGCTGGAATGCACTTGTGGGAGGCTCCCACCACACTAAGCATGAGGGGAAAGAAACTTTATTTGGTAATTCTTGCATTCATCTAATGGGTACTTTTTGATGTAAGAACATCAAAATGTATCTCTAAATTAGTGTCATCCACATTCAGAACAGAGTAAGGCACTGTGAAAATTGCTGCACTATCTTTCTCTCACAGGTTTATATCTACCTCATTACCTCCCTTTTCCCCTTCTAATTAAAACATGTGAGACATTTTAAAACAGTCTATTTATAACATGACAAAGTTGCTTTCAAAGTAATTTTCTTTTATTTAGTGTTTGATCCCTGATTTCATGCATTTTTCCTCCATCTGGCAGTTGTCACTAAGGCAGATGGCCACCAGCTGGGAGGGCAATGTAAGTATCTCCCTCTAGATCTGCTGCCAGAGCTGCTCAATAAATGCAATGAGAAGGAAAACTGTGTCAGTCTATTACCCATGCAATGAGCTCACTTACTGACTTGTCACCACTTCAGGTTCTGACGATGAAATTCCACTCTGAAGCTGGAAGCTTGGAGAGGGCTTTATTTATTGAGGCAAGGGAGATCTTTTCCTTTATTTTACTTTTTTTTAAACTTTTTATTTTTAAATTTCCTTCCCTTCTACTTCTCCTGTGTCTTTAGCTCCTCTCTAGGCCTGCAACTCTGAACGCCACATCTGCTGCTACTGGTTTTGTAAATAAACACTTGGGCAGGTTTCCTATGTCTTCATGTTTAACTCGAGCCAATGATATGTCTATAAATAAAATATATGAATATATGAATAAAAAGAAGCCTAAATTTCCAGTGTCCTTAGCAAAGTTAATGAGACCTGAGTGAGTTTGCTGCCTTGGTAAGCTCAGTCTACTCTAATTAGCATACCAATTTGGAAGCAAAGGGTGGCTATATCATTTATAATGTGTAATGAAAAAACATTGAAGGAGTCACCATGGTAGGTGATT
This sequence comes from Molothrus ater, assembly GCF_012460135.2. Taxonomy (NCBI): domain Eukaryota; kingdom Metazoa; phylum Chordata; class Aves; order Passeriformes; family Icteridae; genus Molothrus; species Molothrus ater. The sequence continues at coordinate 36,804,075 of NC_050479.2, forward strand.
TGGTCTGGCTAAGCAGAAAGGGATACATCTAGGGAAAGCAGAAACCTCCAGGTCAAAACTTCCTTTAATTTTATTTTTACTTCACTGCTGAAGAAACCCTATTTTTTTCTAATTTTCTAATGTATGGGTGACTAATAACAGTAGGGGAAAGGGAACACACATAACTCCTATCCTCTGGGAGATAATTGCAGAAGGGCTATTTAAAAAAAAGGAACAAGTGCAGGTGTCAAAGATGCCTGAAGAACTTAGCAGCAGAAATTTCCCACACTTATACAGGTGATTAGAATAGGAATAAAATCTTAAAGATAGAGTGATAACAAGTGGGTTTCTTTTTCTATTTAACAATTTTTTTCAAGTTATCCGCAGTTTCTGCCATGTTGAAAACACGTATACATTATTTGTAAAACAAAACTGGGAGACTTTGAAAGTATACATTTTCATATTACCACAGTTTTATATTTAAATGTAACTTACCTTGATTTGACTGCAAAAATAAGCTTAATAAAGAAGAACATAAGGGATCTATTTTTATTTCACTAGAAAGCATTTTTAGAAAATCTGAACATTTTTAGTGGCTTATTTAAAACAAAATGAAACACAAAGACTTTCCAGGATATATTTAAGTTTTTTTAAAATCAGCATTTTTAAATAATCAGTTTCATCTAGAAGTTTTACTAGCATAGTAAATATTGTTCAGTGAACTGTTATAACTGGCATACAAAATATTCACCTCTGCCAGGATATGTAAGGATGGTCCTCTATAGATGTTAGAACCTTTTTCCCCCTGAGTAATCAAAACCTAATGCTGATAGGCAAAGAGCCCTGGGAATCAAATTCACTCCAGCACTTATGAATAATACTTTAAATATCCAAACCTTTTCCAATTTCAGTGAAAAATTTCCCCACCCTATCATTACACTAAAATAAGTAAATATGGATTTAAGTTACATACCACTCATCAGTTACATACCACCCATTAGCCACTAGAACAAAGATCATTTGGTTAAGTGCCTGAGGATATAAAGGAAAACGTAAGGTTTCAGGTAACTTTGCATATATTAATTACTGAAATGTGTTTGAATCTCTGAACCACTAAATACATGGTTTACAACATTTTCCAGGAGTGGGTATGCTTTGTTCTGTGTTTACTTTGGCTCACACAAAAGCAAAAAAATCCACAGCCAGTTTTCTCTGATCTCATCTATAAAAAAAACTCCTATTTTTTTCCTTGCATGAATATGCTTTGATATTAAAGCTTGTTATAAATTTAAACAAAGATATATTTTCAGCAGACTATGGAACAAACAACTCTCTCATTTTGGCCTTGCCTATAAAATTACTGTTGAGAAGAAAATAAATGTGTAGCACAAAGAAGACTGCTCAACTGACTTGCACAGTAGAAGGGTTAAGTTAATAAATATTTAATCTATAGAGTAATTAATGATTTCAGGATAAATCATTCTCTAACTAAAGTACATTGACTTAAAATACAGTAGAAGAAAGGCTTCCAATTTCCTGCACACTATTTTAGTACTGCAAATAAATTTCAGTATTTCTCATTATACCTCATATTTCCAGCATTCCAATGACCATTTCTGGGTTGCACTTTTGGTTAGATTTAATTTCAGTTATTGTGAGGCACATGCTTTTAGAATCTCACTTTGTTTCTTCACATCTCATACCATCATTACTTTTTTGACTGGAGTTCTTAAAATTAAACATTTTGTAAGTGTGTTTGGCCAGCTGCCTTTACTTTTCATATGTAAACATAGGGCTGTGAGCATGTTATACCTTTTCTTACTCTTCTTGTTCTTCAGAAAGAACAAACCTTAATGGCTCTTACATTATGGAACATATGACTCTGCATTGTAGAATTACACTATTGATTAAAGGAGCCAGGATAAATTTACAGTGGAGGAAGTAGCAATGTTATTTACAAAGTAAAGTGGATTAATTCCAGCTAAGAGGTCTACATACTGTAACTGAGAGTGCTTGAAGACGGTTAAAGCATCAAAAGACACTGGTATAATGACATTCTGCCCGTCAGCCAAAGGGTGGTTACACTGATATTTTACTGCAAGTTGCCAAAATAAATATCAAGCTGTGTAGTTTGTGGGCTTTGGTATTTGTAGAACAAAGAAATCTCAAACTTTGTGGATAGGTCATGGAACTTGGGATAGAATGTGATAATTATTTAAGTGCCTAATTTGCTGTCACTGTTTGGAAATCGCCTTTTTTTTTTTTTTTAATAAGACACAACACATAGAAATGTCAATAGATGAAGATTGACAGCAGGCTTTCCAAGTGTCTCAATGTGATAACCCTCCACCCACCACGTGCATGCAAATGTGGATGCACCACAGGAAAACATAAAGAGGGGCTTGAATTTTTCTCCCAGTTTTGAATTAATGTCATGAACTATGGGAGATCTACAGAGCAAATAGAAAAAGGGGACTGTTGGCCAGCATCAATTTAACCTAGCATGCATAATCCTCCTCACCAATTAGCTAAGACAATTTTTGATTCTTGGGGAACTCGAGACTTACATTCAAAATTTCTTAATTCAGGATTTTCAAGACTGCAAAGTGAATAAACTTGTATTTTCTACTCATTGAACATAGAGGAATGTGCTAGAAGTACTGAAGGTAGCAATTCTTAGTTCTCTGCTTTGCATCCTCAAAGTTGTTATTAAAATTTCTTTACGCTACGCCACAGTAGGAGGTGTTACAGGAGACGTTGCTGAAGTCTACAAAATTAGGAGAACTCAAAAAAATGCAAAATCCAAATGTACTTGAAAAAGTTATCTAAAATGTTCCCTCAAGTAACTCTATCCTCTCACATCGACTGGTCACATTTGTGTAAGGTATCATTTGCAACATTCAAAAGCTCACAAATAATGTAAAACATAATTTTAAAATTTGTCAGAGAGAAATGTATTGGAGTTTTTCTCCCCTTGCTGTAAAGTGGGCTACAGGTTTCCATGTAATATATCACTAGCAGTTGTGAGGAATCTAATAAGGTTAGTCCTACCACCTGCTCTAGCAGGGTGGGCTAAGTCTCATTTTAGAGTTATGGGAAAGGTACAAGAGGGAAAAAAATCAGAGAATTTCAAAGAAGGTGAAACAGCTTTTGCAGAATCTATTGCCAGCTGAAGCTTAGTTTCTGCAGTAAATTTAGGAAACTATACCCACCTAAACTTTTGACAGTTAAAGTGAGTTAAAGAGTTAATGTTTAAAAAAAACCCTGAAGAAATGAAGAAAATGTTGGTTTTGCTGATTTTTTTTCTACTGTGGAGATTAAGTGCTAAGTGGTTTTTAGAGAGTGGGTTTGGAAAATTGAGCTCACCCTTTATTTTTAATCTATAGGATCGACAGCCCTTAAAGTTTTGTAAACTATAGACACAGGAAGTTGTGTGCAGGGCCTGCTTCTGGCTGACAGCATTTGAGTGCCCTCACTGAGCCTGTAAGGCCACCCTTTTGTCTGTCAGAGGAACAACACAGGGAATTGAAGAAAGGGCTGGATGATACAGCCAATGCTGTCCTGTGACTGTAATTGCTGGTAGTCAGTGTGTGTAAAAATCACAATCATCAGAAAATGATCATATGAAAATGCAGACTCCATCAAGATGAAAAATTGCTTCTGCTTTCTCCTGTGTTGCTGTTCTGCAACCTGGTTTCTGAAAGGGTTTTTCAGGAAGTGAAAAGAAAACACATTTGTAAAATCACATCCATTATTGTGGCAGTAAATACTTTTATTTAAATGTCCTTCCTCAGAACTACTTGTTCCCTGTTTATCTACAAAGTGTCTGAGCTCCAGGCCCAGAAGTGCCTGAACTGACTTGGAAATGTTCTCTCTATTCACTGTATTTATTTTCTGTTCAAAACAGAATTTGTTTTCAGACAGTAAAACATACTGAAGACTTTCCCTGATTTATTTGGATATATTCCATAGTTAGTGGCATTAAATGGGAGGAAGTTTTGGAGATATCAACACTTTAAGTTTTAATATGTAGGAAAAATGATTAATTATTTTCCCATCCTTTCTAATGAGGATGAAGGTGTAAAAACTTAAATATCTATCAGAATAGGAAAATAATCTGCTAGTTCTACAAAACTCTAGAGATTGATTTTCACTTCTTATAATGGATTTTCTGCACAATTTTGAGTCTGTCATCTACTTATGTACTCTCTTCTTGTCTCTGAAATCAACCCCTAAGCCAAGAACAGCTCTTAACTGAAAAAAGTGCTATCAACCACAGCTGCATCACAAAATACACAGTATAAGATCAGGGGTTGTAGCACTCTTAACTTCCCAAATCTTCTCTTAACTCAATGACTGAGTGGTTGGAAAAGCTGCTAAGCTGCTGCTAGTAGCATACAAACAATAGTGTGTACATGCAATTTCAGGCAAACTAATTCACTGTTAAAAGCAGAAATCTTCTGTCCCTTCCAAGATAAAAGCAGATGAGAACGTGCAATTATTTGGATAAATGATACTAAATTCCAGGGTAAGATTATAGATGTGATGCAACTTTGCATACACTTCCATGTTAAATGGTTGTGTGAAATTACCTTGCTGTTGTTTTTTAGAAGATTTTATAGGATTCAAGATTTCTAAATGAACAAAGACTTTAATTTGTCGGTTTAGTTGTTTTGGGTTTTTTTTATTAATTAACTGTTATTATGATTATTTTGTAGCCTTAATTATCATTGCCAAGTAGGTATGTCTGCCTCTTTTGGCAGAAGGTTCACTATGTTTCTGTGGCAGAACCACAGAATTGGTTAAACTGCTCAATTTTCTTGCACTTGGATGTTTCTGATCTTTTCTTTCATCACCTTTTCTTGTAAATTAAGCCATACCATGTTTTCTTTTGATCTATACAAACAGCTAAATATTCGGATAATTCTCATATTTACTGTGCGGAGCTCAGCTGTGAGGCAGATGCTAGCAACCCATTGAACAAGGACTAATCAATTTCATAATTTATTTTATTGGTTTGGTTTTCTTGCATTTCACTACCTAGAATGATATATTAGCTATTTAAAGTTATATAATGACAGGAATTCGCAACTTGCATAAAAGAAAATTTGATTCTTGCTTCACGGTCTATCTAAAATTCCTATTAAATAAGGATGCCAATGTTACACAAAGTGCTTGTGAAGGACTGTAAGGATTACATGCAAAGGAAATATATCAATAAAAAAAAAAATTAATCCTCAGGAAGCAGTGAGAGCCAGCTGCTACTTTGGTCTGGGGAGCTGGGTGCTGGGAGGACACTGGGGCTGGTCATGCCCACCCTGACAGCCACCATCCTGCAGGGTCTGAGTGCAGGGGACAGAGATAAGGGCCAACAGCAAGACCATCAACAGCCCTGACATTTTTAGAGGGCAATGAGCCAGGGCAGGGTCCATGCAGCAAGGACCCTTCATGAAGAGACAAATGTGGGACTGGAGACTGGCATTGCTGAATGCCACTAGGGCATTGCTGAAGAAGTGACTAATGGCACCAGTTTGAATTGGAGCCTTGGGATCAGGGCAGGGAGGAACCCTGGAGAGTCTAGGCAGGAAGGTCCTCTGGATCCTTCCTAACAATAAAAAAATAAAAAAGAAAAAAATTAAAAAAAAGAAAATAATAATTTTCTTACTTTTCTCACTGAAAAATGGGAGCAAGCACATTCTGCAATACATTTGAGGAAAGAGATTTTTTTAGTACAAAATTAAATGCAGCTTTTTCAGACGTGTGTCTGATGTTCAGTCACCCATGTGTATGTTTCACTGATTCTTGGATCATTACAAAAATAATCCATTTGCCCTACCTTTGGCTAGGGATACATTCCAGAGGGAGATTTAGTTTCCTCATGGTGGAAAATAGCTTTTCCTTCTAAATTGAGCTCAGTTTGAAAATAGGTTTCCTTGGGCAAGTTAATGGAAATCTTTCTGAGGAAAAGTTCCTTTTCTGCCAAGGCAGAAGCTGTCCGGGTTTTGTCTGAACCCATAAACAATTGCAAAGATCATTTAAAGGGATGGATTAGGCTGCTGGTTTGGGTCATGGCTGCAGGTCTTTAACTGGGCCCCAGCTTGCAATATGAGTTACAGTTTGGGCTGGGTGTGGGGGAGAGACAAAGTGTGCAGTTGAATAGGGAGAACCAAAGGAAGGGGTGAGCTGTGAGATGTTTTTCTGGGCCACATTGTAGTCTGGGCCATGTCTGTAGGTCCTTGGCAAAGACAGAATCAAAATATATGTTACTGTCTAAGGTGTGCTCCAGTTTTATTTGTGCTGTCAAGAAGCTGCTAGAGCAAGGCAAGGTGACATCTTGACAAAAAGACATCTTCTCCCCTGAATACTGTGCCCTAGCAGGGAGGCCTTAGCTGAGACTAAACCCAAGGCCAAGATTAAAACTGGGAATATGGTTAGAGATAAAAATTTAGACCTTCAATGGGAGGTGGGTGTCAAAGAAGCAGACAAAGACAGTTACGCTGAAGATAGGTTTCTCCCCAAAGGGTTTTTTAACTGGACCATGGCTGAGTCCCTGGCTAGTGATCAGTTCGAGGGCTAAGGTGACATTCAGGCTTAGGGTTGAAAAAGACTGAAGGAGGGACTACAGCTGAGGAGGGACTACAAAGGGAAAGAGAGAAACCTCTCAGCAGTTAGTATTCAGTACTACTGAGAGGTTTCTCTCATGAAAACTATTTTCTCCATGTCATTTGTGAGGGTCCCTTCCTAAGGCTCCAACAAGGCCAAAAGCTTGTCATTTAGAGATTAATTTGAAAAAGAGACAAATCATGGAACATCATTTGAAGGCCTCCAACACAGACCCTTCATGTGGGACTGCAAAGTGTCTGCCAAAGAAAGGAGTATACTGATGGAAGAGTTTTCCTTTGAGATCTTTATTTCCTGGTACAAAGTTGAAGGTCATTGGCTAAGGGTAATCTGAGTCCTACCTTTGTGAATAAGATTATGGTGGGTATGGGAGAGAGACAACCAGTAGAGTTTAAATTGGGATTGGAGCATTGAAGGGAAAGGGTAGATTGGAGCAGAGAAAAAGAAAGATTCTCCCCTAGAAAATTTTTAATCTTGGTTGTGATAGGTATTTGGTCTCGATTTTGTTTTGGAAGTTTTACAAAGCCTTTTAATTGATTACATTGTGCGTTTGTAAGTACAATCTTACTTTCATCAATTCTTTAAATATGTGAGTTCCCTAAGTTTACCTAATTCATGTAGGATATGATTTTCCTTAATTTAATCTTGAAGTCCTAAATAAATAAACAAAAATGCTGACAACTGCTGTGGTAGTGTAATCTTGATGACTGCCTATTTATTTTATTACCAATAGGAAATACTTCATCTGCCTTTGAAACATTTTAAAAGTCCCTTTTCAGTGCTGATAATTTAGAGATCTTGTTACAGTAAGGCTCTCTGTACCTACAAATACCTGTCTTAAAGAAATCTTTATGACTGAAATATTGAGGTGTACAGTGGTATCAAAATTTCATAAGAAAAAGCCCTGGAGAAAAGCTGGCAGATTTAGATAATACAGCATAATATTCTCAAAGCACCTTCTCTCTTGCAGAATATCGGTGCCATGATGAAAGATCAGTGGCTATTTTATATTATACAATTAGTTGTAAATCAGTAGTTCATCGTGCTAGGTGTAGATGAATTGGTAATGTTTTCATCTTTTTTCTTAATAAATGTGCTTATACAAACCCTCAATGCTACATGCTTTTATAGAGCCACACTCAGAAGCTAAAGAGCCTACAGACACTTAAACCCTTAAACCGGAGTAAAACAACGCTCCCTTTTACTGTAACTCTGTTGGATAATCAGAAGACACAATGGTCTGTATTACAAAGGAAATAATAGGATTATACAAACAATTCAGGATATTAGCCACCTCAGCTAAAATGACCCTTAGCTATAGATAGTGTTTTGATTAGCAAAACATTTTCCTGCCTTTGTGTTGCTTTGACTCAAATGCACGACTAGGTCAACATCTTGTTAACTACCTCCACCTGTGTCAAATCTGGAGTTATTTTCTTTAACAAGGGGGTTCATTACAGCAGGAAAAATGAAAGACCATCAGGCGCAAATACAAATGTTAGTAATACAAAAAATGTCCAAAATAAAAGCTTTCAGAATATGTAGATTTTGGGTAACATGAATGCTTACTGTACCATATCATCTTAGTAATATGCAGGTAGGTTATCATCACACTGTTGGACATTGCTTAACAGAGACAACCAAGATGAGCTGTCACTGATAAAGAGAAAAGGCAGAATTCACTGTGAAGGCTTTTTGGTGCATTTTTTACAATACATGTCACGCAGCTTTTCAATCAAATGCAGGCACTGAAACCAGTACAACAAACCACTGATCTGTATTTGTGAATTTGAATCAGTACACAAGAATCCCTTGTCCTTAAACACATGTACATCATGAGTACACAATGTCCTCAACAACAGTAAATAATGATCAATCTCTTTTGTGATTGAAACTCTACTGGATTAAAGATCAATCTGCTGACTAATTTCATTGTTTTCCCCCCTCAAAACTAAGAATGACCAATATATTCCTCCTGTCCTGTGACACATAGTTTAGCCTGCCTCTAGACTGCATGTTACCCTGAGCAGAATATGTTTAACTGTTATGTGCAGTGTAATTCATACACTTTTAAAAGCAGTCTTCTGATACTGCAACTGCACTTTTATTGTTTGGGTTTTTTTAGGGTTTTTTTAGGGTTTTATTTGTTTGTTTGTTTCCTTTTCTCCTCTTTCATTTCAGAAGATACTATTCTGGATGTTAGGCAAAGACTTTCAACCTCAGCAAGGCAAAACAAATAGTAGGACTTCTAGAACCCTAAACAGATCATGGTGGCCATGAAGATGTTCCTTTTTTTCATTCCAAGTTCAAGACAGTTTGGTTTTAGGAGATATGGCAGAACATGAGGTGAATGTAAACGTACTCTTCGAGGTGAAACCACCCTTCACTTAGCTGTAAGAAGAAATCTGTCACTTGTTGATTCAGCCATTTCTGATACATGAACTGCTCTTATATGTGAAGGAGTTGGCTGGGACTCTGCCAGCAAGTGCTAGATTTGTTCATGTTTGTGTATCTGCCTTGACTTCAAAGTGTGAGCAGTGCAAAACAGAGCACTTCATGAATTTACGTAATTTTCCCTTCATGTCACACGATTAGCACTCCTACACGTTCCCTGTAGCTGTACTTTGGGAATCACAAATATTTTTGCAGTGTTTTTCCCAGAACTAAGCATATATAATTGTATAATAAGCATTAGAGAGAGACTTACATATAAAAACACAGACAACATCAGCTGAATTTTAAATTCTGCTTCATTTCAATCTATTAGTTGCTCGTGAATTGAGTGAGGAATAGAAACAAAGAACTAATATTGCTAGGATTAATAACCAGGTATTTTTAAAGAGATGACCTTAAATATGTCCTGGTTCCTTAAGGTAGCTGGTTGGGTAACATGACTTCTGGTTGCAGTTGTTTCCAAATGTACAAAGAACAGGGATTTTGTGAATCTGATGAAGCTTTTGAAACACAGCAAGAAGAATGTATTTCTTTGATGCACTGATTACCTGTGATATATTTAGAAAATATCAAAGGTGTAATTTTATTAGCAGTGTAAAATGTAGAGTACCTTCCAAGTGATCTAGTCTTCTGGTTACTTAGAGGTTTCCTATTGAAACGGAGACAGGACTATATAGAAAGGACATGGTTTGGGCTGAAGATTATGATTCAGTTTGCCTCCCTGTAAATGGGTCAGTAATTATAAAATCCTTTGGCAACCTGAAGTAACCAAGAAAAAATTGAGTAAATCATTGTTACTGTACTAAGAGGTCATGAGGAGCTTTAAACATACAAGTGATGCAGGCTCAGACCTTTAACATTTAAAATCTACACCTATAAAATGGAGAAATTCTTACATTTTGGATTAATTTTAAAGCAAGTTCTTCATCTCTCACTCTTTAAAGGATGTATTTTAACATGTGTTCCAGTGAGATATATGAAATCTCACATATTTATTTTAAGCCCAACTTATTTAAATTCCTTCAGCTACTCCTGTAAATAGAAATTGCCTTTTTTAGACTAAAACCTTTAGGTAAATTTTAGAAAAGCAAGGAAGGTTGTACGAAAGAGAAGGGGTATGTCTTTTATATATGCACATTGAATTATCTCATTAAATCTAATTTTCCTTTCAATTTTTATCCTGTCTTCCTAAAACCAGTATTTTTTGTGGTGTGTTTTTTAGTGTTTATATTTGTTTGGGGTTTTTTTTTGGATAGAACATTCAAGTACAGCATACATTTGCAGCCATGGACAGGATTTATGGTGTTCCATGAAGATCAGTTCCTCAAAAATGAGTGAGGAGAGACGGGATTTTTTTTCAAAAAATAATGTGTAAGAAGAGGATAATGGTATGCTTTTCCAAACTACTGCTTCGATGGAAAAGCATAAAAAACTGCTCTAGAGAGGCACGAGGATTACAGATACAGCAGTTGCAATCAGAATGATACAGAAGTTCTGTGCACAAAGTTATTGTTTACCTCAGTAAAGCCACAACAATAAAACAGGGTAGTTTGATATTTAGGGAAACTTTGAAAAGTATTAATTAGTATACAGTATTATAAAGATAACAAGATATTGTAGCATCCATTCTCAAAAAGTGGCTGCTTAGGGGCAAGTCATAGACGGAGCAAGCAGGCAATGATCTCTTTTTCAATAGTCTCCCAGTTTTCAACATTTGCTACACAGCGAACCTTTGAGTTAGAGATTTAGTAGTTAGAAAACATTAATTCTGATGTGAACTTTTACAACGATCCCTTGGAGACAAATTTTCAGCCTCCACAAAGTTCTTTTGACAAGGAGTCACCTAGTCCATATTTAAGGTCATCGTGGTTTTATAAGTAGTTCTCATCTTCCTTTTTTACTATTTAAACTGATTTTGTAGTTTTAAGATGAGCGCATAAATTAGTCTGGAGTATTTGTAGGGGAAAAAGCCATAACCAAAATAGAAACCAAAATGAAACCAATGTTTTCAAAGGCAATACATAGCTCCCCTCTCCATTACCTCACATGGATAGTAGACACCTTGGCTTGTGGTAAACAATGGCAATATCAGTAGGGAGCTGACTAGTTTCTCATGATTTCAAGCTGCTGTTATGTGAAAAAGGAAATTTCAAGATCCAGGTAAATACGTCTCAGTCACAGGGTGCTAAATGCAGACATCTAACCAAATAACTACTGAGGGTCTCTTCCTCAGGTACTTCACTTGTACAGTTGTCAGCTGATATTAGGATGTATTAGGATATATTAAATGTCTTATATATGCATGTAAATATAAGGAGATAAGATTTTCATGCCTTCAAAATCACTTAATATATCCCCATTTCCTTTAGAGGGAAGTTGAAAGATTGCTTTATGGTTGACTCAAATGTACCTGGGCAAGTAGTGTGCTTAAATTAAGATAACTGATTGAACCCTCTCAGGTTTTTTTTTCAGACTCAATGTTTGTGAAAGAGGAAGAAGGATCTCAGCTCTTCACAGCTGAGCTGTCAGTAGTGCTATCAGTGAATAATTCTTATATATTACATTAATAATTTTTTAAATTGTTTTGATGAATAAAAATACAAGGATCTGCAGTTCTTTAATTGTTAGGAAGAACAAAAATTTCATATTTCTTTAAAATATTGCTCTAGATCAGGTGGTGATGGAGAATCTATAACAGATGTTCCTTGATGCTGTCTATGCAATTCTCACAACCAATTTTTATTTGTCACTGACGAATGGAGTGCTAAAAATACATAATTAATATGTACACCTTTAGAAATGGTTTTACACATGTGCTTTGTGTTTTCTGGCAATATAAATTATGCCATTGATATTCACTGAATGTTATGAGCAAGTGAAATCTTCAAAGCTTCTTTTTAAAACTGTATTTCGAATCAGTTTGTGGAGGTTCTGGATTTTAAAGAGATGCCTCGGTCATTTATTGATTATATATTTATTTTAATGGCTATACCTTTCCCCTTCCATGTGAACTAAATTAAAATATAGCTCAAGGGATTTTTTTTAGACATTCCAAAAATTTCACCTTTAGTCAGAGGCCAAGTGTAACAAATCATGGCTATTTACACACAGCTTATGGGGTCATCAGTAGGGATCAGTTGTAGGCAAATTTCAGTCTCTATTGCTGAAATTAAAGGAACTCTTCAATTTAATCATTCCAGGCAAAAAAAGAATGATGGAACTGACTCTGCATTTGTGTGCTGTGGTTCATTATAAAATAGCTTTCAGAACTTGAGTGTCAATATGCCAGACACTTGAGACTAACATTTCTCATGCAAGATGTGTAATGACTCATATAAATGATGGCCTAGTACTTATGATAATGTTTCTCTAATGGCACACACTGATCAGATTAACACCTATTCTTAAAATGATTGCACGCTGCATAGCCAAATATGCATTTCTTTTTCCTCTGGGGGAAGGAAAAAAAAAATCAAATGATATAAGCATTTTCATAAGAACCTATGGGTTTTGAGAAGAATAGATTCCTTGGTTAAAAAAATAAACATTCACATACCCCAGTATAATGGGGCAGGAAGAGTACCTGCCTGGAAAATCATAGATACTTCTTCACAGCTGTGATGAGCAAATCAAACCCACAGTTTAGGTCTTGCAGTAACTTTCCAAGCAATCATTCTGCTTGACCACCACCCAGACACGCATTTTTACATAGTGAAATAGTTCCCTCAGAAAGAATAGGAGGATGTCCCTTCAACATCCAATACACGAGAGATGTTTTCTGAGATACAAAGGATCCTTGTTCAGCTCTCTACTCTGGATTAATACAAAGAAGGAAGACCTGTTGCCCACACACCAGCCAAATGCCCTTTGCTATGGGTCATTTTTAAGTGAATAAGAGCAGTATGACTTTAATGGCTTTGCATTTCATGCTGTCAAGGTTTTACTTCAATGCAGACTAAAAACAAATCTTAATTTTTTAAATTTCTCATGCATTAAAATTAATTTCCTACTTTTCAAGATACTTTTTTTTCCCCCCCATGGGCATTAACTATCAGGGTGACGATTCCCAGTTAAGTCTCCATTCAAAACTAGAATAAAGTACCTAGTAATGCAGTAACCAGGAGAGCCTAGCAGTAAGTATGGCATCAGACATGAGAACTAGAGATGTGAGGCATGACGACAAAAATCTAGTCTAGCAACTTGCTTTTAAGTTCATTACCAGTAGTTAATAAAAATCAAAGTTAGGAATATTCCTATAAGTGATTTTAGTTCTCTGCCATTCACAAATATTTGTTAAAAGACTGTAAATGAGGCAGCTGAGTTACAAGTCTGAATGAGGCAGAAAATTCAGAAGGTAGTAAATATGAATGATGAGTTCTGTGCCACTGTTTTCCCCTTAAAACACAAGAGTTTAACTGCTATAATAAAGAATAAAATGGCCATAGAGTAGTGGAGTGGGTAGAAAAAGAGACCAAAAAAGGGGATTAGAAAGAATACAAATAGCATTCTAGAAACAAGAGCCTCAGACTTCTGAGTTGGGCTAGAAATACTGGGTACAGTTTTGAGGCTGAACCTAAATTGCATTTGTCAACTAGAATCAAGCTGAAGCATCTTATGACTCTCTCTAAATTAGCTTGTTAGCTTGTAGTTTGCCTTATGGTAAAGATATGTACTATGATATGATTAGGAGGGGGAATTCCCACTTTTCTTGCTTTGAAAATGGGACTTTTGGACTATCTTCTAATAAAAACGACTCTCAGAGGGACTCCATATCATTCTGCCGGTCAGTATGAGGATGAGTCCTTCAGTGAACACTTTTAGTTATGGGCTCCACTGACCACCTGCAGTTAAGTTTGGGGGTAAGAAAAAAAGAGGAACATTGTTCCTTTCAGCTCAATTTGCAAGTGAGCTGTTTTTAAAGGAGTTTTGAAGACAGAATGCTGTCAGTACTGAGTAAACTGGCTTAGTGTTCTTTCAAAATAAAAACTAAATGCAGGATTTATAAGTACCAGGAATTAGCATTGCAAGACTTGCTTTAGTGTTGCTGTTTATCTGGGGGTTGATACTGCAACTTTGAAAATAATAGAATTTTGTTCACTGAACTAAATGGAAGTGAATTAGGCTCTCAGGGATTCTCAAATCCCCACAGAATGTCTGTTCTTCAGAAAAGTCAGATATCGCAACCTTCAAAACTTCAATTGCAAATTTAACATCCACTGTATTTAAGGAAAAAGTAAAAACCTCACAACATAGAACTTCATCCAAAGGTAAGCAAATTATGCAGTTCTCAGCATCATCAGTATTCAAGCAGCTCACTTCAGATCATGTATCCCCATTAAATAAGTGTTTGTTTTAAAGTCTAAGAGAAACTGCATTAAAGTATCATAGCAACGTATGGATACCTAACAATAGTACAACTCCTTGGGAATAAGGTATCAGATTAAAAAAAAACAAACAGAAACCTACACTAGTTTTAGTACATACAAACTATAACTTCATTAAAGCATGAAGTATTGCAACCTGTATTTTGGCAGATACAGAAAAGTGCCAGGAAGGACATCTAAAACAACAAAAAACCCCCTAAAAATTGTACCTAGAAGGAATTGTTTTCCTCTGAAACTGCCTGTAGCTTTTGAGAGAATGGTACTTAATTTTAGTCTGCCCCTTGAAGACTACACTATCTGTTAGTAGAAAGCTGATATTTAAGACAATATGCTATGTTGTAGTCTGTTGATTTTTATAAGATGATGAAAGGCATCTGTGCAGATCTCCTTCAGTACAGACAGCTGGAGAGCTCAGCCATATACAATAGAAAAAAATTGATTTGCATGCACATGCAGGAATAGTTAAATAATTCAAAAACCTATGAATGGCCTCTGAGTGCCAGTGTGTGCAGTACTGTAGGGAGCCAACATAAGAAATAGAAATTCTGTTTCACTTAGCTTTCCCTAAAAGAAGTGATTCAGGGTCACACTTTTTTATATATTTAAAATTACAACAGATTATAAAGCATTAGGTGTATGAATGAAACACACACATACAGGCTTGAATCAGAATAACTTAATTCCAGATGAAAAAAATGTGGCAACTGAAGACTGAAACCTATGTTTTTGCATTGTATGAGACTGATCAATGATAAAAAAATGATTAATCACCCTTACTATTTTTAGCCCAATATTTTTAGGTTATGATACTGATAATTTAAGTAACATGAATATCTCAAATAGTGAAGACCTTATTCATAAGAAAGCTATAAGTTTAGTGAGGCAATGTAATGTCGTCTGCATGAAAGGCAACTTAATCTGTACTTTGGAAATTACTGATGGCTCTCTGCTCTGCTTATTACAGAAATGGCCCTGAGCAGTTCAAATGGCCTGCCTCTAAAGCTTCAGCCAGCCTCAAGTAAAAGTATGTATAAACAGAAATAGAATTTAAGTTATTTTCAAACATTATGGGGAACATTTTCAGGCCACATGCTACTACTGTGTCTGGCTACAGAATTCATTAAAAGAGAAAAGCAGATTATGGCCTTATAAAGTGTAAGAAGTGTAAGAAGTGTTTTGCTTCTAAAATGTTTAAGCACATGAACTTCAGTTCTAGATATATATATATAACTTCAGTTATAGATATATCTATATATCTATAGATATATAGACACAGACATATACACAGATACAGGTAAATGTATACATCTATGTGTATACACATGCATACATGCCTTCCCCAGGTAAGCATTTGGTTACATAATGCAGTGTATTTCATACCACAGCAGTATTTTTATATATGCATATAACTATATAGCATTTGCTTGTACAAAATCAATACTGACAGCATAAACAAAACCTAATGTTATAAATTCATGTTTCTAATCTATACATAAGTAACAGAGTGCAGTTAGATCTATGATGCAGGCCTGCCCAGCGCACTTATATGGAGAGTTTGTTCAAAAAGAGATGGAAATGAGGAAGTAGGAATGGTGCTTATGAAGAGGCTATTCATTCTATTTGAAAATTTAGGGCAATTATATTTAAAAAAAGAATTTCCTTGGGTTTTTTTTTGAAGTAAGGCATATGTTTGAACTGTTTGACATTGACCATATTGTGTCTTGGTTGCAATATAATTTAGTTGTACTTAATTTAAAATAGCTCTGCCACAAGATGTTCCATTTTTTTATGTATTAGTTCTGTTTATATTAAACTAAAAGAGAAGGGCAAAATTTAAAACTATAAAAATTCTTTAAGCAAAAACACCACAGGGCATCTTTTTATGGAAAGTTATTGAGAATTATCTATGAGAAGAAACCACAGAGACAAAAATCATGATGTTTTTATCAAATGAAAATTTCAAAATAGAGATCAGATCAGAGTGTGGTATCCAATCACACCATTAGTGTTACTATTTTTATGCTAAAAGAAACAGTAGTTTATTTGCCTGCAAAGCCTACAAATACTCTGCTGTTAATTACCATAAATACTAATTATGTATGTGCCCTGAAAGAAAGTTTTCTTCTCTATCTTGAAAGTCATAACTCCCATCAAAATTATTGCAGATTTTCACATGCTTAAGGACAGGTGGAAGCTAGCAAGACCCAAATCAAGTGGTTTGCCTGAGGGCTTTTATTACTTAGAAAAGTATTGGAAAGTAATATAACTGCAGTCACAACCAAAAATAAGTTCTCTCCATACATGTTGCCAATAATAAGATTGTTATAGTTAACCACTGATTAACACATCTGTGAGGAGTTACCAAGTTCTGGGACCATTTCCAGAGATGAAATGTTATTTCTGCTGACTCACCTCCATAGTCAGACTAGGAAGGTTGTACTAAACTACTAGAATGAATCTTATCCTTCTCTGAAATGTTAGATTTGTTCCTTAAAAATTTTTTAAGTTTTACTTACTTCAAAAATTCTCTGTCAACACTTTTCTAAAGCAGACTGGAGATATTTTATTGGTATTAAAATTGAAATTTAATATGATAACTGAATAAATCTTTAAGCTCTTCTGATAATAATCAGACATCAAAATTAAAGGTAATAGGGGGTATAAACCAATCTCTGGTGAGAAAAAAAAACCTATAGGGATTGTAACTTGTATTATTACAAAAGTCTTTAGTGTAAATTATTTCTTAGAATATCTTTATAATGGAAGAGCAAGTTGGTTCAAAGACAGGAGGAGAATTCCAGAAGAGTTTTCAACATAGCTGTTAGGAAAGGCACTTGCTTTAAGAGAAAATGGGGAAAATGTGAGGGACGGGAGAATTCTGAACACAATGTTGATCACTGAAAGTCCAAGGAGTTCAGGAAATTTCACAGAAGCTAAATTCCTGTAAATTAAATATTATGCACAGCATAAAGTATAAGGATAGAGGTGTATTCTGCTGTACTAGTGTAAGTCTGCAGAGGAGCATGCAGACTGAAGGATAAATATAGAAATAATGAAAATATGATCAATCCAAATAACAAACAAGATATAAACATCTGTGGTTCCACCTAGTGTAATTTGTAAATCAAAGCCTGAAACAGTGTGATATTTCTAAAATAAATAAATAAAATTATGAATACAATGATTAGCTATTGGGGAAATGGTCTGGTTGAAATAAGATAGGATAGTGTGTGGGTAGGAAACAAAGCTCCATATTGTCACATCACATTCCCAAATTGTTGTTCTCAGCTGGAACAGGCTGATACTGTTTGACCTCCTGGCAATACTGTCTAGTCACTGCCAGTAACCTTGTTTTTTTGTCACAACCATTCAGTCTTCTGTCTGGCAGGTGAACTGATTTTGGAACAGAAATCAGTGTTCAGCATCATGTTGCTTTTGTCAAAAATTTTCAGGACATTCAGGTTAACTCCTTATTCAAATGTAAAAATATCATGTATATCAGCTAAAATAGCTAGGAAATGGCAGGATTTTCCAAGCCCCTGACCTATTGATTTGAATTAAGCAGCTGGGGGTGATTAATGTTAACTGAATAGCAAGGAAAGTAAAAAAAAAAATCCCAGGAGATTCCATGGTGAGTTTATTTCTTCATATGATGAACTTGCTTTTCAGCTCACCCACACAAGACTTCAGAATCTTTAAGTTGAAAGTTACTACATTGCTGTGGGGGGGAAACGTGAAGTGTGTTGACAGAAAAAATGTGTTTATTTTGGCTCTACAAGTTCTCTGATTTTCTGAAGCTGAGGGCACGTAGGAGAGCTGCACTGAGCAAGCACAAAGGAACAAACAACTGATGCCTTCAGAAGTGCTGGCATAGAGATTTGTTGGCAAAAACTGGTGGAATGCCATTCTTCCCTCTGGTGCTAATTTTTCAGAGGTACTTGACTAGGCCTCTGTTTAGAAGCTGTTTTAATTAGTTCAAACTTGTTTGACATTGTGAATGCCTCTTGAGAACTATTTTCTTGAATGTATGTATTTATTAATAATTTTACAATGTTCCCTGTGGGGAAAGTATGTATTTGTTTAGGGCAACTTTACAAATATAGGTGTAGGATAAGAAATCTGAGAAATTAAAAAAAAAACCCAAAATTGTGTGGTTTTTTTTGCATTACAAGGAAGAGGCTGGTGGAAGAAAAAGAAATATGGAGGTCTACAAACATACCTGCTGAGGCCAAGATAAAGTTCTTTAGTGCTCTGTTCTATTGCTAAACACTGTGTCTGTGTATTGGAAGGCTCAGAAATTAAAAATCATAGAGTGGTTTGCATTGAAAGAGACATTAAATGTCATCTAGTTCAAACCCCCTGGCCATGGGCAGTGAAAAAAAATCCAAAGGTCAAATCCAGTATTCAGGTACAGCACCTGTATTTGTGGCCCTTGAAGGGACATTGAGTCCATGGGGCTAGGAGTCGCTGTTCCATTTCTGAAGATATTGTAAAATTGGAGTTCAATGGCTATTGTTCATCTCATGTTTTCCCCAGGCTTCTGAGGCTTAACAGCACAAATTAAATTTCACACCAGCCAGCTCAAGAAGCCAGCATAATGTTTGGATTTAAATATCAAGCTCTGTTTTTGAGAAAAGCTAAGTATTACAGGAGTGTAGCAGCACTTCTGTATGTGTACTAGGGAAACTATTTCCACAAAGTGAAAACACAGCAACTTTGTACATGCTCTCTGAGAAGAAAATTATTCAGACTGTCTGACTCTGCAAATACTACATGAGCTGGTTAAAAGGGTGGAAAAAAAAGGACATAATAATTTATTTTGCAGTGTTGATACTTCCCATATGCAAGCAGTATTGCAGAATTGCACTTCTGTAAAAAGGCAATGAGAGACCCCTGTCAACATATATCTGATAGAAATACAGGCGTTCATAAATACAAAATAAAGTTTTAGAACTAGTAGTTAGATACTGGAGAGTGCGATTTGCATGAATGAATGTTTCCTCTCACTCTAAATATTTTTAGATACCACTGACAGTCACCCTTGTTCCTAAATTTCTGGTGGTAAATTTCTATGGTCAAAGTTACTGGAGCAGGTCATGCATATTATCACAGAAATACCAGGAGTGCTGGAAAACTCAGCGCCTTTTGAAATGCTCTAAATTATGATTCTTCTATATCAATTATCTGCGGAGGGGGCAGCTGACTTAGGATTTGGGCTCTGAACAAATTTTAACTCTTACTAAATGTGACCAGGAATAATGCCAGGGCTTTTTGGTTTGGTTTTTTTTTGTTGTTGTTGTTTTGGTTTGGTTTTTGTTTTGCTTTGTTGGTTTTTTTTTGTTTGTTTTGGGTTTTTTGTTTAGTTTTGGTTTTTGTTTTTTTGTTTGTTTTGTTTTTTTTTTTACCGATGAGCAATACTTATCTGATTATTCATAAAATTGGAAAGATCTTGTTAGGAAATTTTATTTCCCATTTTTCTTCTGTGGAGACACTACCCTAGGTAACTCCTTATTTATATATTTCCTATTTGCTGGCTTATGTCATTCTGTGTTCAGGATGGCACTTACTGCAAATTCTTATCTCAAATGTCCTTGCACTGTCCCTCATGGCCACGCAACTCAGGATTGTGATCCCCTTCCAGTGGTACAGTAGTGAAAGTGTAAATGCTCCAAAGATGAGTTTTGTGACCCTGAGGGAGCACTGAAACTCTGTCTCTAGGTAGAAAAGCATATTCCCTTCTTCTGAAGTTCAGGCTATTCTTTCTGTACTTGGGTCTTCAAGGGAAATACACAGAAAAGTGAGTATTACATCCCAGAACATAATTCTGAATTTTGCACCTGTCTGTAGTTGCTTCTCAGAATCAAAATATTTGGCCAAAATCCTGACTGTATCATTCTGTGAAGAATCAATACTAGAATTTAAAACAGTTTTCCTTTATGACATACATTTTACAAAAGGGCAGCCATTTCATAATTTAGGAGGAGACCTTTTTTCTGGCTATCCCCATAAGAGTTGCTACTGAAGTAAGAAAATTTTGTGATCTAGAGGGACTTCTGCTGTAAGGATTCAAAAGTGAAAAATGCACGGAAACAAATAATAGGTCAGAGGTTTTATATTTCTATCAAGGTCCAGACACTAGCATATAAAATTATGCTACCTTCAGATGTAGCCTCAAAAAATACCCTGTCGGGAAAGATAAACTGTCTGGGAACCAGCTTCACATTTCAAACACTAGCTCCTCATTACATCTATATTTTTAATTCTCTTTAACCAGAATGGAAGGAATAGAGTGCACATATTAATAAGTAGCAAATTTCTGCATGTTATGGCAACCATCTGTATAGAGAAGGGCTTTTAGGCTTTTTTAATGAGGTTTAATAACCAACAGAGTCACGTACACCTCCATTGCTAAGTCTATGTATTTAAGAGATGTTTGAGGCCAACAGCAGCTGCTGCAGTGATGACAAAATGCACACATATATACACACACGCACATATATAAAATTCTGAAATCCACAATTGCTTCATTAACGTTATTGAAGGCATAAAATAGGTTTTAATTGTATGGCTGATTTCCCACAGCAATTTAATGCGGAAAGAATTTGGCAGAAATCAAAAGCTGTAAAATTCACGTTGTTTGTTCCTGAAGCTAGCAGTGAGCTAAATCCTTCAGCTATTACTCAGGCAAAAATCCCATTGAAGTGCATTGAAGTGAACTTCAGTTTTCCCTGAGGACTAAGGTTTGCAGCATTTTTCTGAAAACAAACAGTAACGTTGAACCTTAGGGAAGCTGTCATGATCAGAGAGCCCTAAGGCAAGGACACTGTTAATCTAAATTTAAAACATTTTTCTTTTTTCTCTTTTTCCTTTTTTTTTATTTTTTTTTTCTTCCTGTCATTCTTTCCAGTATGACAGATGCAGCAATCTAGGGAAACAGCTCGAGATTGCATGGACATTTATTTTGATTAACAATACAGAAACAGTCGATTTCCGTAGGTGCTTCATTTTAAAATGGTTTCTGTTGGAAATATCAAACATCTGTCTGGAATGAATAACTAAATAGCTGATAGCGTGGTATCTGTTCCTATTTTAGGTTTCCAAAGCCAGATGCACTTGAACACCCATGTAGGATCCTAGGTGCTCATGGAGACTGGGAAGCTGGAAAGACCTAAGCCATATAAGATCAATTGCTCCTGGCACTTAAAAGGCTAGTAAAAACAGGTTATAATGTTTACATGACTTTTTATGGGTCAGAGTTTATTATAGCTCCTTTCTATGGCCTACAGCAGTGGAGCATTTTACAAGGCTTTTGCTGTGCTTGACAGATATGTTTCAGTGAGTTTGCCAAGGCAGGCTATTTCAACTGAGCCCCTAACATTTAAAGATTTCCAAAATTCTCTTTGCAGTGAAAGATACTTGGAAATTGGACAATATGAAACCAAATTGGATTGGACACAATTCATGACAATAAATAAACCCTGTGACTACTAATCATAAGAATGTTTATACATGTCAAAAGACATTATATGCTGCACTCAAAATTCTGTATTGAAGCACACGGTGAGGGCTACAAAGTTAGGCTATCAAAAATAAGTGAATGCTAGAATTAAACTTGCTTCTAAATCCATTTCATTCCTTTAAAAAAAACCAAAAACCAACAATCTTGCACAATATTGTCTTTCTCACTTCCATGAGTGCTTTTCCTTCTGCAGCTTATGCTCTTTCTTAGTTCAGTTATTGACCTATGCCTCTGTTGTACACTACTCAAGCTATTCTCAACACTGATTTATTGATTATCTCACAAAGTCTTCTATGGTACTTGTAGGTATAATGTCTGAACACATTACAGTAGCCCACATAGTCATGGTGGAGACAGATTTTTTGAAATAAAGTGTGGTGCAAGACAAAGACCAAAAAAAAAAAAAAAAAAGCAAGCACTGTGATGAGGGTAAGAAATTTACTCTTTTAAGAACAAGAACTTGAAATAGCTATTTTACAAGGGCCATGGTAGCATAGTAGTTAAATAATGAACCTAGTAGTTAAAAAAAGGTCCAAGGTCCTCATCTTACCTTCTGGTGGGAATCTGGTAGAAGTCTGTGACAAAAAGAAAGGAAATAAATTGTTTTAAGGGAAGAAGTATTTCCTGAACACTTTTCATTTTTTGTTAGTCTAATATTGCATCTTTTTAAGTAAATAAACATTTATCTAATTGCTATATTTTTAATAAAGCAGAAAAACCCAGTATTTTAAAATAAAAATTAAGATGTAATGAATTTATCAGCTTTGTTTGTATTGCATCCTTATTTAAATCTTAGATTCAGTGATATATTCTCATGGGTAGTTATTTCAGCAAATTTGATCTGAAATGTCACTCAAAACCAAAATAAAAATCCTAAAATTAAGAAATAGAACCTAATTAATCTTCAGCATAAGGTCAATATAGTTTGTATTTTCTATATTCTACACCAGAAATGTTAAAAGATGACATAGTGTCTGAGAAAATGTCACACTACACAAAAAAAGATTCTTTGGCCAGTTAAAATTAGTCTTTGAGGTGATACCAGTATTTCTGGCATCATCAGTAACAGAAAATGTAATTGTCTAAACATGTGCAAAGAAGATTTATTTTACTTTGAAATAGAAAAAAAAAAAAGAAAAAAAATCCCACAGACTAAAAAGAAGCTGTTTATTAAACAGTATATGATATTGAACACTGTGATATGAAAGCATACCTGCTCCAAAGGGCACATGGTATGGGGTAGTAGATTAGGAAAGATCAGTCTTTTCTGATAAACTCCCTGTGGTGTGGCTGGAAGAAAAAAAGACTTAGAAAAACCCAGTAGAAAATTACCAGCATCTATCACAGTGAGAATAAAATATAACAAAGGCCTGTAAAAGCTGTCAGAAAGAACAAACAATTCTTGATCCATAGCAGTTAAAAGAAGCCTGTAAACAAAGCAGGTTTTATTTTCATTTCAAACGGTCCTGTGATCAGACTGAAGTGAGATAGCAGCTGCTTAAATAGAGTTAACAAGCCAGATACTTCAAACTCAGTAAAATGCTACTGTATGGTGTGGTGTGGCAGTTTGTTTTTAATGAAAGTCAGCTTTCTGGCTACAATCAATATGTGTTATCAGAACTTCCACTTGAAATTTCACAAAGAAGGAATTGTTAACACTGAGGGTGAGGAGGCAACATATTTAAGATGAAAACTGGGGTTTAAATAGACTATGAGTTTACTTTGTCTGGTGACTCCTTTGTCCATCAATATTTTCAGAAGACCCTACTCATTTATATTTGAAATTTGCTAAAAATAGATGTTGAACTACTGAAGTTTGAAATATATAAGGATAGTTACAAACTACAATAGTTCTCAATCAATCAAAACTGCTAAAATTTCCCATCTGTTAGAGAGGAACAAAATCATCCCCTGCTTTTCCACTGGCCAAGTCATATTAAGCAGTTTATAATCAGAGACTGAAGGATGGAATGCACATATATGAGAAAATTCACTTCCTAATCTCCAGATTCAATGGTATAACAGTAAGTATCACTTTAAGAAGTTGTATTTTCAGGCTGGAAGAAGTAATTCAATTTTGGAGAAACATGCCATCTAGGAAAAAGAGAGGTGAAACGACACAGAGACTAGGCAGAATAACATGGACATCCTGGCTCTGACTTATATGCCAGGCTTATTGCCTTGAATTATGCTCTGAAGTCTCATTAGTACTTTACCAACAGTTTCATTTATACTGTACTGCATATAACATATATTAACATATATGTAATTTCCTGATGAAGCCTCATAATTCTCTTGTCAAACAGTGACTTTTTTATGGGAAAAATTATAGTTCCTTCAAGGTGCATGAAGAGCTCTCTATTCATATTAAAAGTCAGGCTTAATATGATCTTTGAGATGAAGCAATAAAATAGTGAATCAATTATTATACTTTTGAATAACAATAACCATCTTTACACAACCTGTACTTTTTTTCTTTTACTTCTTATGACTACTATTATTTCCTGGGCAAACATTAATAGAAACATGCAAATATAAATGTTTAATAATAAATTTCTCCAAAGGCAAGATTTGAACCCTTAAATAACACATAAATCTCTAATTTTAGCATGAATATAAGGAGCATTTTCTTCCAACAAGGAGAATATCACATCAGATTTAGATATATAATAAAAATAATGGAATGCACATCAGAATGTGAGTAGAAGGAGTTGATTGCTAATAGTTTGCTGTGAGTATACTATGTATGGATTCTAAATACCTGGAGAAATATATTTTCAATGAATATCAGCATTCAGTGTGTTGTGGAAACAATATGTATAATCTGTTAGTAGTAGAAAATTGTCTGCTAATTATCTTTGTAGTTATTGTAGTTATTATATAATAATTCGTATGACTTAAATTGTATCTCTGGTATGTCGGGTTGTACCAATGGTTTCTAGAGAGCCAGCATTTTTAGAAGAAAAATGATGAGCATTTTGCCACAACTCGTGTATTTCTGTAGAAATTTCAGTGTGAACTTATGCAATCAGCTGATCTGGATGTTGTTATACTACACTGAATAAAGGAAAAAAATTAGAATCCCTCCTGTCCTTGTGAAGATTTTGCAGTTTTGTCTGCTTGTTCTGAAAATTTATCTGTATGTAGCTGCAGTCTGGGATGAACAATCTTCCTGCAGTTGAATATAAACTGACCCAGGCTTGCTGCTAGAATTTTAGTTCCAGGAGTTCCTTGTTGCAACTCCTTCAGTCTGCAGCAACTAGATAATTTCACAGCTCACATTTTAAATTGATAATACAGTTATCGGAGGAAAATATTGTGAACCAGTATGGTGGATGTGAGGTAAAATCAGAAGAAACTGAGGAGTGATATTCACATACCATTAGAGATTATAATGGTACGGAAATTACAGGGTAAAATGAAGTTGTTGCTCCCTGGATGCAAGTTGGCAGCTCAAAACCAGTTCCACAATGATTCCCCAGATCCACAATCTGCAGCCATAGAACTTGCTAAGGAGGATGGAATGGAGAGTGGAGCAAAGTAGGAACACCTCAGCCAGACTCTGTTGAAATCCTTGCAGGGAGGGGAACTCTACGGTATTTTGCAGCTGAGAAACACACTCAGTTCAGCTCAATTTTCAGTGTGGAGTTTTCTAACCCATGAGGTCGACTATTAAGTGATGTTTCAGGAGCTAAAAAGCCAATTAAAAAAGCCCACAAAAAACTGAACAGACAAGGAAAAAAAAAGGGACTTGGTGCTATGATTTAGGACAAAAATCAGATCATTTTTACAGTTCAGTGTAACCTTCTTCTCACCTACATGCAATTCTGAATCTGTCTTGATTCTAGAACAGAAGGCAGTTGGATTCTTCCCTCAGAGAAAGATTAAACTGTAATCACCATATTGGACATAAGGGTTGATTCTAGGATTAGCAACATTAGAGGAAGTTTTGCCTGAAAAAGCTTTAGGCACCAACAGAGTGAATTTCAGGGGCATGAATGTATTTTTAGATGGTACTGAAAATTTAAATTTCAAGTCTACTGAGTTTGGTGAATCCTAGGGCATCATATATGCCAGCTGACACACTGGATGCTGTTGGCTTCAATTAAAGGATAATATTCATAGTTAAGAATTCTATATGCAGGAAGAAATGGATTTTTCAAGTAATTAAATGGCACACTGAAAGCATCTTTATGACAGCAGCAAAGCTATTTAGAGAAAACAGTATAAGGTGTATTCAAAAGGGAGCAATGGTTCAAGGGAGAGAAACAGGAGAATTTGGAGGGACAGGCTCTAAAAATAACAAAATATCAGTCAGTTTGTTTTAAAAATGCAATGTATTTCTTTGTCATTATTGTGCTACAGATACCTAAGGAAAATTCTTCCTCCTCATCTATCTGTATATACACACACACACACACATATATATATATATATATATATATATATATACACACACAGCACGCGCACAACTGTGTGTGCATTAGTCACTCACTGGAGAGTGAAGCCTACCTGATGATACCTCATTGGAAGACATTTTCAGATCTCAAGACACAGGAAAGAGGTTATCACTACCAGCAAAATGTTTAATCTATCTACCCAGGTACATGGAGGTAGTCCTACTACTGGATACAGGGGATTGTATTAATGAATTACCATTCTGAAAAGAAATTATTTCTTCTTCTGAAAGAAATAGTGCTCTTAAAACACTGAATTTTTTCATACAGTGGAAAAATTTATTTTTTCCTCTGATTTCTATAAATTGTCACATCACTGGCATTCAGGAATATTTGTGCATCTTTAAGCAAGATGATACGATGATACATTCCCTGTCTATGTATGCAAAGGCTCTTAAGTGTCCCCACACCTACTGGAAGTAGTTTATCAGCTTTATACCGAATGCTAACAGAGTATTAGACTTTTCATTAAAATCTTAATTAGGTGGCTCATAAGCCCCAGAGACTTCAGTCCTGTCTGCATGTTTAAATTAAGCACCCAGTCTATGAAAGATAGCCTTGATGTCTGAAAACCTGAAATGAAATTCCTAAGTATATTTCTTCAATTTAGAATTTTAAATACCTTCAGCTTCAAACACTGACATTGAATTCTTTGTGTAGGATTGCATTATTCTTCTTCATACTTAAGAACACATCATAAGGTTCCAAACCTGCATTTATATATTTTGTTGCCAGTTCAATACAGAAGATAACAGACCTTATTAAGAAAAACACATAAGACATCACTCCCTTATTTTACAAGGAAGAATGCAATCTTTTTATTGCTATTGGTTCTTTCTGGTCTGGAAGATAGAGGAAGGAATCCATGAGAGCTGGTGTTTATAGCCACAAGGAGAAAGAATAACAATCTATTAATGAGACTTTAAGGGACCGGACGCTCAGCAGCAACATCTATTCTTCAGATAGGAAAGTTTGACATTGTAAGCTGAAGAGAAGAATAGATTTTTTTTTCAGAGTTTCTCCAGGAAAAAAAATGCAAAATAGGTTTTCTAATTTTATATTTTGCAAATCTCCTCCTCCCTGACACTAAGGGGAGAAATTGAATTAGAAACAGAATCACTGAAACACTGCTGGTTTTGTGAAAGCTGCTAAGGAATAATTACTTTTTGATACCAATTTCTCTTTTTATACTGTTTATAGGTTTTAATTTGTTCCTTATTAGATATATATTTGCCGTTTCCATCACTGCCACCCTCACCAGACATAATTTTTTTTTTGGTTCATTAAAAATCCCAACCCTACTGCTAGCTAGGGTACTTTTTGAAGAAATTAGTGGGGCTAGTTTCTTGGAAAACTAAACTAAAGTCAAACCAAACACAAAACAAAACAAAAAAGCCAAAACCAAACCAAACAAAACAAAACAAACAAACAAAAAACTCCCACAAACAAACAAAAAACCCAAAGCCCCACGCCCCACAACATTTGGACAATAAACATTCCTTAGAAAGGAAAATATAGATGAAACTTGTCCCAGTGGCATCAGAAATATCTATTAAATTTTATTATGTTATATTATTTATTATTATATATATTAATTATATTATTTTCAGAACTCATTTAAGCTCCAAACCACTGGTTGCAAAACACATTGACTCATCCAGTCAAAGATTTCTTTCTTTCTCTTTAATTTCTGTAGAAAAAGAAATCTGGAAAAATATGTAGAGAAGGAAGAGAAAAGTAAAAGGAAAAAAACCTGAATAGTTAGACAATATCCATCTGAGGCTGAAGTCTGTAATCCCATCTAAGTTTGTATATATCAGACTTCTTGAATAGCTCAAATCAAATTTTGGTGGAATAAATTATATCAGTAGGCTTTCATGATTCTGCAAAGGGAGAAAAATAAAATTTGTCCAGTAAAGTCTTCATTATTGGAAAAAAAGGTAAATATGCTACTAAAACATATAAAAACGTTTGTTGCCCAGCCGTCCTGCAGTTAATGAATCTATCACAATTGTAGTGGTCAAAGATGAATAGTATTGGATTTAGTACCAGTTTTTATTTTATGGCCATAGTCTGTTTTTTGGGGTTTTGCTTTGTTCAGCTGAATAATTTAATTTTGAAAGGGAAAGAAAATGAACTATTTCATGTTATTTCCAGGCTATGTTTCCACAGAGTGCCACTTTCTTAAACAGCATGTGAACTGCTAAAGAAATATTTTCAGGCACTTGTACAGTCACAGCATTGGCTCATGGGACTGCCAAATTGCACATAAATGGTTTCCTGGGACATGAGGCAAAGTTAGTCTTGCTGTAGACAAACATTTGCTTTCATGTTCTTTACATATTCCTTCTTTTAATTTGGTTTATACCTCATATATACTTGAAATTTTGCTGTTGTTGTATGAGCTTTATTCCTTTTGTTTGACTGGTATATTCTGTGTATGACTTAGGGAGATTATATAAGACTCTCTTATTAGAGAGAATTAGATTTATGAGCATTTTATAAAATAGCTCCAAAAATTAAAGATTTGCATAAGAAGTTTTACATGAAATTCATATTGTTACTCATTCTTCAGCAATTAGGCAAATGAAAATGAGAATTAAAGAATAAAAAGCAATTTGTGGAAAGTAATACAAGTACCATGCCCAAGATGAATAATGACTAGTCACTGACTTTTCTTGGATAACCAAAGAACTGCAGTTCATTTATAATCTATAGGTTTAAGACCTCTTCTCTCTCCAGAAAGTTTTAAAAAGCCACTTTTCCTCTAAGAAATCCTATCACACCTTCTTAAATCTTTTCTTTGCAAAGAAACCAACCTCCTCCCTACAATATGAATTAGCTGTCATAGTAATCTCTTCTCAAAAGCATCCTTTGTCCTCAATCTCCCTTTAGTAAAATTATCAACTGATTGAAAAACCTTAAAAAACTTTCCCTGCAAATGTGTATTATAGGGCAAAATCAGTGTTCCCTTCAACTGAGGTATTTCCAAACATATCTTATGTCTAAAAAATATTTCTGGACATGGATAACAATGTGAAAGCAATGCAATACACTAATATTTCAGTTGCACTACTTTTCAATCTTTGAAGGCAGCTGAAAGTAAAGTTTAATCCATTTTAACAGGAAATGTCATCATATATATCCTGAACTTTGATCTTCTGTGCCCATACAATTTTTTCATTGCCTTTGCAGATCTTATCCAAGTAATATATGCAAGATTCTAAGAGCTAAAAGAAGCAAATGGGCATATGGGCAAAAATGAATGAGAACTATCTTTATTTAGGTTTTGACTCCAGCTCTTCTAGCATATTTCAAAAAGGTAAAAATATAGTGATTATAGAGTCTCTGAAATTAGGTATATTACCCTTTCCTTTTATTCTTTGTGCAGGATGTGAAGGCTTTTACTACTCAGGAAATGCTGTAGAAAATAAATATTTTATCATTACTGATTTTGTTTCTCCAAATAAAGCATTTGCTCTCTTAATATTTCCAGTATTTATGTCTTCCTCTGTTTTGTTTAGATTTAATTTAAGGCTAAAATTATAGGAGGAATTCCATGAATATAGAAGTTATCAATGTCTCTTGCAAATGATACTAATTCTCTGCTACATCTGGGTTTATGTGTTTTGTTTCTGGGGAATTGAAAACAGCAAAAGTGAGTTTTGGTTTAAAATGCCAGTTTTCACAAATGGCATACCCAGTTAAATCCATGCTGTCCTATATAGAACTTTAGTTACTAAGGAACTGAGACATCGTTTTGTGTTCCAAAGATATTCTTAATAAAATTGGAATGAAAAGGCTTTGAGAATTAAAAATACTTGTTTGTCAACTTAGTCAGTAGTTGCATATATTACAGGTATATGCAACTATATATGCAACTGTGGATATTACAGGTAGCAGTAAGGAAATATCCTGCAAGGAGTTCTGACAGGTCATGATGGCCCACTATAAAGTTTAACACATTAAATTCTTTGTATGGAGCATTTTCTTTTAATTGATTTTTTTTTTAATATGACACACACTTATTTATAGACTCAATGCATTGACAAGGTGAAATTATTAGGCTCCTTGATTTCAGTGAGTGCAAAAAAACAAGATGGCTTCCTCACTTTCAAATTGTTCCACTGGTACTCAGTTTTAATTTCTTGGAACTGGGGATGATTCATTGTTTGTATAAGAGAAATTAATTCACATTGTTTCATTTGCAATTTCCAAATGGCATATAACTGTATACAGAAATTTAGATACTTTCTAGCACTGAGAAGCAGAGAAGTGCTAGGCCAGTTGTTACTCCCTCATTACAAACTATGATGGACTGAAATGAAAATTATGATTAAATGTGTTTCCAGAGTCTTGCACTGGGATAAATGGTTCTATTAAAACATGAGGCATATCAAAGCCTGAAGCATTACATGAAGAAATGTGATTTCTATTCCATGTTTTGAGTGTGTTTTGCACCTTATTTTTCCCTCTGGTTCTAAAAGTTTCATATAAATGATGTTATGCTGCTTTCTCACACAAATTATGCAGATTGTTCCTGCTTCACATAGAGCACTTAGCTTCAAAAATTGCCAGGTAGTAAAAAACACATGGAGGAGGGAAGAAACGAATCCTTTAGGACAAAGTTTTTTCAATTCTGCTTGCCTGTGTATCACCAGTTTATACTGCTTGGGCATTTCATTACGAGAACTTCATGGTTCTCCCAATATATGAAATTCCATTTGTTCTGAAATCCAGTTAATGTTGCCTGACACTAAAATATCCTTTTTCTCATTAGTTATTTTTTACATTTTTATTATTATCTTTATTATATTTATTTTATTATTCTTTGAATTAAATAAACAAAAATAGCACCATGTTATGCTGCTAACAACTTTGTACTTCTAGTTAGCATTAAAGAAAAAAATCAATGGCTTTCAAAACTGAATGCATCTTTTTCCTCATGCTTAACTTTAATTTGAAGGAGGGAATTTCAGAAGGCTTGACCATGAGTTCTGTGTATTGACACAGGAAAATGAGCAAGGACATGTCATGGTTTAACCCTGTGGGAACCCAGAACATCCCTCTGGCAGCCCAGGACGGCTAGGACCCCTGCCAGGGGGCTCAGAACCCTGGCACAGAGCCCAAAACACCTGTGGCTTTGATTATGACCCGTGGAGCAAATTACCAACCTTATATGAAGATCAGCAACGCACAACAGTTTAGGTAGAATAATAGTGAAGTTATCATGGGGTGGAAAAGTAGATTTTAGGTTTTTTGGTATGGGGGTTCAGGAGGCGAGATGGAGGGAACTGAGTGTGTCCAGCCTTTCTCCTTCTTCTTCTTGGCCTCATCTTCTGCTGTGATGTTGGCACTTTCGGATTGGTTTAGAGTAGAAGCTCGCTGTCTAACATGGGTGATAGGTATTGGGAAGTAATTGTAAACATTGAATACATAGCTTTTAGTATAAAGACATAACACTGCCCCAGGGGCAGGCAGAGAGTGCCTGGAACTGTCCTGCTGGACAGACCACGGCAGGGCAGGAGAAAATTTTTTATAGATAAGATGCAATAAACAACCTTGAGACCGAGAACTGAAGAACTCTGACTCATTCTTCGAGTGCCTGGGCTGGGAGAAGAGACTTTTAACATTCTTGGGGTCACAGCGACCCAGAAAGGCCCCGAGATAACCCCAGCTGGCAACTGAACCTCTCAGAACCATTTGCTCACTCCTCTAGGATGGGATATGGGAGACAATCAGGAGACTAAAACTGAGAAAACTCATGGCTTGAGATAAAGACAATTTCATAGATAAAGCAAAAGCTCTGCACACAAACAAAGCAAAATAAAGAATTCCTTTACTGCTTTCCATGTGCAAGTGAGGATTCAATCATCTCAAGGAAAGCTGGACTATGTCATGTGTAATAGTAACTTGGGAAGACAATTTCTATGAGACTGAACATTCTCTCATTCTTTCTGCTTCCCAACAGTTTTTATATGTTGAACATGGTACCATATGGTTTGCAATGTCCCTCTGATCAGCCATCCAAACTGTGTCCCCTCCCAACTCCTTGTGCATCCCCAGCCTGCTCCCTGGTGGGGTGGAGTGGGAGGCGGAAAAGGTCTTGAATCTGTACAAGCTGCCCACCAAAAGCTAAAACTTACTGGAGTTATCAGTAGTTATCAATGGGTCAAAAAAGTTTATAGCAAACCAAAGATCCTTTGACATCAGCTCTTGCCTACTCTAAGTTTTCTAGTACATCTTCTAGACTGTGCTTCTGTGAAAGATCTTATCACTCTGACAAACACCTGAAAGGATGGTGTGAGAATCAGTCTCATCTCCCAGGCACCCAGCAGTAGGATGGGAGGACACAGTCTTAAACTGCACCAGGGTAGGTTTAGGCTGGACATCAGGAGGAAGTTCTTCACAAAAAGGGTAACTGGACACTGGGATGGGCACTGGGATGGGCTGCCCAGGGTGGTGGTGGAGTCATGGTCCCTGGAGATGCTTAGAAATGACTGGGTGTGGCACTCAATGCTATTGTCTATTGACATGGTGATGTTCAGTCATAGGTTGGACTCGATGACCACAGAGATCTTTTTCAATCTAGTTGATTCTGTGATTCCATGACCTTCCCTTCAATATTTTGTATGATAAAAAGTGTTCTGTACATCCCCCTTTTTTCCATGTAAAACTTTGTCTTGCTGCTTTCCTTTTTTTTTTTTTTCCCCAGTAAAAATTGAAGGGGGGAGGGCAGGGGGGTGTTTGAAATTTCCTTAGTTATAAATGTAAGGAAATTAATCACTGCTTCCTGAGTTTGTCCTCTTGTTTTTGGTTTTCCTTGGACTTTTTTTTTTGTGGGTGCAGATGTGGTAGTTTTAGACAATTTAGACACACAGTATATTTCAGAGAATAATTTTCCTGAAAGAGAAGTAGTTTCCCCAACTTATTGATGTTGAATAAATATCCAGAGAAGTCAAATGATTCCTCCTCAAAACCAGTCATTGATTCAAGAATAGAACTGATTAGCTCCCATTTTTGTGGCTTATCTGTCCCTGTTTTCACAGTAGTTTATGGACGCTATCTGAAGTGTAATGTATGAAATGAGACAGCAAGAAGAATGAGTAGTTTAGTATTCGTAAATGGATAAGAGCCAATGACCTAGACAAATTTGCTGTCTAAGATAAGATTTAAGATCATGTTTTATGAGACTGCAATTCTAGGGAAAAGTAGGCATAGTATAGTATAGCATAGCATAGCACAATATAATTCCATGCTGGATACTTGGATAAGGTATCAGAGTAGATCCATACACACAGACTAACAGCACTCCTTTAGAAATGTAAATGGTTAAGGATGGAAAAGCTAAAAAGTAAGGAAATAAGAGGAAGTGTGATACGTAGAAACCAGTAATTGTGGAGTGGAAAATGACTCACCTATTAATAAGACAATATACTTATATAATTAAAGTTAAATTCTAAGGGGAAAACACCTAGTGTAACCTTTACTTTTGGATGACATGCTAGACTTGCAGATCCCCCTCAGAAGCGTGCCATATCATGAAAGTCAAAGTTCAGAAGCAGGCAGTGTGCCATCTGAGATGAAGAGCAGATCAACAGGATCTTCACAAAGACCTTTCAGAGGTCTCTCTTCCTGCTATTACGTAGAAGGAGACATGGACAGAAAATAACCTTGAGTGAACATAGCATGGTGACTTTCAAGATGGGAGAGCTTGTTATATATGGCAGTGGAAGAAAGATGTTTTCTGCTTCTAGATGTGCATTCACAAAAGAAAAATATAAACTTAGTGTCAAAAAACCTCTGTAATTATTCTGTTAATCATCCAGTTTAGGTTGGTTTCCTGCCTGTCTTAAATAGATAAATAAGCTAGCTAAGTATTAGAATTCAGGGATGTTCCACTTAACAGTTGTTGTTGGCAGCATTTTTTCAAAATGGAAGTTGAAATAATTAGTTTTGGCACAACTATGTGAGAAAGGTAAGCATTTTTCTGTGTCCAGAGAGGCCACTTGGGTAAAAGGCACCTGGTTATTGATAAATGTTCTGAACAGCTGCCTAATTAGTTCAACAAAGAAACAGAAGATGAAAGATTTATGAATCAAACAACCAGAGAAGAGAATGCAGAAGGATTTGTATAAGGTTTTGAAGTGGGAGGGGGATATGTGCTGTGTGCTTTATCAAAGCTGAGTACTGGGAAGAAAAGATTATCAAGTGATGAAACACTGATGAATCAAACAGAAGGATACTAAGGGCATAGAATCTTAATTAAGTAGTAAGTATTAGTTACTTACTACTTACTAGTAGTAACTTACTAGTTACTACTTACTAAGTAGTAGCTTAGTGTCTTCACTAGGGTTAAGATATAAATGATTAAAAACATTAGTTTTGAATGCATGGAATGTCCACTGAGAAAATTCAGGCAGGTAAAGATTAAATGTGTGGTTGAAACAACTATGAAGTTGTAGTGCAGATTTAAAGTCATAAAAGAGACAAGAGGCTGATTTCAGTACTATTTTCTCGACAACAGTACTTACCAGGAAGGTCACAAAATTGCTGGGCAGGAAATGACTGCCAAGTGTAAGAAAACAACCTGACCATGAGGAAAAGATAAATGCTGAAAACAGATACTCAAGAAAGAACTGAAGAGCAAAATTTAGTCAATTCAGATGAAGAGAAGAACAGAACAGAAACTAAATATGAGTTGGCTTTCTGGGCTAGAGTGTGACAAATATACAGCTTTTTCTGATTATAAGTTTCTAGGTAAAAAAGTTCTGTGCCTGGAGTTCTATAAAGGAAGTCTGCTGGTGCTTCATAATGGTATAAGTGAAAAGAGAAAAAGAAAACAATCTAAGAGACTGGCTGTGTGGAGAAGATAATAAATGGTACTGAAGAGGTTAGAGAGAATCATCCATCGATTAGTCTTGGGATCAATCTTACTTAATATTTTAATTTCATTAATGACCTTGGAACAAGTAATAAAAATGTGCTGATGACCCATGATTGCTATGGTACTACCTGCATGATAGAATATCAATGTAGGTAACACATAGGATGGTGTGAAGAGACTGAAATTATAACTTGAATGAAATGTAATAATAATAAATATATAATGAACTTAAACATTAATTACAAGACTGCTGTGTATAAACTAGGCTAAATTGAAAAACTGTAAGAGCAAGACCTTCATTATTAATTCATCACAGGATATCTGTGAATAGTGTTCATGATATCATGAAAAGCAGAACAAGGACTGTATTAAAAAGCATATTTGTGTGACTGATAAGGAAATTTTAATATCACTCTGTAAAGCTGTTGGCTTCTGCTTCATACAGCAGAATTCAGAAGAAAACATGTATCAGAGCATATCCTACAAGGTTAAAGAAAAAAGATCAGACAGTACAAGAGGAGGTCAAAAAAGGGGCTAGTTTGACACAAGTGGGAAATGTCTTCAATGCATGTAAGAACAATCATGTTTCCATATATCAATGCAGACAGAAATATGAAGAAAAGAATGCTGGTTATCACAGGAATATCAGTTAAATGTGAATTTAGGATTGATGCTAGACAAAATTTTAACTGTTAGGAAATTCGAGGAACAGAAACATAGTGAGACTTTAAGGAAAAAGAAAATATGCTTAAACACTTATAAATGAGGATTAAATATAAGGGTTTCACATTAGGAAGAGTATTTCCTTTTCTTTTGTGGAAATCCATACAATTATTGCTGAACTGATTTTTTTACCTTTTAAAATTATGAAACCTATTATAGAACATCATTCTTACTGCATGTTTGTAATGGACATTGATAGAATGTTTACACAAATTGTGTGAAATAAAAAGAAAGGTGGGAAATAGCATAGCAGTAACTCAGCAGTTTGGAGAGTTTGCAATTTGTAGGAGATTTTTTCTAGGCTCCTGCTCAGTTTGACTTCTATTCTTATTCCTGGTAATAAGCCACAAATTTCAGCAAAACTGACTGTAATTTATTTCTTACAATCTGCGGGTTTTTCAAATTATGTCTGTGTGGGGTTTTTTAGTTGTTGTCTTTTGTTGTTGTTTGGTTTTGGTTTTGGTTTTGGTTTTGGTTTTGGTTTGGTTTTGGTTTGGTTTTGGTTTTGGTTTTAACAGAATATAATATATTAGTATTCTGAAGCTGCTTCCAAAACCACAACTTCACTTCACTCCTTGAGAAATTTACTGAAGTGTTGGCCTACTCCAATGTGAGCATAGCAATTCAAGAAACAGAAGTATTGGCTCAAGCACTAAAACTGAATGCAGTTTTTCTACAAAATGTCTTCACTTTTCCACATGTAATCCACATGCTTACTGTTGCCCAGAGAAGCAAAGTTGCCTATTTGTAAGATTGTTTGATTCAGGTAGGAAAATGTATTACTCAGAACCATAATAACACACACCCTGCTGTCTAAACAGCTGAATAATGAACCATTGCTTTCATATTCCGCTGTTTTAAAATTCTAATATATAACATGAGCCACAGTACATTATGGGGCTCTTTAATAATAACTCATATGTGTCTATAACAGTTATACTGGAAAAAAAATACCATATTTTAATTTAATTTTAAGCAGAATTCAAACACATATTTCCTAATATGACATAGTCCTTTGGATATAAATTCCAGTCCTCCTTGTCCAACTCAAAAATAATGCTTCATCTGAAGTTGATTCCAGGGATCTGTCTCACAAGTACTAGAAACTTCTGCATAAATGTAATGGCTTTGATTTTTTTGGTGATGTTATTTTAAAGCGAAACTATTTTCCTCCTATGGCATACTCCTTGTCAATAGAGTGATGGAATGTATGAAAAATAATGGCATAATAAAGGATAAAATATATTTCTATTTCAATGAA
Source organism: Molothrus ater (assembly GCF_012460135.2). Classification (NCBI taxonomy): domain Eukaryota; kingdom Metazoa; phylum Chordata; class Aves; order Passeriformes; family Icteridae; genus Molothrus; species Molothrus ater. Next base: position 36,841,360 of record NC_050479.2, read on the forward strand.
AAGTGACATCTGCCAACTATGAACATAGCTAGACCAATTTATGTATAGAAACAAAATGCATTCTCCCACACCATGGGTTTTCTTTTTTCCACCTGTTTGATTTAACCTCATTTAAAGCTGTGTAGAGCTGACTCAATAATTTTTAAGATTATTTTGTTAGTGCAAAATACACTCATTATTGCTTTAGCATTTATATTTTTACAACTCTTCCTTTTTTTCCACAGGAACAAAGTGTCAATAATACCTAATATTTTCCCATAATGTCCCTAAATATGCATAGTATATTAAAATATGCCATTATAGATAATATGCAATATATAAAATGAGGGTACATATTAGAAAAATTAGAGTTAATAGATGAAAGTAGCTTTATAAAATGCATATTCACTAAGATTAGAAATTTATTAGCTTAAAGGCATATTAAGCTGTATTTGCAGCCTCAGATGTTTTATTGTATTACCTTAAGTAAATTCGAATCAGTTGTATTTGCCATAATTTGTTTTCTTTTTTTCAAGTCAAAATTTAACTCACTGTTATCTTCCTCCTTAACCCACAGCTTAACAGGGCAGGGAATCAGCCAAACAAAACAACAAAATGTTTCAGGTATTAATTACTTCTAAGAAGACTACAGACCTGAACTGGGGAAGAGAAAGAAGCGGAAATGAATTCAAGAAGCAGGGAAACAAGTTCCTTCTTATAGGATAATCCAGCATCCAGTTATACATCTAAACATCGTGAGATTTAGTAGAATCATTTGCCTAATGGAAACCTTTAGAGTAAGGTTTTGTCTGGCTGGTTGGTTGGTTTGTTGGTTTCTTGTTTTTGGTCTGGTATAAAAAGGAGAAGGGGAAGGGGAAGCAGAAGAGGAAGAGGAAGCAGAAGGGGAAGGGACAGAAGAAAAAGAAGTGAAAAAGCAAGTCAAGGTCCTAACCATTCCTGTTAGTCCTTCATTTGACCCTCTAAAACCAAACAGTTTCATGATTGGTTGGATTGGACCATTGCTGGAGACACCTCTTTAGAGTTGTAAATCAACACAACTTATTATTTACATCTGACAGTGAACTGTAGGAACTTGTTAAGAATTGTAAAGACGTGTAAACCGGCTTGACTGGAATTGTGAAGGTTTTTTGGGGGATGACATGACAGAAACACATTATAATGCCAAGTTTAGACAAATGGCAATTTAAAAAATCCTAATAGACAGAATCTTTATCATATGAAACTGTTGACCAAGAATCTTTATCATATTAAACTGCTGACCACGTAGTACCAGATATTATGGCATATAAATTAAGCTTAGGGTTCTGGCTGAATGTGTGAAAAAATATGTGGAAATATAGTGATATGGTGTTTTTGAAAAGAAAAATAGTACAGGAACGCAGTCTGAAGTTTGGACTGGCACAATTATGTGGAAAAAGATGATCAAAGAGTTAAAGCTCCACGATCTATTCAGCACATAATTTATAATATTGTGGTATTTGCCTGGCTTAATACTTAAACACATACTTAGGATTTATTTAAATGAAATCACTGAGTGTTGTCTGCTTTTTTTGCCAAATATAGGTCAAGAACCTAATAGCATGATATCCAGATCTGACTTGGAACTGTGTGAAATTTTGAGTTCTTGGGTGTGGATAGGCTCCAAATACCAGTGTCCAATATGAAGGAATATCCCCCATATTGCATACCCTCTAAGAGTAAAAATACAGAAAACGGTTGCATTGAGAACCCTTGCAAAGCAAATTCCAGCTCAGCACATAATTTTCTCTTCTACAGAGAGATTAAATAATCTGAGCTGGAATAGTTCCTCAGAAATAAAAATAATTATACTAATTATGACAGTGAGATCAGAAGTGGTCAGTGTATGCATACAGGGAATCAGACAGGTTGCAAGAATCAGGAGACTGGAAAGAAAAAATCTAGGCTTTAACTACAGGACAAAAAAAGAATTCTTGAAACTGAATTGCAAAGCCAATTACATGTACCCTCAGTGGCTTTATGAAAAGGATCTTCCATATGGAAACGAGAAAAAAGATTCAGAGAGATAAAGCATCAATTGAAAATTGAGCTTTCCAGTTTATGACATAAGAAGAGATTTATACTACAAAAGCTAAATATTAGATGATATTACACTTCAAGGAGCAGCATGCTGTAATGATAAAAGAATATTAAAAAAAGAGAGATGCAGACCGGAGTTGCTGTGTATTCACAAGAGCATTTCAATTGAGCAAAGTCAGGAAAAGTCAAAACTGATAAAAATAGAGAAAACATCTGTATAATTCTCTTGATTGATACTTAGGTTATGGAATTCATTGCTGTTGACTGACAAAACAGAGGCTTTGTAAGATTTAGAACACACTCATTGGATAAAAGGGATGTAGGATAATATTTTGGAAGCATCACATTATTGGCACAAGACCTTCTCCAAATAAAAAAGAGAAAAAAGAGATAATTGTGTGAAAGATACTGGAAATAAACTGCCACACATATGTAGTATTTGGGAGCTAAACTTCTTTCCATGATGAAAATACATATTTTAGGTGGGCAGATTTTTATCCTTTGTGGTACAGAAATTTTTGAGTCTATGTTGATTTTCGATTCTCCTTTAATGCTGACATGATAGAATTTGAACTTTATTCTCCGCAAATGTGTTGATGAATATTTCTTTGGGGATACTGAGGAAACTGAAAGAAGAATGCACACATGGAAAGCACAAAAAGTAATTATGTGCAAGCATCTACTTTTAAATAGCTAGCTTAACCAGAAGTTGGGTAAGGTCTCTGATACAGTCCTGAGGGAGATCCAATATATACATTGATGCAGTGCCTGATGGTTGAGACTTTTAAAAATCAACTCCTCCTTTTCTAAACCTAGAAAAGGAAGCAATTTATCTGCTGTTGGACTACACCAAGAAAAACAAATGAGAGAAGTATGTGCAAAATCAGACATAATTTCTTGGGAGTGTCATTCAGCACTCTCAGCATTAGTCAATAACACTTGCCAATAATCTCACTTTTCTTCAGTCTCTTCCAGAGTGTGTGTTTCCCTGTAAAAGGTATAACAACATTCTTCCATTGGCTTCTAAATTGAGGTCACTGGAGAGGTGCAACAGCTTTAGGTACTTTAACAGTAGAGACTAATGAGCACTCAGCGTCCATTGGAAATTGATGCTATTTGTCCATGTCTAAGGTTCATTTGAAAGTTCTTCTGGAAATATCTTCCCTTGGTGACAGCAGTGTGTGAACAAATGTTTTCTCTGTAAAAGTAGTAATTGCAATTTGTAAATTGCTGGAACATAGAAATAATTATTGTTAACAGTTTCAAGTAGACAATAAACATAGGTTTGTTTGTTAAAGGGTATTTAAAAGCTCCAGGTGCTTTATAGGATCACCTGAGTTAGAGCTGCAAATGATAGTGATGGAAAATATTAACAAATTTAAAGAGTCAAAAAATTAAAGAAGCAAACCAACACCCCTCAAACTGCCAAAAGACCCTACTCAGTATATTTTTCCTCATCCTCAGAAAGTCAAACTGTTCATAATGAGTGTGATACTAACTGTATTTATTCCTTCTATAATCTGGATTGCAATCCATTTTATGTTTAGTGGGGAGAAAAATGTTTCATGATCTGACTTTACAGTGCAACTGGTCCTAATTATACAAAACATTTTTCAAATCCTACTGACTTACATAACACTTCAATTGATCAAGAGCTGATTAGAAAATGACTTGCAGAATTTAAGACATGAGACAGTCAAATCAGGAAACAGAGTAATTCCCATTTGATGGCATATTTATGCAGCAATTATAGTTCCAAAATTATACATATGATCTATTTTAAATTTTTAAGTATTTTAAAGCCTTTTACTCCAGTGTGGTAGAATCATCAAGCTAAACAATTATACGGCATGTCTCAAGGAATTGACTGCACACATGCTTTCTGTACTTAAAGCGACATTTCCATGCATATCAAACATTCTTTAAAATAATACCAATGTCCAGCATACCTTATTATTCAATTAGCTTGAACTGTCTAACATGGTTTATCATGAGATTCCACTATTTGGTGGGTATCTCAAGGACTGAGCAGTTAGACCTTTGTAAACAATGGAATGGAAAGACAGGGTAAGGTTACTGGGCTAGTTTATCTTTTGTGTAATATTCACATAGGAAAGACATGTGACAGGTTGCCCAACTGACAGAAAGTCTTGGGTGGTGATTTAATCATATTAAACATTGCGAGAGAGGGAACACAGGAAATCAGGTTTATTGTGATCTTTATATATTAAAACAAGTCGAAATACTAAGCTTGCAGTAGCTACCTGTAATAGCCTGAAATGTGCCTTGAGTATGTGCCATTCCTTCCACAAACACCATGGGACATCTAAAAGCACATTATATATTGCCTCATATTTCTATTTCTCATGTACCATGGCTATATCAATTGCAGACATCTCTGGCTGCTCTCACACTTTATTGCTATCTCCTCTCGCCAAGGCCTTGCTGGTCACTCATATTAGGAGCATTTAGGTCTTGCTAAGTATAATCTTTCCATCTTTCCTGGCTGGTTCCAAAGTTGAACCTCACAAAAACATTCTTCAGAGAGATTATTTATGCAGTTTGTCTTCCATCACCTAACCATGTATCTCACTCATTTAAATAATTGCTTGTTTGTTTGTATTTATGATACAGTTTTGGCATTGTATTTGGCTGAATTCCTTGTGGAAAGTCTTGATCCAATGTGAATTTTGTCCTCTTCCTGTCTGTTCTGTCTGAGGAGTAAGCTGATACAACAGCTGGAGTTTTATAGGCCATAATGGGGAAAGAGATGCCTCAATTATCTTTTTAAAGTCTGGCTACAATATTATCTCCTTCTACGTAGCTGGATTTTTTTCAAACCTCTCATCCAAGAGAATAATTTGGTAACATCATTGTCCTTGTGTATCCCCACCTGTTTTTTATACTTTAAAGGGAACATTTCCAGCAAGCTTTGTTTTACTAAATGTTCTTGTTGTTCATTGACTTTCTTTTATAAATTGAGTACTTTCACAAGTTCGTTAACAGTGCAGGTTGAGAGTGTTTGAATGGAAAAAAAGTTTGTAATTTTCTGCAATGAAATAACACATGATTACCTTATTTACCTATGAAGGTCCTGTTCCTGAAATCTGTATTTTGATGTCAAGAAACAGCAATTCCATGCTGTTTCCTGTTTATATGTAAATCATCAATAAAATTTTTATGAAGTTTTTTGAATACTCTGCTTTTTGGCATATAAAGATTTAAGTAGAAATTATTAATTATTTGATTTTTTTAACATGCATGCATCAATTTTTATGTACATAATTAATACCTATCTATAAAAATTGCATCCATAACCAAATGTAAAGCATAGAAACTTGGAGTTTGTGTTTTCACTTAAGGCATTTATGACTAGAAAGGTCTGTGCTGGCGTGGTGTGTGAAGAGCTGTTAGGGAATGCGGAAGGACTGGGAATGACTTTTAAAAATTATAAAGTGAGACATGAATTAACTTTTAATTCATTTTTCTATTACTTATTATGCATTGAAAAGTGATATTATTAAAATATTGTATTGTTCTAACTTGGATATTTACTGTCAAAGATCTATATTTCATCAAGCATGTTGATATTTTAAATGTGTGCTATTGTTCACTGTCACAGTTTTTGATGTCTGAAGGAATTTTACCTAAATACTCACAAAAACATAAAGCATAAGAATCACAAATGCAGAAAGAAATGAGACTCAATGTACATTTTTAGTTTGTACAAATAAGCTGACATTGCAAGGTTAAAAACTAATTTTCTTATAAAAAGCATTTTTTTCAGAAAAAGAGATAATACACATGGAATTAAAGTTAGGATGATTCTGATAAATCATTATAAAGTATGAAACAAATTTAATCAATAGAAAAGCAGGAAGCATGTGTGAAGTAATTTAATTTTAAATTCAGGAGATAGATTTAAGTGCTGTCACAGTAAAACCATTATTCCCCCACATAAAATGATATTTTGTCTCCTTTGAGTCCATTTGTGAGGAAGTGAGCAATGACAGGAGCTTTATCAGTTGTCTATACATATGACTGTCACTTGATCTGCTCTTTTGGTGACACTGTATGTTTTTAATTATTTATGTATGCTTTAGTCTTCCACTGCTACAATGTAAGAAGATGCAAATCTGAGAGCTTTCAGTATAAATGTCAGAAATCTACATTGTTATACTGGCTGGTTTTATTTTCTCTCCACCTTCAGAATGTCAAAAAAAGATGAAGCATAAATGAAATCTTCATCTCAGTTGTGCTGGCTGTGTGATTTATAAAGTCTTTTAACAAGTATGATTTAGTTGTGTCTACTGAGAGATCCCCACCCTAGCCCAAAGACATTACTGTCAGCTTAAAACTCTGGCAGTATATAAACTACATGGATATAGTCACAACTTGTTGTCCCAGACCTTATTAATCCTTAAGCTATTTGCATTTAAAAGCTGGTTTTGACATGGAATCCACTGTAAATCTGCACTCCCTGAATTTCCACTGACACTTCAGGGTGACATTTTGATTTTTTATTTTAAAGAAATCTCTGTTCTTGCTTAATCTCATTACCTGTTATTCAGGCATTATTTTGTCTTATAGAAAATATGTAGCTTACTAAAAATTATTGTGTCATTGTTCTGCCAAAGCCATCATCCATAAGGGACTTTGCTAGTGATCCAATATCAAAATATAGACAAGATTACCATAATTTTAGAACTAGCATCTTGAAAGCCTCGGGGGTCTTTTGTATTAAGCCTCTTTGTTTTGCAAAGCTACCAGCATGAGGTTATGAATGACATTAACAACTTGTAACCCTTGCAAAATAAAAATATCACTTGACTGTTTTCAGAGTAAACTTGTTGCATTGCAACACACACTGGCTTCTTTGTTTCTTACTGTACATTTTTTTTATATTTTCTGTAGTTATATTTCAGCAGAAAAAGATGACAATTCAAAACCACTTAAGAAGTAAGATTGATCTGGCCTCAGAAAGAGTAGAAATTATTTCAGAAACAGCCCTTTAAGCACCCTATCTTACCCTCCTCCCAAAATGTACAGATGTATACACATGACTTTAAACACATAATTAATTCAAATTTCTTCATTAAGACTTTTATGTTTTCTGTTGTTGTTATTTTAAAGTATTTTTCTGGATTAGGACCACAGAATGATTATACAGTATTTTCTTCAAAGAAAACAGATATTTCTTTTTCTAACTAAAAGAGATGGGGGACCAGAAAATGCTTTATTTTTTAATATTTCCTCAGCTGAAGCTGTCATGTGGTGTTATAAACAAGGACGAAGTGCTAGTGTTAATTAATTAGTAGTATAAAGGTGTAGCAACATGAGTGCTTTTTTTGTAAGATAACAACAGACACTAAAAATAATCCAAAATATAGTCAAAGTTATCTAGGAAGAACAAGTTAAAAAAAAAAGGTTAAAAATGGGACATCAGATGGGTAAGAAGTCAATTACAGAAGATATTGACATATTTATTCCTGTTATATACAAATGACAGTTTGCGCTGCCAACCTAAAGATGTCAGATGCAGAAATTCAAGGGCAAGTGTGAGGTAAGGACTATGCCACGTAACTCAAAGAAGCACGTGGTAGGTGTCAAGGTTGTTAGAATATCCCCTTTAAATTGACAGAATTTCTCTTCCTTCAGGGTGCTGCCATGTGAGGCGTAGCGCTCTATCCTATGAAGACATCAATGTGAGCTCACATGATGGAGCTCCTCTGCCACGAGATAACAGCACATGGAAACTGAGTTGTGAAGTGATACCAAGCCAAATGACACTCAAACCCAGTCCCCTGTCTCTAATTGTGTTTGTTTTATTCCAACTATCAGTCAGAAATGGTAAATGATGTTACATCTGCTCTGGCAATACAGACAAATGGATTACCACAGGAATGTGCACAGATATCTAATAGGGACAATGTGATTACTTGTAATGTAATGATTCATGTGCTATATCTTTCACCAGCTGTTTTTTGGGAAGCAAAATCAAAACAGACCATAGCTGTTCATAAGTGAAGTGTAGAGAATAAGGAGGCAAATTTTTCAGAGTTAGACTTTATAAAAACTCACTAAATTGAGAGGAGACTGAATTAGTTATAGATCTCAGCTTATTCAGACGCGCAAGAATGACAGCAAAGAAAGAAGAAAAAGAAGATCATTAATTTTTCAGCCAACAACCATTACAGTCCTCTTTTAAAGAAAGAAGGAACAAAATAAATATAGAGTGACTTTGTTTGCCAGAATAAATAATCACACTCTTCCTCCAGCTATAAAAATATAATTCAGTGACTGAACTGGCAAGAACCTCCCAGCAATTCAAACGTTTCCTTTACACCCACAAAGAGGTTCTGAGTGCTGCAGAGAATGCAGCATCCACTAGGCTGAAAGGTGCAAGTCCAAAGCTGGCTTCTGTACTGTGCAGAAGCATGTGTGTAATTGCTTAGTAAGTTCAGTATTTCAGGGATAAAGACATTTTCAATTCAGATATTCAGGAATTAGGCTTAGTTGTCATGGTATTCTCAGTCACTGACCAAAATCCACCTTTGTTTCATTCTACCAAAAGTAAATGTATCTTTGCAAAGGTTTCCAAGTCCTCTGTAATAAAAATATTATGGTATTTACTAAGTATTTAAAAAATTAAATTTGTGTTTGCTTCTACTTTGTGTGAAGAATAAATGCTAGATTTATTAAAAGCCTATAATGTTTTATGTTTGCATTTTATCAGTCTTTGAATTAAATATGCTTATGTTTTGTCTCCAAGAAAATGAATTGAGATAGTTTAGAGCTATATATTATGGATCTCAAAATTTATATGTCTAGCTTTGATGAAAAATCTGTCTAGCTTTTCTGCTACATGTGAAAAGCAACTAGGTATTAAAATTTCAAACTTCAGTGTAGCTAATCCTTCTTCAGAAGTCATTTGAGATTAACAAATAAATAAGCCTGATGTAAAATGGTCTGAGACTACATCTTTAACTTGCTGGACCCGAAACATGGTGAAAGCTAGCTTTTTAAAAGATGATCTTTTAATAAATATAATTATTTTCTTAGCACTAAAATGAAAATTTTTAAAGAGAATTACTTGAAAAGACTATTAGAAATGAAAATTCCCTGAAATGTATTTCAAAAATAAAATCCCAGCTATAATTCACAGCATGGATAATTGGGACATACATAATCCAACTGATAGCTGTTGGTGAAAGGCAGCAGGCTTTAGTTTCTGGAAAGTAAGTCTGGGAATGCCAAGACCTGGAGCAATAGCATGGTTGTTTTGAAGATAATGATTGGTGCAGCCTTACCTTGAGTATTGTGTGGAGTTTTGGTCACAGAAATATAAGAAAGATATTAGAGTGTCCAAAGGAGGGCAACAAAGATGGTGAAGAGCCTTGATGGGAAGTGGTACAAGGAGCAGCTCAGGTCACTTGGTCTGTTCAGCCTGGAGAAGAGAGACTGAGGGGACATCTCATGGCAATTACACCTTCCTTGTGAAGGGAAGAGGAGGGGCAGGCACTGATCTCCTTTCTGTGGTGACAGTGACAGGATCCATGGGAATGCCCTTAAGTAGTGTCAGGGAGGTTTAGGTTGGATATCAGGAAAAGATACCAGGGAGTGGTTGGGCCCTGGAACAGGCTCCCCAGAGAAGTGGTCGCAGCACCAGCCTGACAGAGCTCAAGAAGCACTTGGACAATGCTCTCAGGCACATGGTGTGATTCTTGGGCAAGGTTTTGTGCAGGGTCAGGAGCTGAACCCGATAATCCTGATGGGTCCCTTCCAACTCAGCTTGTTCTGTGATTCTGTGACAAAAACCTTACTGGATTCAGTAAGGGTTGTTTTACTGTGTCTCTTTGTGGTTTGCTGTGGTTTTTGTGGTTCATTGGACCAAGATTGCACTGTAATCATTTCTCTGTCCATGAGGTAGAAAGAGCAATATATTTTTGTAGAGACACATTTGGTTTTCAGTTGAAAAACATTATGCAAATGTATAGTGTCAATTAATAACTCTTTAATTGCAAACTGATTCAATATGTCTACTAAATTAACTCATTGATTTTATAGTGTTTTCTCAGAAAATCCAAAATACATCATTCCAAGAAAGTGTGGAGATCAGCCCTGGAGAATTTTGGAAGAGTGAAGCAAATGTACCCTCTGAATCTGATAGAGCTGCATGTATCTCAGCAGGAATATTCATAGAGAAATGTTACACTGACTCTGTAGTAAAGAGCATCATCCCACAGCATTAATAGTCTTCAAGAATGTGTAACATGCTATCTCTGAAGATAGACAGACAGAGAAGGCCATGCAAGTCATACAATCCGATTTCATGCGATGGAAAGTTCATTTTGTTTATTGGTCTGCTGTTTGAATATTATGATCCATTAAGAAGAGGGAAAATGGAGACATCTTGGGGCAGGGGAGTGGGATGATTTCTCCTCTTAGAAGTTGTCAAGTGTGTTGAAAGGAGGAACTGCTCCTAACCTGCAAAGTGGTACAATCAAGTGAGGAGACACTGGAGCCTTAGACAGGATGGAATATGGAGCATCATGTTTCCAAAAGGATAGAGAACAAGACTCAAGAACCAGAGGGGATATAAAAGTTTTCTGTAAATTAATAAACCACTGAATTGACTTCAAGTAAGCCTGGCTGAAAGGATATGCTTAAAAGAACACAGATTGGTTCATGGTCCCTTTTTATTTGTATTTCTTTTTACCTAAGAATTCATAGTTTTCTATTCTGAAGAAAGTTCTTCTGGTTAACAACCTTATAAAAATGGTGGATTTTTTGCTAAGGCTGTTCACCTTGGAGACTTCAGAGATAAGGAAAAGAATGAGGCAGTTCATTTCAGGCTCTTAGTAATTCTACGTCCCACCATATTCTGCATTGTTGAAGATGCTTATCTGCTCTCCCTGTGGATTTCTTTATTTGTGATATGTCAAACAAAGCTGTCTTTTGAATTTTTGAATTTTAAGCTCAAGTTGCTATTTTTCAGTGAATGTGAAATGTTGATTATTAAAAGCCCCCAAAAATCTGTTGTTTTCAATTTCTTAACAGTTGGACATCAGTTTTGAAAAGTCAACATGTGCTACAAAAAAATTTGCCCAGTTTATTTTTTTTTGTAATCTGACTCTGATTTTCCTAATAATGGCTCAGTGAGATTCTTAACTTGTTCTGCTCTTTTTATCCACAGTAAATTTAGATGCTATCCAGCATAAATAAAGGTGGGTAAAATATGGCCACCAGTAAGTCTTTGTAGGATTTGCTTGCTTTTATTGTTACAAATCCTCCTGTTGCAGTTATACAGTTCTTAAATTCAGAACACTTTGGTTGATTTGAGGGTTTTTTTTTGTTGGTGGTAGTTTTTTGTTTGGTTGGTCTTTTTTTTTAAATTTCATAATCCTATATGATGGTATATTATTAATTTCTTCTATTTCATCCTCTTCTCCTAGATTATTCAGCATCTTTTTGCCATCTTTCCTCTTTTTTGATGTGTTCAGATAATTTAGTCAATTTTCCATAAATGCAAATTTGTAGATGTTCACACATTCATTTCTTGAGCACTCAAGCTGCCTAAACTTGAAACTATAGATTAGACTCACTTCCTTTTCCAGTTTACTTGCAGATACACATTTAAATCCAAAACACTAGGCCTTTGAAGAGATCAGCTTCAGCAACTTCTATTCTGCCAAGTTCAGGCCTGAGCCATAAACATAAGTTTAAATTGTTTAATTCCTCATTGAATGTCACTGCTTAAGATGCATGGGGGTTCTCTCATGATTTAAAGGAATTAAGAGGCTGATGTGAGCTTCAGCCTAGTTGTTCTTCCTATTCTTATTTAGGATAAATATTCAAACAAGTAGGGGTTTATTATCTGTCATATACAAGAAAATGTCAGTGTGGCTGTCCCATCTTACTGTGCAAAGGAAGAACTGACAGCAGAATATGTAGGTCCCATTTCTCTTAGAAATTAAATATTCACAGACACATTTTCATTATAAAATTTACTTATTTGTGAAGAGAATTTTGTTACCCCTGCTATGTTTTATAATAGGATTTCAATCTCTGCTAAACATTTTACATCTTTTTTTTTTTTCTAGCAAGCTATTTCTAATGTCTTTCTTCAAAAATTAAGCTTATTTCACATAAGAAAACTGGCTACATCATCTTGTGCTGATCAACGGAATATTCTGTGAAAGGTCACAGAATCCTGAACAACTTTCACCTGGCAGTATGAATTATTATTTTCCTGATCATGCAACAGTATGAATTAATAATTTCCTGATCATGCAACAATTCATATTACTGCTGTCTGGCAAGATGGTAAAAAGTCTCAAAGAAACGATGTAAGATTTTTCCTTTGAGGTGATAGGCATTTTCTAAAGTAGGATTTTGATATTTATTTTTACTATTGAGAAATATATTAATGTTTTTCTAGGCAATTTAGCTGCTATGTTATGTGCAGAAGCAAGTATTTATTGAGGTGGTTGTGTATCCAATAATTGGAAATTATGACAGCACCAATTTTTTTGGTGTTTTTTACTGCTTCTATTTACTCTTGATATGTTTCCTCAAGCCAGTAACAAATCCCCTGCCACTTTAACACTTTTCCTGCAGTGAAGTAAACATGGATGAAGCATGGCATACAATGAAACTAGAAAATGTATTTGATCTTTTTGGAAAGAAATTAAGCAAATCTTGAGTTGTGGAAGTTATCTACATAGCCAGTGAATATTCACCTCAGCATGACCCAGACACTGTTATCTTCTTCACTTGTGGAAGAGTATGTCATACTAGTGCCTAGGAAAACTTCAAGTTTCAGTAAAACCTAGTCAAGTACAATATAAAATATTTTTGAGAATTGAAGTCTCACTGTATCAATTCCACAGGCTTACTAGAACAGAAGAGGATCCCATTTTTCCTACATTTTAAAATATGCTCTTACTCAGCTTTCCTTTGCGTCAATGAGGTTGTGATTGCACTTAGGCCATGTAAATGATGAAAAAGAAAATTTTGGAAGTCTTAAAACAATGAAGAAATATCTGGTGGGGGGAAGTGAAGGTGCAGTTGGAACTGGTATAAAAACACTGTGAAATGAGGGCCCTGCAAGACTTTTTTTTTCCCCAGATTTTAAACACAGCTGGATAAATAATGAAAATATGCCTTATATGAATAGGTACATATGTGATGTCTGTCATTTTTCAAATCCTGACAAAATATGTCACACCATAATTATGTACTGGCAGACTCGAGATATATTTGGTAGACATATAAGTCCTGAAAATGGACATTATTAAACTTACAATCATTGCAACCACCTATCCCAAGGAACTGTTATAAAATACAAAAGGAGTCATGTTTCAAAATAGAGTGAGGGTCAAATAATGGAACATTTATTCTTTACTGTAGTCTAGCTGAGAGGCCAAGTCTAAGGCAGCAGCACAATAATTTTCTGAGTGGCAAGAAGAAAACTTGAGGATCAAAGTTCTCAGAGGACCCCACAGCCATAATTCTTTTTTCCAGGAGAAGAACAAGGAGAATTTTAGGATAGAGTTTCTTCCTCAAAATAAGATCTTTTCACTTGATCTTATTAGAATTCCATGGTGCACTTTGGGGTTATGTGCCAGGTGATTAGTGCCAGGTGATATGTGCCAGGTGATCACTCTATTAGTCATGGAGAAGAGTATGGGACCTAAAGGTCACTGCTGGTCTGGCTGTGCCTTTTGGTGTATTCCCTGCTGTTTTTGCAAATATGGAAGTTGTAGCTGTTGCTGTAAGGACTAGGAGGATAAGGGTAAGTAGCCGTAAGGGTATGTAGCCTTTCCTTACAGGAACTACTGTTCCAAACCTCTTGCCAGTCCTGTGTTTTCTGAGAGTGGCTGAGTGAACTTGTTTCTCCAGGGCTCACTTCACCTCACCTCTATGACTCCCCCTTCTCCTTGCTACTAGCTTCACCACAACCATCATTAATTTCTTAAATTTCTTCTTCAAATAAGCCCAAACACCTCTGAGAAGATTCAGCCTGGTCCCAGCTCACTCACTGTCCCCGTGAGCCAGACCCTGTGCAGCAGCTCTATGTAGCAGGGACAGTGGGGGGCTGAGAAGCCGCACAGTCACCTGCCCCTGTGCAAGCATCTCTAGGCTCAGCCTCCTGCTAAGTGGTCATGACACCTGTCTTTCCTGCCAAGAATTTGGGATTTGCTAGTAAAATGACTACTGTCATTCACACTAGTGCAGTGTTCAGTGAGAGGAGTTTAGCTTATTCTGTTTTGGTCTTCACAACAGATCATTCTTCTGCCCTTTTTGAAAGTGCTCTGAGAATAACAAACAATTTTTAACACCAGTTTTGTTCTCTACATGTGTATGTAAACAAAGTGGTAAGGAGAGGAAGCAAGCCACATTAGCCAGAGTGAAGGGAGAGGTAGTTCAGAAGTTGGAAGGAGGGCTCTCTCTTCACCTGCAGTGTAAAGTCTGGTTTGCCATTTAGGAAGGGTGGGGCTTCACACGTTGACTACTTATAGAAATTGTCATCTATGATAGAATTTCTAAATGCGCCTTCATTAAAAATTTCCTGGATGGGGATTAAGGGAGTGTAATTTGTCAGTGAACCAAAAACCAGTACACGGGTTGTGGTTCAAGCTGATAAGGCCTTGGAGGAAATTCCCTCCTACTGTTAGGAAAACTGGAAAGCGGAAACCCAAAGTATGACTGCTTTAGATGATAAGAGAAAAATAAAATTATCTTGAACGAAAGAGGGTTTTACTTTTTCATTCTCTTTATTAGATTTATCAAAAGAAAATATTGATACAATTTATCATTAAGCTGAAAGTTAAATATATGCAAAACTTTTTTTTGTTCATGCCATCTATATTAATTGACTTCTTAGATTATGAAGTATGACGTGACTAAATTGGTAAGTAGTGTAAGTTGAGGTAGCATAAGTAAGTTTGCAATTTGCTTGTCTTTCCTTTTAGGCTTCTACTAAAAATGACTTCAAAATTCTCAACTGATGTTAATATGACCCTTCACTTGAAATAGAATTATTAAGCACTTTGGTTTTATCAGCTGTGCTGTAGTTTGCTGTGTTTAAAAGACATGGTGAAAGGGTTTAATCAGAATGAGTAAGAGCATTCCATTCAATTCTGCAGTCTAATTATCCAATTTTCACTTATTTCAGACCTGTGTAATGCCTGCTGAAGGACTGAGGTAAAGGTTATCTTTGACTGTAAAACTTATGTTACTGTGTGTTTATGCTTACTTAAATTATGAGAAGGGCAGTAGAAGTGAAGGCTCTGTTTTGCTCTTAGGAAAACTCCTAAGTGCCTTCTTATTTCACTATCTGATAGTTTTATAAACATTACTTTCAAAACTTACAGATTCTGGTTGATGATTTAAAATTGTCACTTGGCACACTGCTGCATTATAAAATGCCTTTTCATTCGTCTGTTCATCACAGGTCAGGAGGCTGGACTCGCAGCAGTCATTTGTGCTTGTTCACTCAGCTAAGTGAATTGCCTTGGGCAATGGTTTTGCTCACCCTGGGAGATGAAATTTCTTCCTTTTTTCTGAAACAAGAGAGGAGATGGAGTGAAGTGGTCAGGGTAAGAGGAGGTTTTGCCATAGATGACAAAGGATGGCTGGCAGTAAGAGTAGATGCGCAAGGAGGGAAGACCAAGACATTGAGAAGAGGGACAATATACTCTAACAGCAGAATCAATCCAAGCAGAAAGGACAAACTGTGAACATCCTCCCTATGTGAAGACAGGAAGATCTGGTGAGTTCTCAGTGACAAAAAAGCGAGAACACAACGTAGATTCAAATGTATTTTTTTTTCATGTTTAATTGTAATTTATCTACTTTCTATTACATGCAAATAGCTATAATGTGTTCCTTTCTGCTTCTCAGACAGGCAGCTTCAAAAGACTTTAATTGTGAACCAAAAGACTCACACCTTCAGTGGTATTTTAGAAAGACTATATTTAAGCTTTGGGTGGAGAGAGGTGGAGGATTTGACTGAAGGATCAGTACTGACTGAAAGTATGTGCCTGGAGCATGGGTATGAGCCTTCAAGACTAAACATAGGCGAAGAGTTTTAATCTCAAGTATGCGCCTCTGGCTGTGTCTCAGATAGGAGGACAGAACGCTGCTGGACTTCTGTTCAGAGCTATGGTATTCATGCAGCTGGAGCCTCTGACAAAGGATTATTCCATGTCCAAGGTCAAATGGGACTCTGCAATGCTACCCTTTGGTACCTGTAATCAATCAATTGTCTTGGCACTCCCCAGCCATTAGGAACCTTCACTGATAATGAGGCCAGATGTCTTGATTCAGCATGCTTATTTAGAAATGAGGCACATTTTAGCATTTTGGCTAAACATACCAGCTTTTAGGGGCAATCCTACAGTATAAAGCTAAAAGCTGTCCCTAAAGAGAAGGAAAGGGAATGGAATGGAAAGGAAAGGAAAGGAAAGGAGAGGAAAGGAAAGGAAAGGAAAGGAAAGGAAAGGAAAGGAAAGGAAAGGAAAGGAAAGGAAAGGAAAGGAAAGGAAAGGAAAGGAAAGGAAAGGAAAGGAAAGGAAAGGAAAGGAAAGGAAAGGAAAGGAAAGGAAAGGAAAGGAAAGGAAAGGAAAGGAAAGGAAAGGAAAGGAAAGGAAAGGAAAGGAAAGGAAAGGAAAGGAAAGGAAAGGAAAGGAGAGGAAAGGAGAGGAAAGGAGAGGAAAGGAGAGGAAAGGAGAGGAAAGGAGAGGAAAGGAGAGGAAAGGAGAGGAAAGGAGAGGAAAGGAGAGGAAAGGAGAGGAAAGGAGAGGAAAGGAGAGGAAAGGAGAGGAAAGGAGAGGAAAGGAAAGGAAAGGAAAGGAAAGGAAAGGAAAGGAAAGGAAAGGAAAGGAAAGGAAAGGAAAGGAAAGGAAAGGAAAGGAAAGGAAAGGAAAGGAAAGGAAAGGAAAGGAAAGGAAAGGAAAGGAAAGGAAAGGAAAGGATGTAATAACATTATGGTTTAAGAAACAAGGAATTTTTATTTGGTGTAGTATTTTTGTAAGGTTATATTCTACACTGGTATGTGCTTTTCCTTATATGTGTAATGCGGGTTGGAACATTAATTTTCTTACATGTTCACAAAATCTGCATGGCCTTTCAAGTGAAAATAATGCAGAACATGCTGCTACCTACTGGGAATGCAGTATTCTGTAAGTATTTAAGCTACAAATACATATATATGTATATATATATACACATATTATTAAACAAGTAGATAAATATACAAAATATATAGATTCATGTATTTTGGGGAAAAACATAATTTGAAATGGCTTTTCAAAAACTCTTGCCAATAAAATAAGTAAGTCAAGTCTGGAAGGCAAAACACCATTAGCTTTTGATGAAGAATTACCTGGTGTATGTGTGGGCTGTTGCTACAAGAGTCCCACTCTCACATTTTACATTTCTTTACTTTGCTCTAGTTCTGGGAACTGTGATTGGTCTGTAGCTTAACTTAATGAGTGCAGCACACAGAAAAACAGTCCACCAAAAAAGCCAAAACACAAAACAAAACAAACAAACAAAGAGTTGTTTCTACTTGGCTGACTTGATAAAGTGGCTAAAATACAGAGTAACACCTTGCCACCACTGAGAACGGCCTCAAAACCCCTCCAGTGTAGGACTGAGCTATATCCCTTCTCAGTGAGACACAGATACTCACAACTAGGACAGCTTCAGAAAACTACCTGACATCTTAGGCACCATTTTTTCATCTGAATAACTTTTTCTTGCTTTAATTTCTGTCCACATTTCTTTTATTACTATTGGACCATGAAATTGAGGTTTTCATTACAGTAGCACTTTGCAAACATGAGATTTGCTATTATTCATAGAAACATGTACTTTGTACTGTTATACTTTCCTTTTTTTTGAGTAGCAGTATTACTCATATTTGAAAAGTTAAAACTTAAGTAATAATCAGATTTTGAAGGAATTGTGGGGTTTGTTTTTATGTTGGGTTTTTGGTTTTTAGGTTCTGAGATTGCAAGTGGCATTGTAACACTTCAGATAAGATCTGTCAGGGCAATTTAGAAGCTAGAATAACAGTAAGATTTAAAATGTGGACATGTAGACACACTATTGTCTAATATAGGGCAAATGTGAAAATGTATTGCATTTGTTTTCATTTTGCTTTGTTTGCTTATTTAATTCTCTCCTTACACGTGTTGTAATGTTTGACATTCAGGTCAGTTGGACAGGGGTATTTTGGTAAGGTAAACACACTGTGCAAGCACTGTATGGTATGCAAAAGAACCTGTTTTATTCAGGGCCAACCTAGATTGTTTAACAGGAAAAGCAGTGTGTACTGAGGTTGGTGAGATAGATTTCATTGTGTTCTATAGCTTTTCGAAACTGTGTAATAAATGCGATACTCAAAACTGGACAAAGAGGAGAAATGGGTCTTTGCCCACTAATATCTCTATCACTGATATGAGGCACTGCCACTCTTGACCTCTTTGGCTTGGCATCCAGCTGCTGTTTTCAGCATTTGAATGTGGCTATGAAAAACGACCTGACATTGTTCTCCAAAGAATTTGCATTGTTCCTTGTAGGCTTATTAAACACTATAACTGTTCATATAGGGGTCTGTTTGTTAAGCAGTTATATTTGTGCTACTATTATATTCCCTGGTTTCCCCACTGAAACACAAATAGAAATCAGTGTACTCAGTTTCTATATAAGTTAGTTTCTATACAAGCATATATAGGCCTGATTCTAATCCCGTAGCACTCTTGTGATATCAAATACTGCTCATTTGAAGTGCTGGCAGTCTCAAGAGGCAGTTGAAGAATCTTCATACAGATTAAATAGTATCAGAAAGGATAGAAATGTGGGATGTGTGGAGAAAGGAATCATTTCCACTCAGCAAGCCTCCCACTTGCTGCTGAAAAGCTCTATATATTGGGCTCAGGGCGTGCAGAGGAAAGCGTACAGAAGATAGCTTTTCTATTTGCTTCAGAAGAAATGCATGACTCAGTTAATGCCAATTGACACTGATTCTCTCAGTGCAAAGTACTACCAGACACTTCAGTGTATAGAGTTTTTAAGGCAACACTTGGAGGAGGAGCACAGGAATGAGCTGATAAAAGTTGTCACAGTTCCATATCCATTAGGCTAACCACCATGCTGATTTATACCAGCTGAAGGCATGCTAGCAAGGCACCCACAGGAAGGTTGTGTCTAATTTAGAAGAGAACAGATCACTTTTTTATAGTATTTTGAAACTATCACTTAAGGTCTTATAGAAAGGAAGGCACTGTTCAGTTTTGAATGTTTAGGATCAGACTGTGCAAAACCAAATTTTATTGAACTTAATTTCCTTATGACAGTCCCATAAAAAAGATTCATTGAAAGTGTCAGAGAAAATGGATGGCGTAACATTTTGGAGGATCAAGCCTATTTTCTTATTTTCTTTAAACATGCATGAAATGTACACATTTTAGACCCTCCAGATGTTCAAGAATTTTCTATAATTATTACTTTATTCTAGAAATATTCTAGCTATGAAGATAGATAGATAGATAGATAGATAGATAGATAGATAGATAGATAGATAGATAGATAGATAGATAGATGTGAGTATGCCTCACAGAATAATCTGGCAAAGTGAAAATCAAAAAAGAGCAATCAAGTTCTATGCAAAGAACATTGAATTTTTTACCTGCTGTAAAGGATTTGAGTAAGATGTCTAATAAAACTTTAGCAGTTTGCTTTATTCATTTGCTTATTTATTGCAGGTAAAAAAATTTGAGGAATTGAATATATTCTCAGGGTTAAATCCCCAATTTTTGCTCTTTTTCCTCTATCCCCCCCCGCCTTTCTTTTAATTTATTGATAATCAAAGCCTTTCTATTATTTGTAGCCAAGAATGTCAGTTATTTGGCTGCAATATATCATTCATTGTTTTCAATAGGCTTTAATGCAAGGTTATATTGACCTTGTGTAAATTTTGATCTAAGAACTAACAGCTATTAACAATAGACCTCTGGTACATTTGTATCTGCCTGTCTTGTGGGCATCATATGAAAAGCATTTCTAAAGTATAAGTAAAAACCATCCATTTGAACAGGAAATAATGACCCCATTTGCCATGGAAACTAAAGAAGTTTATGAAAATGCACTGAGCTGTTGTCCCTACTGAGGTAAAATAATTCTAAAAATAAGACTAATTTTTGGTATGAACTGACCGAGTTGAAGAGATTTTACTTTCTGACCTGTTTCAAGCAAAATATAAACACTTCTGAATATTTTTGAGACCGTTAACAACTGAATTCCTTTTTTTCAATACTGCTTTTCTTTCAAAGATAGACTGAAAAATCAAAACAACAAATGATTTTTATAACAGCAGATGGTCAATAGAACAAAACAGTTGAAATATAAAATTACTTTTAAAACAAGTCTGTAGGAAAGTTATAGTAAAAACCTTCCCTACCCCTCCTTCCCCTTCCCATCCCTATCAACTCCCCTCACTTCCCCTCTCTCCTGATGTCTTTGAGGTCAAAGGGTCAAAGTGCATTCACTTGGGCTTTAAAGGGCAGCTGCAAACCCTACTCTTCTCACTACTTCTTCCCAGAAAATTGTACTTCAAATACTTGTTTCCATGTCGCACTGAACAAAAATATCAGCAAAGGTTTCTTGATTCAGTCATGAGGCACACCTTCTTCTCAGAGATGACTACCATAAAATTAAGCAGTTCACTGTGAAATTATTCCACACAGCCTATGCTCCTCATCTTGATTTTATTATATAGGAACTAAAATAATGTATTTTATTAGGCTACAGGACGTCCAAATGCTAAGTACTGTCAGAAAACTGTTGCAGTGCTTCAGTATCTCTAAGAATTTGGTTCTATGGAGTATAATAATTCCATGTGCAAGACAGGCCAAAATTTTGCTATCACTTGAAAAATTTAGCATTATGGTGATGGAAGAAACCCAAACCAAACAAGCAAACCAACAAAAAATCTACAGGAATAATAAAGCTTGTAGTCACATTCCAGAGTATATGTAGTAACCAAAATCTGATTAAGGAATCTGCCAAAATACACTTAATCTAAACTTTGAGCTTTGCCATTTAGCAGTTAAAATTAAAAAGAAACCCACAGAAACCAACAATTCTCACGAAAGATAGACTTTGCCCTAAAGGCCACCTAGAGGATGAAAACAGATGACTGACAGCCAAGGAATTTTTACTTTTAAAGAAGGTTTATCATTAGGAAATTATTCTGCTTTTTCTCAGGAAAAAGTAAATTTTTCAGAATGAGTATAAAAATCAAGAATGAATACTTTTCCTATTCAACTTCTTTTGGATTATGTGTTAGCACTGGCACCTGTTTTTACAGATGTGTTATTCACAGAAGACATATTTAAGAGAGTATTTTATATGAGAAGTTGAAGCTGGCCCATATTCACTGAACAATATTAATATTCCTTCAAGACATCAGTAATTTAATATGTTACATTCATTTAATGTAACTCTTCAAATGGGAGTTGAGTATAATTATCTTTGAGTCTCTGACTTTGCACCTCTGGGGCCTCAAATCAATGTTTGGTGAGGACGACAACAATTATTCTAATCAGAGTGATGTAATACATTCTAAGTTAGCTGGTTTCACTTCTTAGAGGGCTGAAGTTTTTAAAGAACTGCACTCAGGTTTGGCATGCTCTGTGAATTGGCAGGCCTTGCTCTAAAGAGACACAGCCTGAAGTAAGCATCAGCAGAGAAATAGTTTCACACCACTGGAAAGCTGGTGTGTGGTTCCATGAGTAACTGACACAGTTGTGCATTGTGACTCTCTGTGTCACATCAGCCTCTCATAAACTGGTTCTCAAGTGATTTGAGTGCTGCTATACCTTGAGCTCTGCTTCCTTCTTGAAAAACAATTATCATAAAACCAGCACCAAACTAAAATGAATTGAGTTGACCTGTGCTCATCTTTAGCATTCTGATTTCTTTTACTGTGTTGGATTTCTTTCTTGGTTCCCATCTGATAGTAAGGTGTTTACAATAATTGGGCTGTGTGTAAAAATATCTTCCATGTTTATCCTTTTAGGTTTTTTTCTTTTATCTATTATAATGGAATTTAAAATATAGGGTTTAAGGTAAAAGTCAGTACAAGAGTAATCAAGGGTTATGTAACATTTTACTTACTTTTGTACACTACCAGAAGCTATGCTAAACATGACTGTATGCTAATAAGATCACAGGATGTTTTCATAGAAGCCTAAATTCATGAGGAGCAGAAATTTTTAATTTGTATGTATTACCTATTCCTTCTGGCTGGGTTTAGCCCTGAGATGTGCTTGCTTTAGATGATAGCCTTTTAATCCCAGAAGAACTGTAGTTTAAAAGACAGATTCACCAGATGAGAAGGAAAAAGGATTTCTGAGAGACGTATAGTAATTCAGATTAGGAAACTTTCTTCTCCTACTTGCCATTTTAATGTCACTTTTCTTCAGAAGAAGATTTCACTGAGCTTCCTCGATATAGGCGAACAGCTTCTGATAAGGCCTGGTATTAGCTCAAGGAAATGGCTGAGGTATACATTAGGTTTAACACTTCAGAAAAAGAAGACATTTGTCCCTCTTTACATACAGAGTACAGAATGATGATACAAGCGTGCATGCAACAAGAAGAAATTCCAGTCTCCAAGCCTCGGCTCTTTGATGTTTAAACTAGTCAAGCAGATTTGGGCTAGCCGTGGTAGTTTTCTGTCTTGAACATTTATGAGAATACTTTTTACAGTTTTATTAGGTTTTGAAAGGACTGAATTTAGAGTTGTCTTAAAGTGTGACCACACATGTTTTCACATATTGTAAGGCTTAACTGGTACAGGGAATAGTTTGCTATTTCCTGTGCCCAGTGCCATTTCATTCTCTTTTTCTTTGATCAAGTGGTCAGGTGGTTAAAACCTCATTCTTGTATTCTTTTAGTGATTAGAGTAGCTTTTCAACTTGTCTGATTTTTTTTTAGGATTGTTCATAATGAAAAAAGTCCATGAGGCTTCTTTTTCATATTATGATTCCTTTATGCTGTAGTTTTTGTAAGATTCTTCCTTTCTCTGAAAATTCTGTTTTGTTTAACTAAATTTGATATCTCTTCCTTTCTGACATAAGCTTTAAACATAATTTCTGGATATATTTAGGATATAGACCTGAGAGAGCCTAATGAGGGAAATGCTCAGTGTCTGACCAGATCTTTGTTAGAATCCTGGTCAAATATCCTCGTGAGAATAACTGCTGCAAGGTAGGGATAGCTCTTAAGTACTTGGAGACCTTTTACCTGTGAAACATTAAAATACACACACAGGAAAACCAAACCAATAACCCACACACGTACTGCTACTGGTTGTGTCTATAGATGGAAGTGGAAACAGCAACAAAAGCTTAGATTTTGTTTGTGTTGTGTTTGTACTAAATGGCTTGTTGAAAACATTACCTGGATATGGCCCTTGGTTGCCACATCTCTGGGTATTTTTCAAGTTTTTTCTACAGTTAATTTTTCTGTTCCATGTGCAATGGAGAGTATTAGCAATGATAAAGGAGAAAAGATTACTAATGGCTAGATACATATTCACATATACCCAAATAATAATGCTATTGATATATCTTCTAGTGTTAAATAACAACTCCTAAAGCAGTCTGCAGGGGAAAATCTTAGACAAAATGCAGAGAATATGTGAGAAGTTTTTAATGTACATTATACTCTGAATAAAATGTGAAAGAATAAATGTAAAGTACTGTACTGACTTGGTCAATCACAATAGGACTGATGCTGTAATATAATTACCCAGCAAATCAAAGAATATTTTTTTGCATTTGTTTTGCTATTATCATGTGTGATTTAAACTAAGTGTATATTCAGTGAAGGTTTCACTGTATTTTGTACATAAAGCAGAATTTTCCAAGAATTTTCCTCTCATTTCTCTCAACATGCTTGTTAAACTTATATTGTAAGCTGCAGTAATGTCAATATCTTGTAGAATAATCAAAGGAAAAAAATATTCCCTTAAGAATTCTAAGTCTTGCCGGTAATAGAAAATTAATTATAATAATCTAGCCAGCAAAAATGTGGGAGAAACAAATCTTTAGAAATAGCCCAGTGAAAGTAAATAACTCTCCCACCCTCCCACACTGTCACCACAATAACATAGAAATACCATTGGCATGGAAAGGTGTGCTTGTCTTTTAAATGTAGTATTTAAGTGAGTTTACAGTTCTGCTTTTCATGACTGTAGTGGCTACACAGAGAGTCTAGGATGAATGTTTCAGATATAAACCTTCATATGTGAGATAAATATCCCACTGTTACCTTGTTGCCTTATTATTATTCATTAGAGCCTGGAAAAACACCCAAAAAACCACCCACTTTGGAAAAAAACCCCAAAACATTTTATGTTCTGGTTATTATTTCTATACTAAAGATTTTGGCACGACACAATTGCTTTAATTTGACAGAGGCAAGGTATAACATGCAAAGAGGATGAGAGCTCTTGTATTAAGAACTAGAAATTACTGCTCATATTCACTGATGAACCTGAAAAAGTCAGTGGATATCTAAGCAAAAGGTCAAGTTCGTTGTTTTTTTCCAAGGACATGCATATTGTGATTTTAATTGCCATGTTTCCCTAGCCTTGTGGTAAATAATAGCTTCTACTTCAGAGGTATTTGTAAAAGCAGAAGAGCTTAGGAAACACCAGAAATAATGTGCAAAAGGTGGAAGTAATCGGGGTATGACAATAGCCTACAAAAATAATGAAATAGAAAAAGCCACTGGGAAAAGAGGAGGGCTAGGATCTAATTTCATTTCTTTTTAACCAAATACCCATAAAACTCACATTCCTACTGAATTGTAATAATATTAATATTGGGGGGTTTTCCCTATCTAATGGATGATATAAAAGCCTTATTTGTGAAAATCTGATTTCTGGCAACACACTTCAGAGAACTGAAATAAATATTTTTTTCGTTGTTCTGTTACAGACTATAAGGATGAACCTCTGACATTTCATGATACATGTTTATTGTGTTTACATTCTGTCAGTTTGGTGATTTTTGGTGCTTTCAATTCTCATAAAAAATAAGGGATCACTTAAAAAATGACAATGTGACATGTAGAACATTCCTAGTAAATGTAGTTGAAAAATTTCACAATATAGTATATTTTTATTACTAAAATACCATTTCCTTATTTTTTCACAAAATATTGGATTTTTATAAGATTTAAAATAGAAAAATATTAAAAAATCCTTAAGTATATATCTCATTTTGTTTCATTTTAGCATTCAATATATTTTTGACTATGTTTGTATTTTTTCTTATTTTGAGAAAATATTTTAATATTGATAAAATCAATTATTTCAGCTGAAGTTAAAGTTTTGGGGATCTGATGCTTTTATATGAGTTGAAGGCTCAAAATCATTTGTGAAAAATGAACACAATTTCTAGTGGTCATCTTTTCAGGGTAAAATGCTTTATTTATTTATTTAATGATAATTTTGGTATACTCATTCTGATACCTCCATGTGAGGGCACATCCCTGAGATGTGAGTAGTGATATACACCTTGGAAATCCTTAAATGCAATAAATCGTCATAATACTTCAAAATTTTTAAGAATGTGATGATCTGCAACTGTTACTCACTTTTGAATGCAAACCTAAGGATTCAAAGAAAATGAAAGTAGTAATCCTTATAAAAAAGTTTATTTTATTCTTTCACATTAGAAATAAATATATAAATAAAACCACCACCCCATACTATTCTTGCCAATGCCCAACCCCCCAATAAAAAACACAAAAACAATGTTCTTGCAGTAGTCCAAACAGAATATCAGCAAATAAGAATCTGGAATGTCAATGTTGTCATTCATTTTCAAAACCTGATTTCCAGTTTCCTAGTTTCCTAAAGTTTCTTCCATAAAACTCTTTTTCACCCGTCCTAAATTCTCTTTTCATGAGATGCAAGTTAATAATGCAAAACAAAGGTTCTTATTCTCAAGATAGATGTAAACATAGTCTTCATAGTTAAGTTAATTAATACATAAGTTACATACTTAAGTTAATTCATACATATGAATACATATTACTGGAAGAGAAATCTCAGTTTATTTAAAGGAAATGATGCATATATTTATTTTGTATTGAAAGTGGCTGTATTTCTGATCTTAGTTTCTGTAACTGCACATGAACTAAAATCACTGTTTTCAACATAATTACTGTACTGACAGGCATAGCTACAGTCCTGATCTCAGCTGACAACTAAAATTGTTCCTGTCGCCACCAGCAAAATTAAAGCTCATACAGGAACACACAAATAAAAAGAAATCTTATAAATTTCTTCTCTGAACATGTCCAGGCCACAAAACAAGCTTCTGAGATATTGACTCTTAGAGGTGTTTCCTTCAAGGTCAGGCTTGAGGTGTGTTAAAAGCATTTGGAAATTGTGCCTGTTACTGTCTGTTTTTTATGCTCTCTGTGAAGACAATAAAGGACTCTCGAGCTTTTCATCCAATATTCTGTGAAAGTGCACAAAATTGAAAAAAAACTGTGAGTACATGAGTTTTTATATAAATTTGAAGTAAAAAATATACCAGACAACTTCTTTCTTTGTGAAACCAGTTGAGGAAATATTTGCTCAATTCCATTTAAATATGCCCTCTAGCAATTGAGACTTATAAAAAAAATTGCTAGAATATAAAGATTCAGCACAAAGAGGTAGTGTGCTAAGACTGTAATACCTGTAAAAGTTCACAAATCAATACACACCCATCAATCAATTCACAGAATAAAGGTGAACAGTTGGAAAAAGAACTAAAATGGTTGGATAAAATTTTTCAGGGGTGGATGCTAAAATGATGTAAAAATGTTTTCACTAAATTGGTCTGAAAAGGGCATAAGGCACTGAAGAGATAAAACATCTACAATCTAGCTTCAAGAAAAAATCTTCATAAAAAGAATAGCAGCCATATTCTAGGAGCCTCTGACTGCCTAGTAAAGTGTCCAAAGGTTCAACTTTCTGGGTTAGTTTGCTTTCTTCAGCCAAAATAGTTCAGATTTTTATCTTTAACTTCTAAGGTGGTTTTCCTAAAAACCAAAGTGCATTGTTATAGCTCCTGGCTCTTTTTTATTCCCTTTCTGACACAAGGGAATAAAGATCTAGCTTCTAAGCTCTCAGGTCTGCTACTGGTTCTCCAAACATCCCTCTCAAGATAGTCTTCATCTAATGGTTCAAGTTTGTCTTATTATCTTTGGTCTTTGTTAACTTTTTTGCTTGTGGTGACATGTTAGAGATCAGAGACAGTATCTCCAAACACATAACTGCAGAGATTTCCTCAAGACAGTTTATCTGTATGATACACTGAGAACAAGACTGTATCACAGTGCTCTGCTCACAATGTGTGCAGGAGAAGGATGGGAAATTCATGTTAATCAGGAGAGAAGGAATACAGAAAGACAGATGTCTGGTAATTTTCTTTGCTAATCCATTAAAGGGAAATGTAAATGCTGATTACCCTATAGGAATGGACCAAATACTTTGAGATTTTAAAGTATTTTTAAAAAAATGAATCTAAACCAGTGGAGTTACAATAATCCTTTGAAAGCTGAGCATTTTATGGTCATAGTAGATATGCTATGGCAAGAGAATGTGCTACTGCTTCAGTATACAATTTTGACAGCAATCATTTTAATGACCTTGGGCTTTTCTCATCATTGCTAATCTATATGACAATATCTTTATTTTTAGATTATTATAAGTGAAGTAATTCAAGGAAATTCTACGTTCAATATTAATTTTGGGTGGGTTTTTTGTGAGTCTCATTTTTTTATCATGCATAACTATATTTGTGAAAAAATTATATCTATGGAAAACAGAGGAATGAACATGCTGGTGATATCTATTTCTGAGTCACTTTGAAACTCAGTACAGGTTATATCCAAACAGGCTGAGTAAAAATATAGCAGCTCAGTGATGGTGGAATAAATGTAATTCAAAAAACCAAATAATCTATTTTCTCCCACAGCTGATCACAGAGTTGTTTTCACAGAAAAGAAGGTGTATGCATTGAATGTCTTCCCCCACAGCTTTTACATTATCTGCCTGAAAGATATCTTGCATATTGCTGGTGCTGGGAGTAGCATTTAGGTTCCGATGTGCAGTACAGGTGTTCAAGAGAGGGGCTGGGGGAATTTTGGCCTCTCTTGATAGTTTATAGTCACTGTTGCACCTTCAGAGGGCAATTCAGGCATAAAGTGGAATCAATCTATGCAAGTGTTAACTCCTTTCTTCTGATTATTAGGTTTTCCGCGTATATGCCATCCAGAAAATAACCACCCAGCATTTCTATTTTGGTATTACTCAAGTCACTTGATTTTGAGCATGTCTGTATCAACATTTTACAACACATCAGAGTTGCATTTTTGTAATCTCTCTACCAGATTTCCTGACTTGAACTGGTTTGGCTCAAAATTGAAAAGTGTTCTTGGAGTATGAGAGATTTTTCTTCTAAGAAACAGATTTGGAAGATGTGCTCCAAAAATGTATGTACTACACTTCAAGTGCTAATGGTCAGTCCATTGTTCCAGAGCACATCAAATCCAAACCACATCAAATGTAGACCTTGAGAAAAATTCTACACATCCACTGCTTCAAATCTATGTCATGAAAACTGGCAAAGCAGATTATTTAACCCAAATCAGCTCTTGGCAACTGCTCTGGTCATTGTGAAGCATTATCTTCAGGATTTTTCCAATTCTTTATTCCAGTTAGGGTTTCTTTGTAGTTTTGGGTTGTCTTAATTATAGATAAGGCAATGTAAATTTACATTCCAAAGTCTGAGATGATAATTTTATTTCTATCATTGCATTTTTCCTGGTTAATGGGAAAATAAGACCATATTATAATAAAATAATTATAATACTTTTTGATCGTGTTACAACCATCTTTGTATGCAATCATCTAAAGACTATAATGGGTATGACTTTCTCCACAGTTTTTTTTTTGTTTTGACCCATCTCTTTCCAAGTTTGAAAGGAAGATAAAGTATTTTTGTATCTTCAATGGCTCTTGAAACCAAGTAGCCTGCACTGTTCAGGAGTTAGTGAGAAGGTAAGAAATACTGACTTCTTGTTCATATAAGAAAAGAAGGAAAATCAAAAATGTCTGAGAGTCCAACTTCCAAGAAATTATTATTTGCCACACTGAAACAGTGAACAAATTGAGGACAATATCTATGGAACTTTAAAATATATAAATTAATATTCTTTATTTTTAAGAATAAATTCAATATAACTGCTTTTCATGGGAATTTATTTTGTGACTCACTAAAAGTATAAGAAAAAATCCTCTAGTGGAGCAAACTCACATTGTGCCTTTGAAATCAGTGGAACTACATATATTGATTTTCTTAAAATTGTATGCATGTACAAATTTTATGCCATTTTGATTTTATAAAACTAACAGAGTTAGTTGCCCCATGTTACAAGTTTGTTTCTAAAATATCCTGTTATGTTTGAAGTATTACAGGAATCTGTGGAGAGTGACATTAAATCCAGTAACATAGTTCCATGAAAAATTTCCATGCATTATTTTTGCCTTGAAAATCTTAGGATTTTACATAATTATTTTGTGAATCCAGAAACAGCTTTTGCTTCCAAAGTGCACTGCAATAAGTACCTGTGACGCCATTTGGTTTTTGCCATTTTTTCTTTGATACGTTCTCTTTATTCTTTGCACATATATTTGTAGCTCTGTAGCCTATTGTGTTAGTGGCTAGTTCTCCAGTACTCTTCCATGGCCTATCTTAGGCAGAAACACAAAGCAGATTCCAGAGCTCCAAGCCCCAGGATGTGCAGGGCCCCTGTGCTTACTTAGTTCTTCCAGGGAACCAAGGCCGAGAACAACTCTTTGTCTTTTTCATGGACAAAGTACAGCTAATACCAAGGGAAGGGGCCCCAGAGAAGGAAGGGGCTAGACCTGGGGGAGGAATTGTCCACTTGTGCCCCTAATTAATGTTTTTTATCAATGACGCTAATTTCCTAAAACTTATAAAAAAACCCAAACCTTGGAGGGGATGGGCTTTTGTGGACATCTTTCCATGGCTGCAACTGAAGGCCTTCAAATGACGATTCTCTTTAATATTACCTCCTTACTAAAAGTATCTCAAGTTTCATTTCCAGGTTGGGAAAAGGCAACCCCTGTGATTCATGTTTCTCATTGCAAAGAAAGAAAAAGAAGAGATAAATTGCATACATTTTCAGACTGAACTGGAGATGATTTTGCGGTTGGTAGGAATCTTATTTTAGAGCAAACAGTGTGCAGTTTCAGGCTGATCAATTAAAGCTAAGGTGTACTAAGTCATGCATCCATTTTGAAAAATTCAGAACAACATTTTATGTGAGCTTAGAGTTCTTGAAAGTAAATTCTTAGTACTATTTGCTAAGGCTAAGAATGGAGCCAGATACTTGTTTGCAGGTAAGTTATTCAGTTTTGTGTTTGTCCTCTTATGTGACTGCTTCTGGAATGGGGTTGGGTAATTCTGAGGCGTTGTTGTGTAATCTAGAAGTTTCATCCGATAATTGGATGTTTTATTCACCATACGTAAGTCATGGTTGCCACTGATAGCCACATTTTAAACTTCAGAAATGAAAGATACTGAAAGGTTCCAGGTAAACTAATTCTTCCTTAAAAGTGGAAAATAATCATCTTATAAACTACTATTCATTGTAAAAATACCCTTTCTAATTATAATGAATAGATGAGCAATGCTGTAGAAAATACTGTTGTAAACAAACAAGAAAAGGTAAACAGCACAAATTTCATACGTTTCAGTTACTTAGCAGTCAAAAAGAAAAGTGTAATTAAATGAATAAACTTGTCTAAACAGAACTGCAGTAGACATATATTTAAAATATAATTGTAAATTTTCAGTACAAGAGAATGTGCCATTATGTTCTTGATGATCACAAGTGTGTAGGTGTTCTCTTTCATCTCTCATAAAAAAACCCTCAAACCAGAACAATAAAACCTCAAAATCAGAACTATAAAAATCTCCAAACTTCATGGGTCTTGGATTATTTTTATGATGTTTAAAATATGTATTCCCATTATTATTAGACTGGTGTTCAGAATGTCACCTGCTGTCTCCTGCCACTTCTGATACCTACTCAGTATTGATACAAGTTTTTATGTTGATCCAGTGTAGTCTTGCCTAATTTAGGAAGTACAAATAAGTAACTGGGGAGCATTAGCTATAGCCTTCTGCTAAATTTACTATTGCTTGGAAGAATCCTCCAGTTTGTTTCTCTTTTCCACACCAAGAGTACTGTAAGTAGGACTCTATGCAGAAAAATATGTTCAGAGCTGGAGATGGTTACCCTCTAAGCACATATTTAAAAAAGAAGTGCTAGAATTATATACATACTGTTAAAAGCTGTTTAGGTGACAGAATTTATTGTCCAGTGTAAAAGGTCAGAATTGTTTTCAAACAAATGAAATAGAACAGTAGGGAAAAGAATTAAATTGAATTATGACAGGGGTACTGCAGCAGTGGAAAATATAGCATTATGCCTTTTTCTAGCCATTATTTTGGACCTGACCATAGACTGCCTTAGCAGATACAAAATGTGTTTGCAATGTGTCTGACTGCATTTCCTTCTGTGTAATTTTTACCCCAATGTTCAATATAAGTTTAAGACCTAAACTATCCTTTAAGACCAAGATTATGTTTTAGTCTCAGGTGTAATTTCCTATAACATACAGTATAACTAAATAGTTTGGTTACAATTGTAACCGGAGTGTTAAGTGAAACTCTCATCCATCCAAAAATTTGCACTATTTCTTTTATAATTGACAATACAGAAGTGCTTTACTTCAGTAAGGAAAAACTTCGATTTCAAATCTGTTTATATCTATCTATCTATCTATCTATCTATCTATCTATCTATCTATCTATCTAACTATTAGTTATATATTAATGTAATATTTTATTACATATTTTATTTAATTCAGAATAAGATATCATTATTGACAAGTCATGATGAAGGTAAATTTTATAGTAAGTGTCATGGTGGTTATAATATCATGAGGAAAATTATGGGTTCAATACTCTTTCATGGAAGTAAAAAGGGCACTGTTCACCTCTGATATCTGAAATATAATAGTTTACTAGCCTTTTTTCTCCATGTTTTGTCTTTTAAAACTTACACTCATTCTTTCAAAAGAAGAAATAGGTAGAATTCTCTGCAGAAATAAAGATATCTAGTTTACTAATTTTTTTTCATATTTTAGACTTCAAATCTTCCTTCTTTACTCTAAAATTAAAAGGTAATGAATTCTCCTGACTAATTTTCAACTCAGCCATTTTTTTGAAAGTACTACAGTAAGTAAATGCAGGTAAACTGTAGCTATAGCTTTTTCCTCCCCTTTCCACCATTCCTTAATGTCATTTTCATCACTCTCTCTCTGAGAATGAAATTATCAGATAGTTTGCAGCTATACAGTGCCAGTGAGAGAACAGGTAATCCTGCTTTCCTGTGTTCCTAAGTGCAAGTTCTTTTTGCTGACTTTGTAACATGTCATTTATAAAAAGGGGCTTGCATCATTAAGAAAACTACAGAAGTATGTGACAGAGGGGGACTTAAGATCCATTAATGTATACTTTGCTGTTGTTTTTTATGTTTGAATACTTTTTTTTCCTTCGGCAGGAGCCTGTAAGACAATTTTATCAGTTGGCAGCTGAAAGCTTTATTCCAAGTAATGATTTTACATTATTACTTTACATATTTGGCTTAATGATTCTATGATTTTGTACAAGAAATTTAAAATAAGATTCGTGTATATCCTTTCATTAAAAAAAAATTAAAACTCAAACAGCAAAAAAATCCAATACTCTTTAATCACATGGTTAGCATAAAAAAGAGTAATATAAACCATTTTTTATTAAGTTTCATATTTTTTTCTTTCTTTAGAGATTTGAAAAATCACTTCAAATATTTCTTCTGATCTTTACTGAAATCTGTTGTCACAACCATAGAGAAGGGTAGAAGTCAATGCTACTTTTTAAATCTAAATACATAATAACTAGGCACACATAATCCTATTTTGAAATGTAATTGTGCAAACATTTGAAATAGCCACATGGCTAGGAGAAAGTTTGTTGTAATATTTTAAAGTCCTACAGCCTTCCTCATTTTACACCATCTTTTATACATACTCCTCTTTGTTTGGTTATCTTTTCAATGCCATAAAAAACACAAGTGTAATTATATTTATTTACATTCTTTAGGAAGATAAGTGTAATTACATGTATTTTAATGTGGTTCAGCCACACAGGTAGTCATGTTTTGAGAAGGAGTTACTGTTATGAAGAGATCCCAAAGTTTTTCCTTGCTGAGTTATTAATATTGTTCTTTCCTTTAGTTCTTGCCCTCTATCCAAAGGTTAAGAATATAAAAAGTTTCCATTTGCTTGAAATGCCATTTCTTTATTTAAATGCTGCTGGTTATTTGTCTGTAATTCATTCCTTTTGGCTTATTGTGCTTTTCTCTATCTATGCTTCCCCTCTTCAGCTAAATTACTTTGTGTTTTAATAATTAGTTCTAGTTCTTTAGCTGATATCAATTTTCATTACAAAGCTCTACCTTCTTTGATTCTTTCTATCATCTTATTTTTGTCACTTATTTCTGAGGTAAGAAGGTGACCATTAAATCCTAATCTCTACAGTAAGTATTTGAGGGCAGACTAAGGCATATATTTGATCAAATATTTTAATATAATTTGCATTTTAGCAAGGGCCATTTCAACTTTTTTCTGTTTCTGTTAATCTTTGGACCCTTTGCCATCATATAACAGCATTAAAATTATTAATATTCTTTCATTCACAAGGCAAATATTTGATAAGTGATTAAGGGACCTGGGATTTCAGGCTTCTCCACAGAGTGAATATTGTAACATGATTTGGTTTGGGTTTGTAATGTTTGTAACATTCCTGGTTTGGGTTCTTGCTGTGTTTTGCACAGAATATTGCAAAAAATAATTTTATTTTTAAAATAATCTGTCTATAAACTTCTTTTACTTCTCTACTACTGAAAAAAAAATGTGCTCCTCTTTCACCTCACAGTTGTAGGATAATTAAGACATACCTCAGAAGAACAAAGCAAGCCAGATGAAAAAGGAATGCAGGCAAAAAATCACTACGGATTTCAACTGACATTTAAGAAAAGATTAGTGTGTTTCCCTGTTATCTTTTATTTTTAGAAGTTCTGTACCTATGTGCTGATTCTTTAGGATACCCTGTGGGTATAGCCTGATGAGATTAAATATGTCATCCAGCTGCCTCCATCCAAGCCTTGTCCATGGAACTACAGTTTACTGTCAATTTTTAACTTTTCAGTCCTATTTTACTGTCGGAAGGTTTCACCTATTAGCCAATGTAAACTACACCTTAAATTTGTTATCTTGCAGTCTTGGATAACTTTGTTCCATGCACATTTCTATCTTGGGTATTCTTAATTCATCCTGAATATTGCCTTCCTGTTACCTCTAAAGAAATTGAAGCATTAGAAATATTTTCTGAAAATGTGGGTTATTCTCGGCTCTTATTTCACAGGTGTTACATTTCCCATCTGTTTTCTAGAGCATGTGCTGCTTCAAGCATTTGCTTTGACCCCTTGTGGCTCTACCCAACCCAAGTTTCACCCTAATGCCTCCTGGGTTGATAGGCACTTTCCTGCACACCACACAGAGGAAGTTGAACTAGTGTAACAGATCTCACACCTTTTTTATTTTTTAAATAAAAATACTGTCTCTGCAGAAGAAACATTTTGTACTCCTGTGTAACCCGTGATAAGGTCACTCTTAGCAATATCGGTGTATTGAGGACCAAGTGACATTAAAAGCCGTGATGGCCTACAACTTACAGCTGAATTTATTTCAGTATGATTCTTTGTTTCTGCTTACTCTTTACTGGGATAAAAAAGAAAAAATGTATGTTGATACAAATATGAATCACAATGGCTTAAAAAACATGAAATTACATCCAAGTACTA
Source organism: Molothrus ater (assembly GCF_012460135.2). Classification (NCBI taxonomy): domain Eukaryota; kingdom Metazoa; phylum Chordata; class Aves; order Passeriformes; family Icteridae; genus Molothrus; species Molothrus ater. The sequence goes on from NC_050479.2 coordinate 36,876,502, forward strand.
GTCATGTTTTAATTAAGCAATGCTTGAAATTAAAAATTCTCAATATGTGTATATCAATTTGTGTAACCTTTCTAATGACATCCTTTAAAGGCTTGCAGTTTTCATTGCCATCTGTCAGAAACAGGAAAATATGAAGAATTTAGTCTTCCTAGGTTTATTGGAACAATTTTTTTTCACTAAGAGTGCTAACAAAAGAGTGAAAAATAATGTAATTACTGATGTAAAATTAACAGTGTCAGTAAATCTGAAGCTGAACAATACAACTTCTCCTTTATTTTAATCTCTGGATTTATTCACTCAGAATGTTTCCTTGGATCCTCTGATTGTATCACCTAGGATGTATTTGTCTCTTGATAGCTATAAATAGATTAATTGATTTCACTAGGCCACTCAAACTCAAATGTTCTTGTATCATTATCTTAAATAAATATCTGTACCCATTCCAACAGTTTTGCTGTAAAAAGCACAAAGCATCAGTGATCATTGTAATCATCTTCAAAACCTTCTATTTTTTTATTTTAGTGTATCAGCACTTTACTCCTTTATTTGCAAATTATGTCAGAATAATTTTCCTACTTTCTTTTGAACTCCACAAATGTTTTCATTTTCAGGTTCAACATTTAATCTGAGGAAAACTGCAACAACAAAATATTCAATAAAGTCATCACCTTTCTGCTTTCCAGTACTGCTTTAAAAAGTGCTGGTAATTTGATCCCAGTTAGGCAAGTGCATTTCGTGATGCTTCTCTTCTCACCTTTTTCCAAATATATATTCTTTACTTTAAAAAACTTCAGTGTTGCACTGACTGTATAGGTTCACATATTCAGATCAAAGTGAAGCATTTTCAAGAGAGCAAAAATAATTTTCAATTTTTCCTTGCAATATTTTTTTTTGTTAAGTTGTTATTTTATTTTTAAATTATTATAAGTTAAAATTAAAAATTAAAAATTGAAAAGCAATATTTTTCATTTTATTTCATTTAAATATAACAGGTAGAACCGAGTGTTGAGTGTTTTTATTCCAAAGGTTGTCAATTGAAAAACAGAACTTGATCATTCAATCAGATAAATATTTTACTGGTATTGGTTTTTCCCAGAGCTGATGCTTAGATACTCTATTTAACTATTGTTTTTGTGCTATTGTTTTTGCAGGGTTTTTTCACAATCTTATCTATTCTGTCCAGCTTCTTCCATTTACTTGTCTGTTCTGCCCAGCTATTCTAGCCTCTATTCTTTGGAGAAGAATCTTATTCTCTTTATATCTCTGCTGTGTACAAAATAAGAGACGTATAACCTAGCTGATTCTAGTATATTGTGTGTGTCAATAATAGTTCTTTCTTCTTTGTCACAGATCTCATTATTTATTGTATCATGTCATTCATACTTGTGCTATATCCCACTGAAAAGAGTTCAAGAGTCTTCTTAGTAGTGCAAACAGCTTTCTTCAGTAGAATTTAGGTCAGTGAATTGTCCTTTTTTTAAGGAAAACCTCTGATCTTATTGACAGCCTCCCAAGACTTGGAAATGTTGCTCATACCTGCAGCACAATGCTCACAGAAAAAGAATTCAGTGGACTGTGACAGAGACCTATATTTTTTCAGACTTTCTGAATGGGGATTTAATTTTAGCGCAACTAAAAAGAAGTACCAGGTATAATGATGATGATTTGGGCCACCAAGGCATCACATTTAATCTGGAGAATGGGATGAGTGCAGTGTGCATGAGACCAATGCACATGAGATGGGCTTTGAGAAAAGAGGTGGTGAACCTGCCTTTACCAGCTGCTTTAGGAATCAGAGCTGCTGCTTATGCTGAGTTGGGCAGCTTTGCTGGGTTGGGCTGGGGATGCTAAGAACCACAACTGAAGTCAGCTGTCCATGTTATCCACAAGCAACCAAAATATGAACCTTCTTACCTTCCCAGTCATGTCCACTCAAAATTCACAAAATGAAAGATATTCCCAGACTTGTAAACCTCCACTCAGATCTTACATTTTATCAGGCACCCATGCCAATCATCCAGAAAACACATCTACAGAGACCCAAACTTCATTAGTTCTGCTACTTGTTTTTCGTCCCAAATTTTTAATTTCCTACTCTCTCCAGAACACTACTAAAGGAAGAATGGAGCAGGTACTGCAGTTTAGATTGAATTCTAAGCTTTAAATATCTTTTTTCCAGTCCTTCTTTTTTTTTTAATTATTTTTTAATATTAAATATCAAGAAACATAATCCTTTAAGATATATATTGAATTTGGCATCCTGTCTATAAAATTTACTAAAATTAATTAAATTCACATTAGTAAGTTATCGAAAACATTCCTGTGAAGTTTTGAGCTAGAAGTGCATTGGCAGGTGTGGCACAGAGACTGAAAGCTGACAGCTGTAATGTTTTTCTAGTACTGCAGTAACAGATTGTAGAGAAAGGCAGTAGCTCCAGGAACACTGCCATGCCTCTCATCATCTGCTGTGGGTTTCTCTGGAAATATTACATGCGATATCAACCTTACTATCTACTACATGTCATGCAAATGTCACCCAAATCAAATTTACATACTAAAGTATTAGAATGCCTTATTTATACACCCAGGTACCTAGGGAGATAATTTTTAGCCTTGAAAGAACAAAAAAATTTACAGAGTATTTTGTGATGAGTGAGGCAATTGGTCATTAGAAGGAAAACACCAAAAAAGTCCCATTAGAGCTTCGAAATTAGTGTGAGTATCAGCTGTCCAAACACAAATAATGCTGTCAAATAGCTGAAATGATAATAGGAGTAACTTCACATGCACCAATGTCCCATTAATCAATACCATAGAGACTCTAGCATCAATATCACTATATTGTTTGTTAGGCAACATGCTGAAAGAATTCCAGAATTATCCCTGCAGTCAGCAGATATAGAAATCTTTGGTCTGAATTTTAAAATGTGATCAACATGAAAATTTTCTAACTCAGACTGAATTTGTACATATCTGGAAATAACATTAAAAAAATTATTGTCCTTTGTGTCTCAGAAATAAAACCTGGCATAAATTCCTCTTCTTTCAGTCATGGACTTTATTCTGTAAAATTAGGGTAAATTCCATCTCATTTTAACAACTCTTGAGGCAAGACAAATTTCTGAAGAAAATTGTAACATGCATTTTTGAGAAAATCTCTTCATCACCTGTTTCCATTCTGTATGTTATGACTATTATTATTCCAGTAAGATATGATAAATTTTCCTGTATCATTCTGTAAACGTGTTAATTCTTGCAATATTTAACAGATAAAGAAATAGCAGCGTGGTTGAGATTTTTAGATCTCTCTCACCAAGTTATGTCAGATATCACTTCATGTCAAAAGTCAAAATGATAAAGAGAAAAAATAGAAGGCTTGTCCTGTTTGTTAGCAAAACTCAGTAACATGAAAGTGCAAAGAGTCATTAAGTTTTAAATCTAATTTAATTAGACAAAGAAAGTTTTGAATTTAGTGTATAATGGCTTATAAAAGGAAACTACGTAGCAAAGCGCCAATTTAAATTTGGCTTTTAATATTCCTGTGTTGTTGTATTATTGCTAATTCATTAAATATCATTAAGGCCTCCATCTTGCAAACTGTAAAAATTATGAGCACAAACAGAGCTACTTTGGAGTTTTATTGACCTCAAAAGTCTTCTGGTGCCTGAAGTTCTGCTCTAAGTATAGGCAGAAGTTCTTCAGTTTCAATCAAGAACATTTTGGTGACTGCAGCCCATTAAAAGCTTTCATTAAACCAAGACAAGAGGTGTCCTGTGCCTATTGCTCATGTCAAGTATAACCTATAATCAGGTCCTTGGCAATCAACAAAATCAGTATTTTGTCGACTTTTCCTTATAGAAAATAGAGTCCTATGTCAATTAGACTTGATCACTCTAACTCATCTGCACATCTGTAATATTTTTTAAAGACAGCTACTGTAGAGTAAAAAGAAATTGAATGAGTATATAGGAAAAATGAAAAGAAAAATGAGCAATGGCATAAAAATTAGCAGTATTTTTGGAAATATTTTTAACTTATTCCTTTGTTACTAACAAGAGGACATAAGGAGGTGTTTCTGATTAATTTTACCCTCAGAGAAAATAAAATGTTGTGAAAAATACTAATTGACCTTTGAAATTTTTCTATGTAATACTTTTCCTGGGTAATTAATGGCAGATATTTGAAAGATTACTGTAGTATAATTAAAATTAAAACTCTGTTTAAAAAAAAAAAAACCATTAAAAATAACAAAGCAGAATGAAAATTGTTCAATTAATTTGAGTGGATTTAAAAAGATGCTCTATGAATGTTCTCATAATAATGAATATAACTTGTATGAGTTGTATTTTATCTCCTCATTTTAATTCCTAAAAATTGCTTACCCTAAAAAGTGAAAAGTAACAAGTTCTTTTGGGCACCACATTGTAGATACAGAAAGTGAAGTTCGTCTTTAAAATGTCTGCAAAATTCTTTTTAAGGCTTTTATTTGCTTTCATATATGATTTTTCTTGAACTTTTATTCTTTTTTAGACCCAAAACTGTCACCACTGTGATTATTTTACTTTAATTATAGATATAGTCACTTGAAAAAAATATGAGCATGAAAGAAATATTATAGCTTTAAAACTTTTATTTGTCAACTGTATTTGCTCTGTCCTAACCCCACTTAAATTTTTGTGAAGGAAGCTATATGACAACATTTGCCATTACTTATTTTCTAATCGATTGTTATGAAGTTCCATTAATAACACTGTGGTATCCACTTCAAAAGCAGCATCTCTGCATGAGCAAGCAATTACATGTAAAGTGGATAATATGTAATTATTAGCTATTGCTTCTTCTTCTTCATCTTTTTTTTTTAATAGAGGAAAGACAGAAAAAAAGATTTGATTATAACTTCTATGACAACTGTTCTTCTTCGATTTCTTCTCTCTAGTCCTTGATAAAATTTTTTGAAATTTTCATTTTGATTCAGTAAGAATTAATAATCCTCTGTAATTTAATTTCCTTGTGTTTTTCTTCTCCCTGTCATAAAGTCATGGAGATGTTTACAGTGAATACGTCACTTGACCTCATGGAGTTGACCATTAGCTCAGAGATAAAACAGAATTCTCAGATCAGTTTTATTCAAAATTTTAAAGGCTGGTTTTTTTTTTTTTTCCTTTGTATTACTAAATTGGATGACAGTCAAGGAAAACAAAGCTCAAAAATTACTGGTTTTCTTTATTTCTCTGTTATTTTATCGTAAAATGCTTTTCAAAATATACTGCTCTAAACAATAGGAGATTACAAAAGTTTAAGTGAAGTCTTTATTTTTGGGCATACGCTACACAAGACTAAATAATCCTATGATTCAAACTTCCTTTCCAGTTCTTTACTGCTTATCAAACTTACTTACAGAGAGTTGATTTCATAAAACTAATAAGGAGCCCAACTATGCTATTCATACTGAATACCAAATTTTCTTTTGATTGCAGGTCCAGTGCTCTAAATGTTGATTAATGAAAGCATGCAAGTTTTTGTGAAAGGTAGGTAATTCCAAAGCATGGGAAAACTTTGATCCATCTGGTAGTGTAGTTCTCTATTTTATTAAATTTTCTGTAGACTTCTGAATGCCCTACCATTGAATAGTAGTCATAACATGCCATAGAATAGTCTGGCTTATGTAGCTACAACTTAAGTTAAATTTGGGAGTTCAGTTTCCTATTTCTTTTTGACAGTTTTAATGAGAACACATCCTTTACTTTTCTAAAGTATTTTTTTTAAATGTTGAACACTTGTCGTTTCACTGTAGTGAGGTGTTTTTTATTATTTTTTTAAACATTTGAAGTCACCTTGCCTAATCCTAAGGTTGTCTTGCAAGGCATATGTCTTGATTAGTCCTCTGAAATTTTATTTTCAAAAAATAAAAGATCTTTAAGCACATGCACCTGGGAGATGACATATGTTGATTTAGATACATCAGGAATACACTTGGCAGAACGTCCTTCCCACTGTAAGTTAAAGTAATTCTGAAACAGGATAACTCAACTTCTGCTAGTGCTTTAGCAGATGTTAAATTATATAGGGGAAAATTTGAACATTATAAGGAAAAATTGATAGAACTATATCCCAGATACCATACAGCTTAGTTGAGAGCCAGTACATTGAATAATTGGAACAAGAGTGGTATTTCCACTGTCAACAAAAGCATCCAAGTCCCATTGCCATAGTTACCACTGCAACCCAGAAAGAATGCTCTTTGTCCACTGCATTGCCTAGAGGAGTCATTCAGCCACTTTAAGGAGCAGTGAGAAAGGTGAATGACAGACGCCAGCAAGATTCTCTGCAGCTCTGGATAGAACATGAGTATGGGGTGGCAGATTTGAGTTCTCATCTTTCACATTTGACTAGGGAAATTATGTCCAAGGTGAATATCCTGGCTACAGTGGAGACTGAAGGTAGATCTGACAATTTTTCTTTTCACTAAATGCATAATTCATTCTCCCTTCCCTTTTTTAACTCAAGTAGAGAGAATTAAAAAGCTAAAATTATGGATTCATCCCAGATAAGTGTAGGCACTTAACTGAGGATCCTATGTTAAGATCCTAATCATTCTAGGCTTGTATTAAAGTTAATGGAAAGGAAGTTGCCTCCTGAGAGCAATTAAGACCTTAGTTGACTGGAATAACCAGATGTAAAAGCCCTTCACTCTTCATAATACATCTCTAAAGCTTTTGGGATAATTCCGGGCCAAATATTTAACTTAAGGTTTAACAAGTCTGTCATATTGAATGGATCATTTTCTAAGGAATAAAAAGAACCAAGAAGAAATATTTCAAACCACACATTTTTGGGTTAAAAAAGGAACATTTCTTGTTAAAAAATTACTTAAGCAGTACTATAAATAGTCACCTTACAATATATAATAACTCTTGCATTTATATTAGTCTTAAAAAATTATTTATAATGGTCCAAGTTACTCCTAATTTATTTACAGTAAGGATACATTTGATCCCAAGTGTTAAATAGTTGTGCACCTTTTACTTCAAATTGAGAAATGAGCCAATGGAAGTTATGCAGGTTAAGATGTGATATTGCATCAAAAGCAAGCCCTTTGTCTTTCGTTTAAATGCTTAATTTCTTCTCACTTTTTCAAAAGATTTTTCAGAAAAGATTTAAAAAAAAATTGTTTTGTTAAACTGCCAGTAATTTTCCATGTTTCTATTAGCATCTGATATTTTCAGATTCCTTCTTTTCATGTCATTAATTTATATCCACCTGAATACCAGCAAAAAACCATCTCTATGTTTTTCTCCAAAGCGTAGACATCATCTATCACATTAAGTTGCAGGCCCACTATTTATGAGAACCAATGTTATTGTTAATTAATTAACACAACAAGGCTGTTCTAAATTGAAAAAAATAAATTAAAAAAAATTAATTTTGCTCTATGTTAATATTAATTCATATACCAGCTATTAAGTATAAAATCTCCTAGTAAACATGTATAAGAACTGCATAATTTCCATATTTGAAAAATACTTCGATAAAATATCTAATATTTTATTTTCCATAAACATGGCTTTCTCACACTGATTTTCACTTCTAAAATTAATATAATGCAATATATGTAATATGAATAGTGGAAAAAATCTCACAAAATGCTTACAGATTCTGTTCCTTCAAAACTCGGTGACCACTTAAATTACACTGTCTTTGAATTACAAACTTTGTGAGGCATTTCAGAAGTGTGGCAGTGCCTTGAAGATAAAGGCACTGCTGCTTAAAGAAGAAACATTTATGTGCTATCACACTAAACTGAAACAAAGTGTTAAAATCAAATTAAAATGTTTAAGACAAATTCTATCAACAGTAAGATAAATTTTAACATTTTTGCATTTAAATTTTAAATTTTAAATTTTTAATTTGTTTAAAACAGTAAGGTAAAATCTTTAAGATAAATTTCTATCAACAGTTACCACTGTTTCATTAATTTGTTTTGTGACCTCCAGTTGTTCCTCCCCTATCACTCCCATTTACAATATACACACTTCTCCCACCAATCCAATCCCAGTGCTTAGTTCTTCCAAGAACCTACAAGCATCTCATATCCAGGTTTTTTCTGACTTCCAAAGACTACTCCCTGCAATATCAGTTCATTACCATGTTTTCTGCCCTTCCAGGTTTTCAATGATGTTCCTTATGTCCTTGCATCATCACACTCTCAGCTTTTTCCATGTCTTTCATAAGTGCTATTTTGCCTGAAAGTTAAAATAGAGGTATCAAATGTTGCAATTCTTCTGCAGCTATATTTTTACCCATGCTTATATTAATTGGCTTTCTAGGTGCTATCACTCAGTTGATGTTTGACTAAATGAATTTCTCATTGGAATGCTAGTGAGTGCTCTCTTTCATCAATTTATCTTCTTTCAACTACTTATTTTAGTAAAATTGCTGGCTGGTGATACCCTTGAAAAATTCCTTTTTTAAATCTGATTGAAAGTGAATATTGCAGTCGTGAGTTACCTTCAGGAAAAAGAGGAGCTCCAGAAAAACAGGGTTAGACATGCATTAGCATCAGATAATCTGGATATTCAGATAATGGTAGATAATTTGCCTTATAGCACATACAACTAGTGCAAAGTTCAAAGCTGGACTTAATAAAATTGGGTTTTTTAAAATTTCAATAGTATTTATAAGGTTTAATATGCAGCTCAAGACTGAAGGCAATGTCATATTTTGAAAATTATTTTAAAAGCATTTTATTTATTGGCCAACACAAAAAGTCTGTTTTGTTTCAGTTTTGATGGAAAGTTACTGTGCAGAAAAATAAGATGATTGTTGCTCTAGCATCTTATCAGAAAAACACCCAAAACCAAGTTCTGTCTACAAGAGATAAGCTGCAGCTGAAGCTTTAAAAAAAACCAAACCAAAAAACCCCAATGTTATTTCGATGACAGACTACCCATCAAACATTATACTGCAAAGCCAAGGCATCACAGGAGAGACAGACCTCAGTTCACAACTTTCTGTAGGAGGTTGCAGACAGCTGTAGATTTGGTTATCTAGAATGATTGCTATAATCTAAAAGTTTTCCAGCATCACTTTCCATCACTGCATTTTTCAAAGAATATATATGAATACCTTGGGCCAACCAGAACCTAGGTTGTAGCAAGCTTTCTGTTAACCTCTGTCTATGGTGGAAATGGCTCATATTCTTCCACTGTTTGTTTTCTAGCCTTTTATTTCTAAGTCTTGTGGGCATTTCAAGCACTTGTGAGTCTCTATGTGAAAAAGGTTTTTGAAAAACAATGTATGCTTAAAAAATAACTTTTTAGTTACTTTTGTAGTAAATTTCTCTTCCTGATGAGTTACAATTTTGTAATAGGTTTTATGTGTTCAAAAAGTCCCTACAAATTTTTCTGTCATATTAATTTACAGTTACATGTAACTTGTCATGTTTATATACTCTTTTCATTTTCTTAATTTATTAACCTCTTCCACTTAAAGATTTTAATGTGTGTCAAGATCACTTATTCATCTGTTTAAGTTGACTTTTAACCACAGTGACTTTTTCCTTCTTCCAGAATTCCTTTGATCAGCAGCATGAAGCAACTAGAACATCTCTCCTGTGAGGACAGACAGAGGATTTTAGGATTTTCGTTTGGGTGGTTTGTTTTGGTTTGTTTTTTGGTTGTGGTTTTTTTTTTTTTTGTTTGTTTTTTGTTTGTTGTTTTTTTTTTTGTTATGGTTTGGGTTTGTTGGTTGATTGTTTAATTTTTAATATTGATTTGTGGGAGGGGGTGTTCATTTGCTGCATTTGCTGGGAAAACACTGGTTTAGAGTGTATTGTGATCAGAGATATAGATTTTTGGGGTGTACATCTTGAACCAAAATATCAAGATCGAGAACTGAAGATCAAGAATGATACTGAACAAAGTATCTGTGGAGTATTTAATTATTTTATCCAAGAGACAATCTTGAATAATGTTTAAACTTTGTATAAAATTAATTGCACCATGGAGATACATTTATCTTTTTATGGACTAGTAATTGTACTTTTTAATTCATAATTTATATTTTCACGGCTTCTCTAATCTTGTTTAAGTATGACATATTTATGAGAGGAATTACATCACATGGCACATGTCATACTAGAGACTTGAGTGAAGCCTCTAAGACCTTTTCAAATGATATGCTCTCATAATTTTGTGAAATCAAATTTTTTGACTTAATATAGGTAATTTGCAGTATCAGGGTTTATATTATATATGAGTCACATTTAAGAGCTACTTGAAGCATTTAATTATGACAACTATACAACTGTATATTTATGTATATATGTGATCTTGATATTATTACATTAAATTATATAACCTAACTTTTGAAGATATTTAGGTGATTGGTGAGAAAAAAATGATCAGAGATAGAAGAAATAACTAATATTAAAAAAAAATTAAAAATAGAATTTTATGCATAAATACTGTTTATGGGTGGAAAACCACTGTGCATCAATGAAAAAAGTTAAATTATTCCCACTGACTTTGTATGGACACCTATCAAATATGGAAGTATAGGAAAAAAGGCCTTCCTTTCCTAGTTTTTTTAGGTGTCTGGCAAATGTGAAGCTTACCATAGCATTTTCTTACGAAGGTGCAAATCCTTTGATATTACAGCTTGTTATAAAAATAGTATTTATCAATATTTATAAATCTGAAATATGATTTTTAATAGAAAAAATGCTTTAAAAAAAGTAAAAGTCTAAGTTAAAAATATTTCAAGTTCTTTACAGTGGAAACCATAAATGCAGGAGAATTTTTTGTTCTTACCATCTGGAATCTTCTGCCATGAGGAAAGAAATATTTTTCCTAATTATATAATTTATGATGTAAGTTAACAGTATGATACTATTAACTTTACTTTGGCAAGAAAAACCTGGAATTTCATAGTAACTTCTGTATTTGTGGATTACTCCTTCCTGTCCCCCAATAAGTGTTCCTCTGACAGTGAGTAGCTACAAGAGTTTCAGAAATGTTGAGCTTAGTAATTTACCTGACACAGAAAAATATTTTAAAGTCAGCCACTGAAAAAAGAACATGAACTTCGAACAATATTTGGTTTACACATTTAGGATCATGAAAGTGTTATCATTTGTTATTGCTATGTGATGAACTGTGATTCTGAATTCACAATCTGTGAAGGTATTTTGGAATCTCAGGACATGGCTGTCGTTTGTCTTGCTTTGAATAAATCCACTCACTTTTGTCAGTCTGGACTAGCTCTGATTCCTGAAGCAAATGCAATTCACTCTTAGCAAGCATTTTTAATTAAAAAGCCCACCCCTTAGAAATAATATCTATTCCATGTCAATGGTTCCTCTAACAGAGTCAGGTTCAAGATACTTATTTACATCTTAAACACCTCTGTGAAAGATTTTTCTTCAGATACTGTGGGACCTAAGATGACTCTGGACACATGTTATGTTGTCAGTGTTAAGAGATGTAGAGATCTTTCCTAGGACTGGTACTGATGTCATGAATACAGTCCTGGCTCCCCAAAGATACAGATGTTTCAATATGTTTTGAGCAGATAAGATTAACCCCCTACAAGATCTCCTCGATGAATGGTGCTGCCACTGCTTGGACAGCCCCCCCACTCTTCACAGTATTCTATATATTTTAATGCTTAAAGCTATTTTCTCAACCAATCTATAGTTTCTCAAGGAGAGAAGTTTTTTCTTTGTATAGGGTTTTAAAACCTCATGCCTACTCCAGCACTTTTATTAGCTATTTAACTACAAATAACTGACTGACAAAACTTTTTCAGAATCTGCTTATCCTATCACTAACGCAAAGACATTTATTAATTGCTAATTGCATTAAAATATATTCAAATTTTGTTGATCAAAATTCCTTCATACTTTCAACACTTGCAAATGACTTCTGTTTATCTTGACATTTGCTCACTAGCAAAAAAAAAAAGAACTACTGTCAACATGAAACAGCCAAGGGCAGGTTGATTCTTGTAGGAAGTTAAGGGAAAATTGGTGCAGATACTAATGCGGTACAGATGCCATTTATATCTAGGTTTCTTTATAGCATTGCCCCTCATAGAACAGTATGCTGTGTATCATCTGTGTTGGTCAGAATTGCTTGGTGATGATGGAAGATTGATGTCAACACCTTTTTGGATGTCAGCCTTTCTTAACTACTTAGCATTTCATGACAGTCATTTGAAATGTTTCTCACAATGCCTACTCTAACAAGGGAAAGAATCCTTCACGAGGTTCTAGAAAGCCACACACAAAGTGGGGAATAATATTTGGTTCCCTCCCAACCAGAGCCTTACATTTTACAAAAGTTAAGATTTGTTCTCAATTGCTGGATGTCCAGCCATTGCTCAGATAAAAAAAAAACCACTCAGGGAAGAAATCTTTCCGTAGCATATACCTTTCACTGGGAACCAGTTAGGAGACTTACAAAAAATGGATCTCTTCAGGCTCTAATTCTGCCATGGTCTGACCCCAGGTGACAACAGTCTCACAAAGCCTCTCACTCACTCCTCCCAAGTGCGACAGGGAGACAATCAGGAGAGTAAAAGTGAGAGAACTTGTGGGTTGAGATAAAGACAATTTAAGAGGGAAAGCGAAAGCTATGAATGAGAGCAAAGGAAAACAAGGAGTTGTTTATCCTTTCCATGGCCAGGCAGATGTTCAGCCATCCCCGGAAAGCTGGGCTCCATCCAGTCTAACGTAACTTGAAAAGACAAATGGCATCACTCTGAACATCCCATTCTTCCTCTTTTTCCCTGTGGTCAGTTGGAATCAGCTGTCCTGGCTGTGTCCCCTCCCAGCTCCTCCTGCATCCTCAGCCTATATGCTGAGTTAAAGCCTGAGCCCTAGTTTGACATTCTACCTTGAATACTGCCTGTGAATGGATATTCTTTTTAAGCCCCTGGTTCAGGATTGACCTAAAGGCATTTTATGCGATTACAGTGTATTTCCCTTAAGTATAGTTTCTGAGGAGTATGCCATTCGAAGTAATGGGGAGCAGTGCCTATTTGCTTTAGGAGAGGTAGGTAGATCATATTCTTAATATACTTGCTAGCTTACATGCTCACAACTTGTCAAACCAGTTCTTCTCATATTTAGTGTTGTTAAAGGTAATTTACCTGGGAGAAGTGTAATGCAAAAAATGAGTCATTCCTGGAGCAGGCTTCATTGTTCAAATGTGTCATTTTCTATATGTATTCTGAATACAAAAGAGCAAAAAAACCCTGATGAATTTCATTTTAAATAAAATAAGGTGTAAAAGCTACAAGTTGTTGTACTGGTTACTTTTTCTCTTATTTCAACTTGAAATCAAAGATATGCATTAGCACAGAATCATGATATAAAAGAATTATTTTTGATTATAATTGCATTGCAATTGGAAACCTGAGAACCTGAGATCTCTAACTGGAATTTTTTTGAAAATTATATTTGAGATGTGCTGCATCAGACTGTAAATGGAAAGTAGTCTTTATAAGTTTTCATTTTATTGGTTTCTTTTTTTGATTAAGGTTCATTTTCTGTAACATCTGAAGATCAGTCTCCATCACCCTAGAATTCAAGAATTACTCCAGAACCAATTCTCAGGTTTAAAGATCTGAAACGTCTTCCACTCCACATCTAACTCACGAGGCACTTCCCTGTAATGTTAGAATGTTCTTCCATTCTCCTGGACAGCATCTAACTGCATACACTGTGTAAAGCATTGAAAAAGCCTCAGGGATCAGATAACAACTGACTCCTCTGTATTGGCTGGATAATCCCTTTTTTTATGGACCTAAATACCAAAACAAAGTAAGCACAAGAAATAATAATAATAATAATAATAATAAACCAAATAATAAAAATAGGTATAAAATATCATTATTTAAAACCAAAGAAATGTGTTTAGGAGAATAATCTGCTGATGACACCAACAAAAGTTCAGATCACTTAGATGTTGCAAGGACCATTCAGGAAGAACTAATTAAAGAGGCCCCAAGTTGAAGTTTCTGTTCTTAGCAACTCAGGCAGAGTCTAGAAAGACATGCAGTCTATCTGTTATACAAACATAACTGGGTGAAAATCCAATGCTATCTTTTGATCCTAAAACAAAATCCAGAAGCTAGTGAAAAAACTTAGCAGCAAAACACTCTCACAGAGTATTTTTTCTTCAATTTGCATCTGAGTTACCTCAATAAAATTAATGCTTAAGTAATTTTGGTCTTTATTTAGCAAAATTCTGAAGATTATGAAAGTACTTTGCCAACTACTTAAGTATGAGCTTTAACTTCTAGATCACCATTATAAATAGAATTCAATAGGACTCGTTACTAGCTGTTGTTCTTTGTTGAACTCATGATCAGTCAGGTTCTTTAAGGTTATTTTAAGTGAGACATTTCTGAGAGCAAAGTCTGGAAAAGTAGAGGAGTAACAAACTTGGAACAAAAATTAAAAAGGGCCACAAAAATGATAAAAGAATTTTCAGTTTTGTTAGAAAGATATACAGGTACTCACTGCAAAACAGACTGATTTTTATTCAATTATTTTGACATTTTATGCAGAAGTAGACAAAATTTAGAAAAAGTTTGAGCAAGTGGACTGGAAGCAAGCACATATTATATATTCCCCACCTTGCTGTGTAGCTTTCACCTCTTGAAATTTAGAAATACGTATAAAACTGTCAAAGATTGGATTTTTTTTTCTGATATAATCTTAATCAACTTTTGTAGAATTCTTTTGTAAAAGTGATTCTTAAAAATGAAATGCCCTTCTACAAAATTAATAAATTTGAATTGAAAAGTGCTGTCTTTCTCAATGAGCTTACTGTTTTTACCTGAAAAATACTAGTGATGAGCAAACATACAGATAATTACTTCATCTTGGCTGTTGGCTTGTAACTCAGCTTCAACTCAAGCAGTGCGCCTGCATCCTTGTCTTTGCTCAGAGAGTCTCATTTATCATCGTGCAAACTATCACATTGTCAGATTCACTTATTTCAAGACTTTCTGCACATAACTCCCAGTTGCACCCTTCTAATCTTGGCAGTCTCCCCAAGTCCTTATCCAAAGGCAGGCTCTCTTCCCTCTCTAACTACCTCACCATTTTCTTCACCATTTCCCTCTTAGATTTGAATTCCCAGACTCCCCCTCCCTCATTCCCAGGCACCATCTCTGCTTCCACCCTGATTCCTTATCCTTATCTCTGTTTCTTCTCCCATTCCAGTCTGGCTCTCTTCCCACTGTACTCAAGTCAGACATCTTTCCCTTCCTAATACCCTGGGAAAGAGCAAAGAATTGAAGGTTGAGTTAACAAAATGCAAGAAAGGTTTTAATTTTCTTCTCTGAATTCCAGTTCTCAATCTCCTTCCCACTCACAACAAGAGGAACTGTAATTGCAAGATAGGAAATGTCTACGAGCATAATCTATAAATAAAATTTTGAATATTAATGAAAATGACA
The DNA here is from genome assembly GCF_012460135.2 of Molothrus ater. Lineage (NCBI taxonomy): Eukaryota > Metazoa > Chordata > Aves > Passeriformes > Icteridae > Molothrus > Molothrus ater. The sequence continues at coordinate 36,891,973 of NC_050479.2, forward strand.
TGAAATATATTCTGAATTCTGTTTTTGCTAACTTACATATCTTTCAGCTAAATCCACAGAGCAGTATTTGAAATGCCCAAAATATACTTCCAAGATAAGTGAATGATCTACAAATTCATGTTGGCATTACAGAGTGCTTTTACTTTTTTATTTTTATATTAAATTTTTAATTTCATTTAGGAGGAGAATTACATGCTTGCATTTGTATGTCAGAAATGAACAGGAAGCAGTGTAGGTACATTTGACACTAACATAAGGTTAGGATAGTTTTGCAGTTGACTTTGAAAGTAAAGAAATTCTTTATGTGCTTGTTCATTTCCTGGACAATATTTTTATTCTCCTTTGCAAATAAATGACTTTGTATAATAAAGAGTGCTTCCAGATATACTTTTTATATACACATGAATAAAACACTGGCATTTTAAGGTTTTTGTTCATGAATGAAAATATACAATGATTCATTTTAGAAAATATATTTGCACGCAGTATCTGTTCAGTAGGGAGACTTTAATAAAATATAATATTTTCATTATGCCTTAGCAATTTCTACTCTTTCCCGTGTGTGCCACCATGGAAATTTCATTATTCATATTAGCATTTAGACCTTTGTTTTATTCAGTGACTGCATCTGCTAAGAATTTGATGAATTTCCATTAAGCAGCACACCAATAAAAGAAAGTAACTGCTGAGGAGAGGGAAAAAAAAAAAGAAGAGACAAGAAAAACAACAAAAATCAAAACACATTAGCTCTACAAAAATGAGGGAGAACACATCTAAGAATCCAATTTGGGAATGAAAGCTTGATTAAGGGAAGAATTCCAGTGATTCCTAACCCTCACATTCCTAAATCCTCAGTCTGACACAATCACAATTTTCTCTTCAACCATAAATTTAACTTGATGAGGAAAAAAAATAGATCTTATTAGAACACCCTTGTTTAACTCCACAGAGTTACTGATATATAAAGTGATTTTAGCAGCCAGAGAGAATTTGTTTCAGCAAGAGTGTCTGGTAAAGAGGTAAAGATCAGTGTGTGTGGGGTGAGTAGAGGAGCTAAGGGAGCCCAACACTCTTCTCACACACCTTCCAAGCATGTTCTTAGCCTACTGATAGCATTAGAATGCAGAACAAGGAGTGGGAACTGTGTAGCATTACAGTATATTGGCAGCCTCCCATTTTTTGACAAATGGGGGAGTAATTCAAAGGAGTGGCTGAACTTCAAAAACTTTGATTGTTTTTTAATATCAGCTCCCGAGACTCCTACCTTTCTCCTTTTTTACTGCAATAACTTCACTCTTCCATTTCCCTCTTATGTATCCTCCATATTATATTTCTATGCTGTAGAGTTTTGTCAGACAAGTCCCTTTGAGGCATTCTGCCAAGTTTGTGAAGGGAAGATTCAGCATCTCTAAGTAGCTACTGCCATCTCAATAGCACAAACCCAAGCCAAGAAAATTGCCCTATGCATGCCCTGAAGTGCAGCAAACCAAAGAAATGGCTTAATTTGCCATATGATGTGCAGCCCAGAAGGCAAGGGTTTATTAGTCCTTGCACATCATGCTACCAATCAGCATATATTAGTCATATTTTATCAGCTTTGGATGTTTTTAATGTTCAGGGTTTTTTTATTAGATGTTTTTACTTTGTTTTTGTTTGGGGCGGACTTTTTGTTTGCTTGGATTTTTGGGTTTTTTTTGAAAGGAACTAAGAATTATTCTTTCTCAGTTCAACAACAGTGTTTTCTGACATCTCAGGAAACATTGAATTCATGATACATGGGTTATTGACAGGTTAATGTCTTATGTGAGTTCAGCAAACAAGACAATATTGAAATACTGAATTACTATATAAACAGGACCAATATTGCAAACATTTGGGTTCCCTTCCTGTTTAAAACTCTCGTTTCTGAGTGAAGAGCAATTTCTTGCTTCCTATTCTGCTGTGTGCTGACCATTGATGATTTTGAGGTACAAATTCAGCACATGACAGAAAAATGAAAGGACAAAACATATGAAAGCAATCAATCTGTTATGCATCCATATGCCTCAGAGATTTTCAATTGCCACTGGGGGATTTCAAGGAATTTCTAAAATTGATTGTAGAAATGAATACTCTCCTAAGAATTGAATGGTTGTGTAAGAGCAACTATATGAAAGGGCTAAACCTCTCACATAATGAAAAAATGTCTGTTTAGAAAAAAATGTCCTGTTTAACATAAAGATGCATAAACACAAAAGTAAACAAGTGAACAAACAAAAGTACAAGGATATTTCATCCATCTAGAATGACAACCCAAGTGAAAAAAAAAAAGAAAAGAAAAAATTAGAGATAATGCTTTCTCAAGTTGTGCCTGGTCAATGAACACATTTCTGCTCTTTTTAAAAAAAATTGTCTCCATATAAATATTTTCACTTCTGGGTTAATGATTCCTTCTGTTTCTTTGCTGGAGGATTTGCTGCAGTCCTTAGAATTTGACATTCCCAGAAAAGGGACTTAAGTATAATAGATAATCAAACCAAATTATTTCTGGTGTTTGTTTGGGTTTATTTTAATAAATGAATAAATGAAACCCAATACAAATCCAGTAAAAATAATATATTATTATTGAATTAAATTTAATATTAGGGATTTTTTAATGACTTGTACTTTGGGCTTGGACATACAGGATTCTCAGAGAAAGATGATAGCTTGCATAATTTTTTTTTGATCTGCATCCATTATTTGGGCCTTAGTATTGGTTGTGTCAATCCCTGTGTTAGCAGTTTTTCATCTGTCAATCTCTATTCTACTTGAATTAGGTTTTACCTGCAAAAAGTTTATTTTATCTGAAGAAGAGTCCACCTTCATTTTTGTAAATGTGATAACTGTGCAGTTTGGCTTTGGAGAAAATAAATGCAAACTGTAGATCTCTTCACAAGTTCCATATTTGTTACTGGCTTTAAATTGCCTTTTGTTCCACAGTAAAAAAATAATAAGATAAAAGGCAATGCAGAATCATGTGCAATGTCTAACAGTTTCAGGCACTTCACTGTTAGATTTTCTTTTTATTTGTTTTATTTTGGCTGCAATCACTGGAAAATATTGGCTACAATACTTGCAGATGGAAACTAAGCACAGATGTGCCAACATAGACTCCAGGTTTGTGAGTATACAAATTTTTTATTGCAAGTAGAGCAAATAGCTTTCCTTGGATTATCCAAGCTGAAGCCGAAAAAGTGCCATATATAAAAGATTTCATTTTGGGAACAGTTGAAACTACATGTACAACTGCACTTTGAATGGGAGATTATTTTTTTATGCTGTTTTGGGCCAAATCTGTTTACTTTAGTATTGTAGCCATTACTGTGGTTTTCTTGAGAAGATGTGCATTGCCTACATGAGTTCCCTTGGACACAGCAGCAGTGGAGAGAGCAGAATCATATTTATTTAACTGAAGAACAACAGTAACCATTTGAACTCTTGCTGAGCACAGCTCCACTGCATCAGAACACCAGCTAATTTTACCCATCTTGAAAGCTTTTGGGAATCATGATCATTGATGGTGTTATATTTAACAAGATTAAAATTTTTAATTGATTCTTTCATTCCAATTCATTACCAAAATTAGCTGCTTTAAACAGTTTTACTTCTGTTTTTGAAAGATTTGTGGCCTGTTTCATACTTTTTTCCCCAGTGACTCCATAAAAACTTCATTGTAAGGCTGATTTGGTCTCAGACTTTCAGTCTTCTGCCTTTTCTTGGTGTTTCCAACTAATTTCTCTAAGATTACATAACAGAAACAACCCATGAGAAAGAAATGTCTTCTAGGAAAAAAATAGACAAAAATAATTAACATCTGATTGAATATGTAAAAAAATTAAGGGGCAAAAGATGACAAATTACAAGCTATTTAATATCAATCATTTTGGTTTGGTTTTCTAGTTTCACAACCTAATACTTGAAACACTATATGTCCCTAACTGATATTTAATGTTTTCTCTTTGCTACATTAATATTTAAAGAAGCCTAAAGAGTTTTTGCTTTTCAAATATTCATGACTGCTGCTCTTTTATGTGAAACAAATTTCAAAGGGAGGATCCCTAATTCGCTTATTAACCAATTCACATGTCTTCTCACTTGTCTAAGCAATTTTTAGTGGTTTTATCCATTAATCTGAATCAAAGTGCAAATCTGATAATTGCACTGAACAACTATTGGGTAGATTTACATTTAGGAGCCTGGCAGACTGTTTTTTCCAGCTTTCTTATTGACTCTGGAATTACATGACTTGGAAAAGCAGTCATATTCTAAGGGGAAAAAATATTGCAAAGACTTAATATTTATCTGAAACATATTTTCTAAGCTTGCTTCTACTCTCCAAAAACTTGCTTGCTAAAAACAGGTATTAGAACACTATTCTAGAGGGTTTAGCAGTGAAGGACTCTCAAGAAATGTACAGTTAAAAACTTCTAATAGTAACCATACAGCCCTTTCTGCTGAGATTATCCTGATGAGACTGTCCCAGGGCATGGTTGTGTAGCAGAATTCACATGTTCATTCAACTCTGCTGTGGGATGGAAAGAGCACCACCCTCTTTTGTCTGAGTACCAGAAGTGGATGGGGACTCAGAGGCTGCCACATCACTTCACATGGAGAGCGGGTAACAGCTGCTGGTCCTCTTTGGTCTCTACTGCTCTGGTCTCAATTTACCTTGGCAGCATGAGCACGACAAAGTCATGCCACATTATTAGCAAAATGTTCAGACAGGGCTTCCCTTACTCTTGTTTTCATTTTCAAATGTAGCTTGTGAAATTTACTCTGTTTTTCAGATGAGCATCACAAGAGACTGATGCCAATCTGCAGAAGATTTTCCTCCAGCAATCTGCATTTGAGCCCATGGCAGAGACTGCAGGCAGTTTTTTGGCAGCATCAGATATAATTCTGTGTTTGCCACTTAATTAACTGTTGATGGACCATCTGGGCAGCTTATTGTTTATGCATGTAATTTTTCTTTGATTCACCTTGGAATCTCTATAAGCAATGCACATACTTCCATTAAAAAAAAACATCATTGGGTAGGTATCCTTTGTGATCAATGTATATTTTGAAGGCTATATTGTACCAAAAAGCTGTTAGATTAACTGATTACATACTTAGACTTCAAGAGAGGAGGGTGAAAATGGTTAAAATTGATTTCTATGCCTAAAATACCTAAACAATCGTTTACCTTACTTCTCAGGGAGAAATTTGCACTACATTATTCGATTAATGTCTTTAATTTTTTATCAGAGGAAAGCGAAAGCCCAAAAGGTAGTTTTAAAGAGGAAGAAGGGAAAAATTCAGATTAATTGTTTTTCACTACCTAAAAGAGATGGCTGTGCAAAATCTCTGTTTTAACAAATGTACAATAGAAACAATCCTAGCCTTATTTTCAAAAACTCTAACCTCCAAATCAGGATCTAATTAATTAGTCCCTGTTTTGAAGATATTAAAAATAAATGCCTGATTTCAGATAAAGCAAAATGAATTTAACTCTTGAGAAAAGAAAGACCTGAAAAGACAACAAATAAAAATATTAAAAAAAAAAGACATGTCCACATTTACCTCACTTTTTATTTTCTGGATAAATATATTTTCATATTTTATCTTGGTTTTTTGGGTGTTTTTTGTTTTGTTTTTTTCTGTTTTGTTTTGTTGGTTTGTTTTTTTTTAATGTTTCTTTCTATTGGTTGGTGCTTTTTTTTCTTTTTTTTTTTTTGTTCTATTGGCTTGTTTTGTTTGCTTGCCTGTTTCTTCTGGGACTTTTGCTCACTATAGAGCACAAATTATTCAAAAGCCTCAAGGCCTGCCAGTGTTGTCTCATATCTTCAGGCAGTTTTTTTGGTAATATTAGCAGTCATTCCAAATCCTTTTTCAGCCATATTGAAACCTGAATGCCACTTTTCACTTAGTACATTTGGAGTATTTAAAAATATTTTCCATTATAGTAAAAACACAGATCCTGGCTTCAGCACTGAAGTATCTGGAAACAGTGAATGGTTTGCACACTTACTGCTGCAATAAAGTAAGTTACTGAGTTAATATAAAAATCATCTTTTCATTGCCAAGTGCTAAGAAGCAATCATACTTCATATACATCATAATAACTAAAGTGGTCAAGATGGATGGTAGGGTATATATATATATAAAGACATGGTTCAAGGGCCATAAACAAGAGTTTAACTTAGGAGCAAAAGCTTTAAAGTAAACTTCCTGGACATGAAACTTCCTATGCTATTTAATTTCTGAATAGTACATTTTAAAAAATTCCTTTGCATTGAAATTTTTTTCTTTCTTTTTCTGAATCAGGCTCATTGAAAATGGGAAAACAAATAGAAATATATGGAATACAACAAAAAAAACACCAATCTAAATTATAATGTAAGACAAAAGTTCAGTATCATAAATTATGTTTAAATTATATTATATCTGAAATTACACAATTTCTTGTTGATCTTTGAACTTAAGTTTTCCTAAGTTTCATACAGTAGTTCCTAAATCTAAAATAAAACTGGCAAAGGGAAACAAGCACTTTCAGAATTTTGCAGAAAGGACAGCTTATTAGAAATATTCTGATGCTCTAATGTCTTTGTGACATTTCCAATATATTTTAAATTGGAACTGGTGTCAATTTTTGATGACTTTACCCTTTCTTCACTGATATCTTTGAACTTAGTTTGAATTTATTTAGAGTATTTGTAGGTTCCAGTCAAATCAATGAAATTTGCAATGCTGACCATATTTTCTCAAGGGACTCAAAATCACCAGGAAAATCAGTGAAATTTAGTTTTATTCTGCAGATAATCTGACAAGACATCTTCATCTTGCTCCAGGACTGTGTTCCAGAAGTTACTGGAAGTTCCCTCCTCTGACATGTAGAGTTGCTATTTGAATTAACTGTGGTAGTAATTTGATTTGGAATCAATAAAGAATATTTAATTTTGTTTAATTTTGTTAACCTCATGCCAGTTGTAAAATTCTAACTTGCAGTTGCACTTCATTAATAAATAAGTGGCTGAACACAGTTTTTGTACTTTGCCTGTAATTTTTTTATAATCTGTAATCTGTTTAGGTGATGTCATTGTATTTCACTCTCCTATTTTTGCCTTAAGAGATCCTACAGTGATTCTGAGCCATTTACCAGTGATCAGCAGTGTACATCTTCTTGTCTTCACAATGTCACAAAGCTAGACAGATTAATTTTAAAACTCTTCAGCCTAAATAAGCTTTGCTGCTTTTCTGTATTGTTATTTATTATTTGTGTTAATACAGGGCCCAGAAACAGCTTTAGACATCTGGCAGATTTTATAGCTAGTATCCTTCTAGATGAAATATTCGGCTCACAGCTGGATAAACACTTTATAAACAACTGGTTCAGGGATCAGGCACAAGGGTTACAGTGAATGGGGTGACATCAAACTGTCGACCTGTGACTTTTTGGGTTCTACAGGACTCCATCCTCAGCTCTGTGCTCTTCAACAGCTTCATTAATGACTTGGACACAGGTCTAGAAGGAATACTAAGCAAGTTTCCAGATGATACAAAACTGGGAGGAGCTGTTGATGCCCTTGAAGTCTGGAAGAGCCTGCAGAGAGACCTTGATAAATTACATGCCTGGGCAATTGCCAGCCCTTTGAAGTTTGACGAGGGAAAGTGCTGGATTCTGCTCCTGGGCTGGGCAACCATGGATGTACAGTACAGACTGGGGAATGAGAGGCTGGAAAGAAGTGCCATGGAAAGGGATCTGGGGGTCCTGGTTGACAGTAAGCTGAATCTGAGCCAACAGTGCCCTGGCAGCCAGGAGGGACTAGTGTGTTCTGGGGGGCATCAGGCACAGCAGCACCAGCTGGGCAACAGAGGGGATTGTCCCGCTCTGCTCTGCACTGGGACAGCCTCACCTTGAGTACTAGAGTTGGTACCACAACATAATAGAGATATAAAGCTTTGATAGAGTGCCCAAAGAAGGGCTTTGAATATGGTGAAGGGCTTTGAGGAGAAGCTGTATGAGGAGGGGCTGAGGTCACTTGGTCTGTTTAGCCTGGAGAATAGACTGAGGGGAGACCTCATTGCAGTCTGCAATCTCCTTATGAGAGTAAGAGGAGGGGTGCACACTGGTCTCTTCTCTGTGGTGAACAGTGACAGGACCCACAGAAATGGCCTGAAGCTGAGTCAGGGGAGGTTTAGGTTGGATATTAGAAAAAGGTTCTTCACCCAGAGAGAGGGTGGTTGGGCAGTGGTCACAGCACCAGACTGAACGAGTTCAAGAAGCATTTGGACAATGTTCTCAGGTCATGGTGTGATTTTTGGGGATGGTGCAGTGCAAAGCCAGGCGCTGGACTCAATGATCCTTGTAGGTCGCTTCCAAGCCAGCATATTCCATGATTCTGTGATAGCTCACACCTTATCTGATCATACAGGCTGCAACTGAAATAGGAGAAAAGACAACTTAGTATTTTTGAAATAGAAGTAGTGGATGAGCCATAAAAATTTTATAATTAATATATATATAGTATCAATACCAAACACTATCTGAATCTTTTGAGGATACAAATTTAGCCCTGAATTCTAAAAATGGATCTTCACAAACAAATTCCATGTAAATGACTTTTGGGAATTTCCATGAATGAAGTGCCACTCTTCAGAACATTAGTCTATGCCTTTGTAAAGATCAGATTTCAAACTTAGGAAAATTCATTAGGAGCTTTCAGAGGCATGTAATGCCATTTCATATCCTACTGGAACATAAAAAGCACATACACATGCACTCCCACAACCCAAATACTTCTTTCCCCACGTGAAGAAGAAACAACAAAGCAAGAGTATGTTTATTTTGGTTATTTGAATGTTGTGTAATTTTACTGGAAATTGTTTGCATTTCATTGGAATGCCATGAGTACAAGACACAACGTCACAGTATTTAGATTTAAAAAAGTGAAGTAGTATCTGTATTGTAATTTCTCATCGAATCAATGCCCTTGGTTCTCATAAACAGTTCTAAAAGTGTCTTCTAGCCCCTGTACAGCTGGAACTGAAACCTGTTCCCTCTTCCTTATTAACAGTCCTTGAAGAATTCAGTAGCTGTTGAGCAGAATTCTGAAAGCTTATGTTTTTGGTCTAGGCACTTATTGTTGTGATAAGAATTTTTGGCTTTAATATCCAGGAGGAGGGAGAAGAAAATAAGACAATTTCCTGAAAAGCTATTTCATTGGGCAGTGCTTTCTCTTTACAGTTCTTCTGAGGTTGTGAATGTTAAGAGCAATAAACTGGTATTGGCAAGTAATTACTTCTTTATGGCTACCATTTGCATTTGATGCATGCTGGTAGACAGGTAATGATTATCCCAGAAACTTCCCTTACAGCTGCATTCGTGCTCCTAATCATTGTTATAAAGCATGCCTAAAGTTTTAATTATATTTTCAATAAAAACATAAATATAGGGAGACAGGCATTTCCACAGGGGTGATATATGTCTGCTTGGTGAAGGCACTTACAGGACAGAATTTCTGAGGTGAATAGACTCAGGAGAGACACCCTAATGATATGTGCAAAGACTAGCTAAGAGTAATCAGAACCTCTGAAAGCAATCTTTAAAAGCAAATCTGCCTTTTTCTACTCTTTTGTTACTAATTCATAAATTAATCTTATTTTTATGTTTTTGTTTTTCTTTTAATTAAAAAATGCAAATACTTCTATTCTATACACATTAAAAAACAGTTTTAACTGTATCTCTACTGTGTCTTTCACGCAGCACATGTTATTTTGTATCAGTCATCTTTAAAGCATGTGATGAAAAGTTCAAATTTCTCTTAAAGGTGATTCAGTATCAGTTGCACCATTTGAAAACTAGACAGGTAACAAGAAATAATTCAAAACCATGGATTTTGCCTTGTTTTGATTGCGGTTTTCTGGCATTGAACTCTCTAAATAAATTTGATGTTGGCCTTACAAAATTACTGGCTGGTTTTCAGATGTTTTATTTTAATGGAAGGTTAACTCAGTGAAAAATAAAAGGCTCAACTCAGCAGAAAATTCTAGTTGAATGAACAAATTCATTTTCCATGCATACTATATTAGCTTACTATAGACTTTATAAACTAAATTCTTCCAAAAATATAAATAACTAGAGGCTATGCAATTCAAATTGAGACAAGGATTTAAACATTTGTCACAACGGTAGATTTAAAACATGCATCTAAATAAGGGCATAATTATAGGCTGATGCACAAAAATTATCACAATAATAAAAGAAGTATAAAAATAGGAGTGTATTATGCATTTGTATGATGTATTTGCACAGCAAATGAGAGGACTTTCAAAATGATGTTGCTAAGAGTTATGAGCATCTTTTTACATAATTCATCAATGTGCAATACCTTCTGTTTTTAAACAGGGAGACAAGCACAACACTTAAGTTTGAGGCTTTAAATAGAAGTTTAAGACATAGCATAATATTTGATTTCTTAGTAGTCTTCTGGGGTTCTATTGTATGATTATGACAATTATTCATCAAGTAAAAAAATAAATTTTCCTAGTAAGCTGAATTTAATTTGTCTTTTTTTTTCTTTTTTTTCTTTTTTTTTTAAATTAAGACATAGTGTGATACTACAAGGATGTGTCGAAATGTGTATTGTCTGCTTCACTTGGAGTAGAACCCCATTACATACATGTAGAACCAAATATGATTTAATAGGAAAAGTTTCTAGGTTGGAACTTTCTGCAAAAGTGAGTACAGGTAAGGCCAAGCCAACAGGACTCAGCAGCATGGGCTACTAGCAGTAATGTAGATGTTTATGTAATAATTTTATGTTACATAAGCAGATGTTTATGTAATAATTTTTCTCAGTTGGAAGAAGTGTTTTGTTTTTGGTTTTCTCCTTGATGAATTACAGAAACACATAAACACTAATTTCAGTGTAGTATCATAATCTTCTCATTTTTATATCATATTTAGTTCCATGCTTGCCTACAGAAAATATCATTTTTGCTTATTTCCCTTTCCAGAAAGAAAAAATACCTACATGTACAAAAAGACATATTAGAACTAAGAGAGTCACAACTCAAAACTCATCTAGTAGTTGTTTTCCATAGACAGAAGATACACTGGTTTGTTTTTTTCCAAACAAACCATGTACTCTTATTTTCCACTCCCTTCGCAATTGTTTAATGTAGTACTTTAAGCTTGCAAAAATTAGAAGCTTTATTTAAGACGCATAGTACTAGATGTCACTGATGCATTTGGATATATGAATTAAAAAAAAATAAAAATAGTACATCATATAATCAACCTGATAGAATTGTGTTGGAATGGTTTGAGCCAAGGCTCTTCAGGATCTCTCTGCACAGCTATGTTATTGTGTAGGGAAAAGGCACAATTGCAAGAAAAATAAGAATAATTAGAATAAAAGATTTTTTGCACTGTACATGTAAATATTTGAGACTTATTCATACTTAATATTGCGGTATGAATAATGCCCAATATTGGGCATTATTTTCCAATGAATAGGGTTTATCTTAAACAAATCCAGGATTTTAATTTTGCAAACAAAATGTATATATCAGTTCTACTTTGACATAACATAAAAAATAAATTAAAAATTTTAAACCTATTTTGAATCCTAATATTAACATTTCTTTATGTAATACCTTTAGAAAGGAAGAAAAACTAGAATTTATATGTGATTTAAGTTAGAATTTTTGTAATTTTTAAGCAGATTTACTTGACTTCACAAAATCTGAAAAGCCGGCTAAGGAATGACAGATAAAAGTCTCAGTCTCTTAGAGATACCAATAAATAACAGATTTAGCACAGCACAAAATATTTGGATTGTCATTGCTGTGTAGGATATCATTGAAATTTATTTTTAGTACCCCACCATGGAAATCTTTTTCCATCACCTACTTAAACCTGGAAATGTCAAAAATTGTGCCATGTTTTATATCCAGCTCTAAATGCCCATGTTTGCCTGAGACAGTTTAGAGCATTCACAGTCTTACAATGGCAGAGGTCTCTAATGGTTAACATGTGTTCTCACGGGGACACCAAAAATTAACATTCTCCTGCTAGAAGCAGTCCAGTTTGATGGGTACTCTGATAGCATATCTAAGAAGTTGAGGTCTTCGGTGAAGACGGCGAAATCTAGTTTCTTTTAGTGTACATCAGTTGAAAAACGTAGTACCCTCCAAAATACAACAGTAACAGAACACCTTGACTGGATATTGCAAGCCATGAGTAAATATGTTGTATTATTCTTATTTAAGGATTGACTCGTTTTTCAGTCTATAAATCGAGGTAATAAGAAACTTTAATGGCTTACATTCTTAAATCTCGATCTGCTAATCTGTAGATGAGCTGTTGTAAACACCACTTGGAAACTTGTTTTCTCAGAAATACAGCTGCAAACGGAGCTGGAAGACAACATAATTTCTTTCTTAAATTTGTTTTCCATTAAAAAAATTAACACAAAAAATAACTTTTATTTTTTAAACAGATTTTTTTATTAAGTCCTCCACATCTAAAGATCTCTTTAATCATCTTTAGGGGGTTTCCCTTGGCATGATTGCAGGCTTGATACTTATCATTCTGGATTATGTTGATCATAGGCTGAAGTTATCTAAGACTTTGCTAAAAATAGAATTGAATTTCATTGCTAAATAATGAAAAAATTACTGTCAGGTTATTAATAAAAACCCTGTAATGTTTATGGGCACCCAGAATATTGATAATTTTATATGGGAAGGTATCATGCATATTATATGAGAAGCAAGCAATCAAATATTTAAAACGGATTGAATGATTCAGCATATTAATAATGGATCACGTCACAAGGACTCTCATCAGAAGAGTTATTTCTCTGCAGGTCAATAGGAAACAGACATTATTGCCATGTAAGAACTGTTGGGTTTTTTCCTGATCTGGACTTTTGGAATTTAGTTGGAAAACTTACACTAACATCAGAGTTTCAGGACGTGGGTTACATTCTACTTTACCATGATTTGAGGGCAGAAATTAGCTTCACAAAATGGAATATGTTTAAGGAGAGGTTGTAGTGGATCTCTTAAAGGTGAAATCCTCACTCTTATCAGATGGCAAGATAACAAGAATCTCTCTGTGATACAGCTTTCATTTTATCTGATGATCAGATTTATTTTTAGACAACCTGCTGAGTGACACAGAAAGTTAACTAATTGCTCCATATTCAATTTTGTTTCAGAGAAAAGGAAATCATTCATCAACTTGCAACAAAGCAATCTTTTAATGGAGACCTGTGAGAAACCATAATTTTAAGTCTTTTTTTAAGTTTTGAACACCAGAGAACATCTGGGTTTTCTCCTCAATTAAAAAGCAGGCAAAAAAATAGACCAAAACTATCATGCAGCTTCTACACATTAGTTTCTTTTCAAAAGAAGAAAATAATTGTTTTCTCCATTTTCCTGTCCCAGAAATGATGAAGTGTTTACTATAGTAAATTCAAATTTATCCCAAAATTATCCTTACCAGAAATAAATTTCTACTCCCTTCTTTTCTCTTCTAATCCTTCCTTACACCAGCAAATTTCCTGTACACAAGACACAATATTATTAGGGCAGAAAAGTGAGGAAAACCTGGCAACACTAGAAAATTTAGTAGTATTTATTAGAGAATATTCAAGTTCTCAGAACCTTTCCAGAGTTACAGAAAATACTTTCAGACTGATAGCTTAAATGTAGAAGAAAACTCCTCCATTATATCAAGCTTTTGTTTGAAATATTATTCAGTTGCTCACATACACAGCAGGAAATAAAGAAAGGAAAACAGGCTTTCAAAACCAAGTATTAAAACTAAATGTCTGTAGACTTACAGCAGATAACAAACAAGCAAAAAATATTAATGACCTTTGCTATAATTTGCTAAACTACAACACAGCTGGAAACACTGAAGGAGGAACCCATAAACAAACCTTTCAGTAAATACAAATTCTGCTTAGCAGGGAAAGAAAAAGGAATTCTCTGAAAACCCATTAAAACTCACAGTATGAAGTGGTATAAAGAATTAAAAGGGACAACATAATACAGTTGTCTAAAATCAGCATGTTATATGGGAAATTAATAGAGATTACTTCATCTGAATTTATTTTATAGTGGGAAGTTATGTTCCAAAAGTACTATCCTAAAAAATTATTGAACATAAATATTTTTGTCTTAAGGTAAAAATCTCACCAAAATGCAGGTTGAGTTAGGGGACTTTTTGAGCTCTCATCTAAATTTCACAGAATTTAATCAAATATTTGACTGAATTGGACAAGTTATTGGATGATATATTTAAATTATGACAGTGTCTTAAGAAAATTAGTTTGTTCTGGAAAATACTTGCAGGAAAGGAAAAGAAAGTAGGGAATTTAATCCAAAATTGGTGTTGAAATAAGGAAGCTTGTGACTAGTTTTATTTTAAATGATTTATATTTTTTTTGGACTTAGGTTTTTAAATATTTCCTATCTAATTCTAAATCTTTCAATGTGTGTACTCATATATGTCTAGACAGAGCTTCAGGGGAAAAGAATACAAGTACAACAATAATCTGTTTCTGCATTTTCTCTCTCTCAGTGGATTCATAATGTAACAAAAGTCTTTAAACTTAAATTGTGTTTCTGCAGCTCACCATATGCAGAATACATCTGTCTCTGAGACTAGCATAGAGTTAGTCAAGTAATTTTAAATATCGGAAATATTTTTAATTCTGGGATTAATCTGCTGCCTTTATTTGTGAAGTGAGGTAACTCTGTAATGCCATCCCTCGTGTCCTAGAGCCTTTGGTTATCTCTTTCAGGGCCCACTACTTAGGCCAGACCTGGCCTTCTGCCTGGAGAAGAAACAAAATGCAGCCTAAAAATACACTCCAAAGTTAGAAATTAAGGTGGTTCTTCCACATTTATTCCCAAGACTTCTTGAGCAGAGCAGAGTATTTCCGTGCAATGTGAGCATAGCAAATTTGGTTCCAGGACACACCAGACTAGCTGCCCAGCATACCTTGCTGTCAGTATCTACATTCACCATAGCCATTAGTCCAGGATACTCAGATACTCAGAAGCTTGCTGTTACTAACCTGAAAACATATCCAGATATCCTGCAAAAATACCTAACAGTATTGTATATCTCTTGAATATTAGACAGCACAGTCACTCACCAGCTGAGCTGGTGATAAATAATACTTTAAACATGAAATGCTGAGAAGACAAGATTAAAATAATGAAAGCTGTAAAAGAATTGCTATATAATTGCCAGGGATTTTTCTTGTTTTTGCCACCGACTTTTTACTGAGCAGAGTGAGAAAGAAGTTTTCCTAAAATTTTCTATAAAGTAAAAAATGGTAAATGGTTGGATAAATGAAATAAAATTTCTCCTTCTGTACCCAGCAACCCTGTTGAGCTGTACCAATTAAAAAAATGATTGCTTGAAAAAGAAAGCCATCTCACAAGCATGAGTTTCTCTTGTCAAATGAGAAATTTGAGCTGTTGAGCTGTACCAATTAAAAAAATGATTGCTTGAAAAAGAAAGCCATCTCACAAGCATGAGTTTCTCTTGTCAAATGGGAGAATAATTCAAAGGCACATCTGAAAGAGATAGAGGAGGAATATAAATGCTAGATTAAGTAAGGTGTTTAGACACTGAAAGATAACACAGTGCAATGTCTGACTTTTAGTCACTGTCATAGGAGAACATGAGTTAGAAGCTTCCTACTTAGGATCTAATAAAAGTCACAATGCCAGACCTTCAAAAACAAGCCTAAATATACTTGTTCTGGTTGGTCATAGGTTTCTGTCATGACATAAATATCAACCCACTGCTATTTACTTCAGACTGGTGACTACTTGTGAGTAACCTTCTTTCACATAGTAGCTATAATTTTGTATATAGATTGATTAGAACTCATCCTCCAAAACAACATTGCAGGACAATGAATGTTTACAATGAGTTATAAATGCAATCTTGGATGCAGGTTAAAAATCATAGCACACACTTATGTATATGGAAAATGCATTCTGAAATAGAAAACTAAAGTGTTTTTAGGGAAAGATGATTTTTTTTTTTTTTATAGATAATTTTGTATAAAACTTCACATAAAACTTTTGTTCACCACACTACTTGTGTCACTGCAATAGTTTGGAACCCAGACAAGGCTGGGTTGTAAGACCCCGGATGAGCCTTGATCTCCCCCTTTCAGTGGGTCTCAGTGGGAACAGTCTGTCACTCATTGGAACCCTATTTGGAATAAGACAGCACAAATCTTAGGAATACAGCACTGAAGGCTTTCTCTCAAATTTCTGTTCTGCAATATATTCTGCTCCTGTTTACCATCGTTCAATCAATTTCTGTTCCAAGCAAGTTTGAATTATTGCTGGCTGAATTATGAATGATAAATTAAGAATATTTGATTCAAATCAGTGAATCATCCTACATGGACAAGTTGTTTCCATATTCTGTGAACAGTGTGGATAGAATAAAATTAATTTAATTCTTTGAGAGACATCAGGATTGAGAAACAATTTAGCGAAAATTCAGGCAAAATACATTTCGTAAATATGCTGTTATAAAATGTGTTTAACTCTGTAATAGAATCCATATACATCTCATTCTGTGAGGCTCATCTGCTTCTTCTCCTCTCAATATGTCAAAATATTCCCATTAGTTCTGCAGAAGACTTCCTTGCTTATTTCATATCAAATTATTATTTGTCCATCAAGATTGATTCTTCCTCTTAATTTTAATCCCATTATTTTATAATAATAAATATCCTCCTCCTTCCTTTCCTCTGATATTGCACAAAATTAAAGGAAAAGTTTACTCTTTAGAGTTTGGTGTTGCATTTTTGGTATTTATTTAACTTCATTTTTCTTCCCCAGTGGAGAAATTTTACCTTGAAAAGTTATGCCCCCGTTAAACCAAAAAAAACTGAAACCAAGAAAACCAACCAAAAGACAAAGAAAAATCCTGAAAAATCCCATAGCCCCATATTTTTTCCCCCATGTTGCCTTAACTCCTTACATTTTAATTCCACTGAAATTGTTATCCTGGTCTTTCTACATCAGTTCTTGTAGACAACCTTCCTATGCTGTCTTTCAATAGCTACAGGTAACTTACCTACTATTTCTCAAGTACCACTAAATCTACTCAGGTCTTTTGTACTTAGATAAGTCAAAATGTCTAGATATATGCTTATGTGTCTGACTTTTAAAAAAAATTTTCTTAGTCTTGAAAGAAACATAATTTTCATTATGTCTATTATTTAAAAAAATGGAATGGAATGAAGAAAATATTTAGATTGATTAAGGCTGCTACATGTATCTAACCCCATCTACAGAATTACCACTATAATACATAGAATTTTCATCATAATTTTCTACTGGTATAAATATTTCTGATAATTTTTTCACCTTTTCTATCCTCTTCCCAGAGATTTTTAAAGCCTGCTTCAATTAGTCATCTTAGTTTGTCATGTTATCAGGGTCTTCTTAAATTTCCTGTTGCAATAACTCCCTACTGTAATAATAAAGAAAATAAAAATTTAAAAGAAATATTTTTATCTTGAAAATCATGTAAGATGGTACGGAGAGTTCTTGCTACTTGTTTAGTTTTAGTGTTAAGAAAGGTAAAGGAACAACTTGCATTAATTTTTTTTTGTTACTTAATAATAAAATGAAGAGGGAAAATTGCTCAAGCAAAATAAGAAATTAAATTATTTTAAAAAAATAGTTTCCTAGTAAAATTCTAAAATTGTATCTCGTTTGTACATCCTCCTCATGAAAACAAATTGAAAGAGCAAGAGATGAGTCTTATAGAGAAGCAATGACACAAATAACATCCTCAGCCCCCAATATTCAAACCAGCCTATTAAATAACTGTTGACCCAAAGTGCAGATCAAGCAGGCAGCAAAGGAGATGAAACAGTATTTGGCTTTATATCCAAATGTTAATTTCTCAGAAATGTATTCCTGAGGAAGGTTAGTTTTATTTTTATGGGAGGTTTTTCTAAGGTTTTGAACTTGCACATCTGAAATAGTATTTTCTAGAAGTGTCTCTAAGCTAAACTTGACTCATTCCTTGGTCAAATGAGGGCAAAGCCTGAATATTACTTGATGTATATTGTGATATCCCAATTTAATGCAGAACTTGAGAAGAGTTACAGAGTCTGAGTCAAAGGCTTTACAAGCTAATAGGAATTCATGAAAGAAGAAAAATTAAAAAGGGAGCTCATGAAGCACCTTGACTCAAGTAGTATGTATTTTTCCTCTGTGTATAACAAAGGAAAAAACAGCCATTTTAGCAATATTCCTGTTGTTAATGGTAATGCATACACCTATGTGGGATTCAACAGAACTGTACTCACTTGCATCAGCTAATCAGAACCTAATTTCTTCCATTGCCACAAGCTCTGTACTTTAGAGTAGACCTGTTTGATTTGTTTCTTGTTCTAAAGCATAAGTATTTAGCTTCAAAAGTGAATTCGTAGAGGGAATGGGGGCATTACTTGCTCCTTTCAGCCCCTCTATTTGCTATCATGTGGATAAATATTCTAGACCTAGAAAAAAAGAAATGGTCAGCAAAAGTTGTCAAAAGCACAATGAAGAGGTTAAGAGATTGCCTTAACCTCTAAGGCAATCTCCCCCTTAACCTCTAAGGGGGGGGGGAAATATTTTTATTTATTCATCTATCTATTTATGTAATTTTAACTTATGGATTATTCTTTCCAATCCCAAGATAAAACAATCAGAATTTAATGAAATTTATATACATTGCTATATATGACAGTACATATCTTTATAATAAACTCTTTTATAGGGTATAATTTTGAGTGCATACATAATGTTCTGTTTTATTTTAAAGATGATTTTCAGTGTCTACCTCTGACTCTCTGTTGTACCATGTGGTGCTGGTTTGGGCTGGGGTAAAGCTAATTTTCTTCACAGTGGCTATTGTGGAGCTGTGTTTTGGTTTTGTGCTAAACAAAGGGTTGATAATAAAGAGATGTCTTTGTTATTGCTGAGCAGCGTTTAAACAGAGACAAGGCTTTTTCAGCTTTTCCTACTACTGTGCTGGCGAGGAAGTTGGGGATGCAGAGGAGGTTGGAAGGAGACACAGCCAGGACAGGTGACCCCACTGACCAAAGGGATATCCCAGACCATGTGACATCGTGCTCAGTGTATAAAGAAGGGGAGAAGAAGGATGAGTGGGGGTCATGTTTGGAGCGATGGCATCTGTCTTCCCAAGTCACCATTACATGTGATGGGGCCCAGCCCTCCTGGAGATGCCTGAACACCTGCCTGCCCAAGGGAAACAGAGAATTAATTTCTTGTTTTGTTTTGCTTGCATGTGCAGTTTTTGCTTTCCCCATTTATTGTTTGTCTCATCCCTAGGGTTTTCCGTCTTTTACTCTTCTGATTTTCTCCCCAGTCCTGCTGGTGGGAGTGCAAGCAGCTTTGTGGGGCTTGGTTGCTGGCTGGGGCTAAACAACATCTTAAGCCCTCTAATCAAAAAAAGAGCTGTAGAGGCTAAACCAAATGAACTGACTGATTTAATGTACCTGTCTACAGGTACACGGAGCAGATAAGTAATGATATGGGCACAGAATATCCATTACAGAGAAGTGAAGGTTTGTCAAGTAGAATCATTAAAGGGAGATGAAAAGGGCATTAAAAATTAGATTTTGCCTAGGAATGTGGCTTTGAAATGCAGAACACCCACATTTTATTTCTTTGTCCCTGGTGATAACCTGCTCCAGATGCCATGCAGCGAGTGTCTGGAAGTGGCTGTCATTCAAGAATTGCTGCAGTTATTTGCTTCAGCTCAGGAGATTAACATCTTCCTCTACTACAAACCTCTTTTGGAAGCCTCTTAATGGAAATAAGGGTGGCAAAGGCTAATCCTAAAACTAGGTTTAAGCCCAGCTCACTTTACCTATTTGTGGTCTATCTCCATCTCTTCCATATGGAGGATATTCTGGTTATCTGAACCTGTCTCTATGAAAAGAGGGGAAAGTATAATTAAAATTGTCTTCTGGAAATCCCTTTGAGCTCCTGGGCTAAATTATGCTGAAATGTAAGAATGAAGAATACCTGAACCAGTAGAAAAAGCAAAAGTTGATTAAAAACAACAAAATAAAGAGGTTAAAAATATTAACTATGCCAAACTTTCAGTGGGATCTGTCAGGAGTCAGAAAGTATTTGCACAAGTGCAAACACTTACAAGTCTGTTGGGCAATATGGGGATAAGAAACACTCAGTGACAGAGGTCACTGAACAGTCATCATCTTTATTAAACAGGGCAAGTCAAGCTGGAGATTTTCAGCCAGAGTTCTTTGTATGATCTTTTGAGCATGAACTCTCCTGTGCAGGTAAGAGTGATATTTTCCAGCAAGTGCTCACTTAAGAGCTGTTCTCATTTGTGTGAAGAACTGAGAAATTTTGAGTGTTTTTATGCCTGGGCCTGTCTCCTGTGCCTTTCTCCTTAGAACACTTCTGTTCACAATGATATTTCACCTTGCTTTAGAAAGGAAATTTCCTGGCAGGTTTGCTTGGAAAGGTCTGGCACAATAAGTAGAAATTTAATTTCTTTTTTAAAATTCTTATTACAAATGAAGGAAAAAAAACCTCAGTGCAAATTGTTGCTTTAACTATCATTGTCTACTTCCTTCTTACAGATATGCTCTCCTTCAGGCTTCTTCAAATTTTGAGTGACCAAAAAATTGTTACATTTAAGATTTAATAAAATTTGTGTTAAATTTAGAAAAAGATTAGGAGAAATCATCTAATCAAGATCTTCAACTACCCAATTAGTGGTCATAGAGGAGTCAAGGCCAGACTCCTCTAAGTGTGCACTAGAAGGAGGAAAGGCATGAGACACAAGCTGCAGCAAAGAAATTTCCTTTTAGATGTGTGGGAAAAAACTCTACAGTGACTCTGGTCAAGCAATGGAATAAGTTGAATACAGCTTGATGAGAATGGCTGTCTCTTTGAGGAAATTACATATTTTCCCAGACAAAACCCTGAATAACATCACTACACTCTAAAATATGCTTTTCTTTCAGCCAGTACTACACCAGTGATGTCCAGAGAGCCCTAGCAACCTAGATTATTCTCTAATTCTGAAACTAACAAATTGCATCTATTGAAGAGAACTGTTGAACTTTTCAATATGAATAACTGATACAAAACCATGATTCAATATTTCCTTTTATAAAATTGCAAAAGGAGATGAAAAGGACATACTGAGAATGAGAACATGAAAAACCTAAGACAAGGTCTGTTATACTGGAAATAAAAACAAACTACACTGTTTAAAGTTTAATTTCATCATTTATTTTCTTTTTACTCTCTGTCCCCTTGATAATAGTATTCTGGAATTATCTTCACCAGTTTATCTGTCCCAGTTGTTTAGTTTGTGTTAGAATGTACTTTTAAACCTTATTAGAATTTTGCCCCTAAAAAATCTTCCTTGGGAGATTGATTATTGCAGTAGGCTGTACACATAACCTGCCTGCCTTATTGACTGAATTTCCTTTGTCCTTATATATTTTCCAAAACCAACATTGTGTTTAAGACCTAATTTTTTTTGCCTCACTGCTCAGAAGGGTGTTGGTCTAGAAAATGGCCATTACAGTGTAGTAGTATCAGATGTTTTCTGCAGACTGCTGCCTCCATCAAACATGTGTTTTAAATAAAAGTTGCCAGAGGTCCCACACCATACCTATTTTCTTTTACTTAATTCTGTTGTAATAGTTATTCTATCCAAATTTTATCTCCCAGCAATAAATGTAAAACTTAATTTAAGCTATACCAATTAGATCTGGGTTTGTGATTTTATCTCCTAGTTATACATTTAATAGTTGATTTAAGCTTCACAAATTGCTTTAGATCCTGGAGAAGGAGGGGTGTGATCCTGATAAATCATACAGAGTTTCAGATGAAGTGCAAATGTGCTTGGTTAGGAGTTGCTGTTAGTCAGGTTCCCTATGGTTTTCTTTACACTAGTAATTGAGCAAATTATGGGTCCAGTCCCATAAACCCTCAGCAGATGGAACTTCTGTTTTCAATAGGAGCTCCAGTTGCAAGGGGCTTGCTCCTAATCCTGGGACCAGCCAAAACTGAGGGGTTGGAAGAGAGGAGGAGAGGCAGCACACAGCAGCTCTATCCCAGAGGCAGAGTGAAGAGGATGACCAATCTTTCACAGCTTTCCTTTTTTTCTGCCCCTTTTCTCCTTGCCTTGGCAAAGAAGCAGAAGAGGCTGGAAGATTTTACTTCTCCTTACTCCCTTTGCTTTGCTCCTCCACCTAATATGTGAATGACCTAGACTTGATCTGGCTTCTGTGTCAGGGGATTAACAGCATTCCCACTTCTGAC
Organism: Molothrus ater; assembly: GCF_012460135.2. Taxonomy (NCBI): domain Eukaryota; kingdom Metazoa; phylum Chordata; class Aves; order Passeriformes; family Icteridae; genus Molothrus; species Molothrus ater. The sequence continues at coordinate 36,914,362 of NC_050479.2, forward strand.
TGAAATCACAACAGGGAAATTCCAGGGGTTTGAAGAAATGCACCTCTTAATAGAGCTGAGTGTCATGCTGAAACAGCTCTGAAGAAATCCACTTTGGAAGTGAATGTCTAGCAGGCAGGACAAACAGGATGGTACCTCAGGTTGTCTGAATAACCTACTCTGTTCATGCTACCTTATCATCTGCTGAAAAACCTATTCCTTACACCAAGGAATCAATTCAGCTCAAGTACATGAACTATCTTTCTAGACTAGCTGATAGCTTATCCTTTCCTTCACGTTTTGGTAGTAACACATCATTCCACAAAGGAAACTTGAATACAGATAGTACAGAGGATTCCAGCCATTCTCAGCTTTACCAGTTTGGGATTGTTGTTCCACAGAGGAGTCCTAATAATGTAATTTTAACAGGGACTCTGGAAGTGCATGCAAGAAGGAACTTGTAACCCAGCTACCAAAATGGGATTAAACAGTTTTAAGATGTCAGTCATACTATGTTTTCATCTCAGATAATTTCATAGTGCAGAGTGAGAGGAAGAGCTTGTGTTCTGAAAATACAGCAGCTCACAGGTATCAGTCACCTACTAAGAGGGCAGGTGTGGGGAAAAGAAGGAGTTTTTGCCGGGAGGATTCTAAAATGGAGGTCAACAAACCTCACTTCAAGGAAAACTCTGCTGAGAAAGCTTTCCCAGAAGTGGTTCTGTAATGTCTAAGGAGTTCTTTACGGAGGTAATAGGAAAACACCCTGGAGAACTAGCTGACAAACACAAGTTTCTATTTAAAAAGAAATGGTGTTTGGAAAGAAAGTCTCATAAAAAAACAAGATATAGATACTGAGCCAATTCAGAAAAAAAAATAATTATAAGAGTATAAAAATTACCAGACATTCTCTCTGCTCAGTTTTTATCTCAAACTGAAAATCAAGCAACTTAATATTTACCCCCCCAATAAAACTGAAAAAGAAGATTCTACAGCCAAACACAATCAAGAAAACTGCAAGCTGTGTTCTCACTCACAAACTTTAACCTGCATGCTCATTTTTGGATACATATGGTATCTCCCTATTTTTGTATTTATCCCTTTATGTAAAGCAACCCATAGAGCATAGTCCTTCTATAACACACATTGATCTTCAAATTTAACAATACTGTGCAGGGTAGAGATGGCCATTCTCATAGGCTGCAGATGTCTACAAGTGTTGGCAACCACTATTTCATAGATAACTGATAGTTAATTTCCTCCCTGTGAAACTTGCAGATGTCGATGAATTTTCTTCAGTGAACTTTATATTTAATAGTGTAGTCTCATTGAATGGCACGCCAACCAATATTTTTAAAATAATACAGGGTTTTAACAACCTGTTAATAATATATTTCAAGAAATTGTACAGTTGGGTATAAACCTTTTCAGCACATACTATCATCTGCTTTCCTCTTCTTCCAACACTGAATCCATGATACTTAGGAGCACTGCATATATTATCATCTTTGTCACTCCTTACAGAGTTACTATTCCTCTGGACTTCTTTTTTTTTTTCTCTGAGGCAGTATGACATTGCAAAAATGACCCACTCTGCTGTTACTCAGAAACTTCTCGCAAGTTCTAGTTCCAAATATGTGAACAAAAATGACAGTGTGAGCAGAGATCTGTAGAGCATGGTATACATTCAGATCATGCAGTTAATTCTGGAACTATTTATCCTTTCTCTCTGTAGTTTGCATATGACTGCAAATAAATAGACTAGAGTTTGCAAGAGTGGTTATGCTACTGTATTTATTTTGCTTGGAAAATATCTCCCCTGAACTTTTCTGGTAAAATGTAGAAGATAGTGGGAGAAGAATTAGTTTTGTCTATTTTGAGATGTGAAGTTTTGTCTCATGTCACAAATAAATGTTAAAACAGATGGCTAATTTGTCACAGGGGTGTACATATTTTTGTATAGACACACACATCCGTCAAGCACACAAGATTACTAACAAAGTATTTATAATTTTAAATATTAAACCTGTGAATTCCAAGGAAGCTTAGATTTTTTACAGTAACCAAACCCCCTCAGCTTCCTTTTACTTTGGAAAAGCATGGGATGAAAACACTGGAGAGAGATATGGTGGAGAAAAATATACCGGGGCACATCAGCAGTGACCAGTTACATCTTACAGTTGCTTTTGTGAAGAGTGTACCCAACATTTTTTAAATACAGAATGTTTTCCCATTTAATTTAATTATACAAAAGGTCTGTTCTTTAATCCCTGAAAACAATAGGATTTTCCCATTACCATTACAAAAATTTATATCAAGCCAAAGGGAATATGCATCTGGATATTTACTGATCTGAACCCAGTAGCAACTTATAATCTGCAAAATATCACATTATCCTATTTCTGGAAGTGTGATTACACACAGTAATAGCCTCCCTGAAATAGGTGCAAACTGGGCAGAAAAAAATTACTTCACAAAGTCAATTTCCTATATTTTTCCTGGAATATTGAAGACTTAAGAATCCAGCACTAAGCAGATTCTTATTTTGGCTGCTATTCTATAAATAGAAACAGTAAATGAAAATTCAATTCACTGGTTTATTTGGGTATTTCTTTCTGTGTGATGCTGAACAGCCTGAAGTATGGACAGGCCACAGAGGAGATTAGATACATGACCTACAGATCTTGCAGAAGCAGCGCAGGGAATGAAGCAAATGAAGCAGAGATGAGAAAGGCCAAGGCAGCTAAAAGATTATGTTGGGATATCAGAGTGACTTAATAAGACAATCTCTAATAAAAGCAAAATTATTGAAAGTTATTATTAGGCTGTGAAAATGTTCTTATACTGCTTCCTATTTGGTAAAAAAAAAGCATGAAAATTTTGGAATGCATTTAATGATTTCACTTAAGAAACTATTTAAGAAATTAAATTATTTTGCTCAATAAAATAGTCCACAACAACCTAAACCAAAGCAGGAAATGCAGGGTCACTTCTGTATGAATTGCTGAAAAAGCTTCCTTGTGGCACTTGTGGTCTATGACAACTCATGATTTATGAGATAACTTATAAAATCCCATATTTCAGTATGAGACAGTATCCTTTACTAGATGATAATGAACTAAATAAGGAATTAAATTCTGTCATATTATGTTGAGTTTCCTCTCAAAACTTCTTGTAAAGAAGCAAGAGCTTGATATCATAACAACAATGTATATCCTTGCAAGGGAATGGAGATAAGAACAAATATCTTGGTTTGGCTCTAAGAAGAATACAGTAATTTCTGATAAATACAGAAGCTCCAGACTTAATACCTATTTTTATCCCAAGATTTCTTTTCTTCCCATTAATTAATTTTCATTTACAGAACCAAGGAATTTTTGGAAGTGCCTTTTACAACAGCCTATTTCAGAAAATTGGCACCCCATCAAAGCTGCCAGAAGCCGTTGCTTTTATAAATATTTGCATGTAAAATTAGAATTAATTGATTACTTACCGAGCTGTCAATTTTATTAATATATCCAGCTGATAAATCAGTTTTGGGGACCTTATTATTTTTTAAATATTCTGAAATTCCAGAAGAAAACAAAACTAAAAGGTATTTTGATGAATTATTGAGCACAGATTTTTGTCATTATGGTCCTTTCAGGGACATAAGTTTTTAAAGACAGAACATTTATGTACTTGTATACTGGCATGGAATATAGATTATCAAAGAGACCCACATTTAGCAGTGGTTTTTTGTTTGTTTGGTTGGTTTTTTTTTTTTACTTAGAATGCAGCAAAATAGCCTTCAACAAAGACTCATCCTGAACTAACTTAATTCTCAGATTTCACCCTGCAGGACTGTGGAATGTTGAAGAGTCCAGATTTACATGTTTGAATTTTAGCAGAGGTGTACCCTAATTTTCTCTTTTTTTTTTTTTTCTTCTTTTTATTTGGTCTTCTAAATGCAGATGTGTGAGAGATATTTAGTTTTTTCTTTTTATCCATTATTAGTAAAAGTTTTTATACAGTCAGTTTCAGAGCCTGGGAGATAGGCAGTGAATCTTGGAGAGCCCAGTAATCTGGTTTATTGTATATTCAAGGATGTGAAAGATGGAATTTATGACTAAAAATATTTTCATAAGGCAGCCATATTCAACCCTAACCCTATAACTATTTGTTCACTATGTAAAAAAATGTATATATTACTTCTACTGTTTTATCAAACAAGCCAAATTGAGATAGATCTCTGACCACTTTTATTGGCAATGGCCTTTTCTGAATATCTTCAGAACTCAGAGGAATTTGCATGTTTTTCAGCTGTGGGAGGTGAGTAGACAGAAAATATGAATGTATTCCAAAATCACAAATTCGTGCAAGGTTCATCTCCTTCTACAATTTTAAAGGCTTTAGTTTGTAAAGAAAACATCTATAACACCCTTTAGCACCTCTCATTTGGTGACCCGTGATCAAAATTAGAAATAGATCAGCAAGGTACAAACCATTCCAGACAAACATGAATACTTTGTTTTGATAAAGTGATGAAACAAGTTGATGAGGGGAATGAAGTAGATGTGATATATCTAGCTTTTATTAAAGCATTTGATATAGTGTCAAACGAAATCCTGCTCACAAAATTAATTCAAATTGGCATGGATATGAACACTGTCACACAGAATGAAAACTTGCTGAAGGACTGCAAACAGTGCACTGATAAACGGCAATATATTCAGCTGAATTTGCAGCATGTAAATGAAATTCAGAGATAATACTAAATTCATTTGGGAGGTGTTATGAAAACCTCCAAGGGAAGAGATTAGTAATATGCACATAAAATACCAAAATGTTTCACAGTTCCATAAATTTTAAGATCAGCAGGAACTACAATGATCATCTAGTCTGACCTCCTGCATAACACAGACTACAGAATTTTAACAAGTGATGTCTATATAACTTCAGTATGAGTAAGGCTCTGTATTTGAGAAATGAATCTATTCTCAATTTTAAAACTTTACATTTTAGAGAATTCATCATGACCCTACATTGTTTCAATGGCTAATTATCTTTACCAGTACTAAAAATAATTGTACCTTATGTGAGGTTCAGAAGAGAGATGATGCAACTGGGTAAGGTTAAGAATATAGAGAGGATATCAAATAGAAAAACCTACAGTGAGGATATCAAATAGGAAAAAGCCTTGCAAAACACAATATGAAAAAGCCTTTGGGATACCGAATTGTAACTTCAGTTGGAATTTGGCCTTTCCACTGGCTACAATGCATCATGACAAGAATTTTGAGCTGCAGAGATGAATCATAAACAAAACATATGATGTCATTTGTAATGTATAGTTTTTTGGCAGTCATTGAATGAAGATGTAGGTACTTTGGAACTGGCCACATCTAAAAGGCAGTTTTAGATTAGACAGCAGTATACTTTGGAAGTAATATTTGTCTGATCCCCACTCTCTGATTTGCATAGCAGAGCAAAATCAGAACACAAAAAGGGGTTACTTTCACATAACTTTGGATGAGAAGATAGATACAATCTCAAGAGATTTGGGTCTGCACAACAGTAATTCTGGAGTTATGCTTTAGAACAAATCCAGTGTGAGCATCAGGTCCTCAATATCAGTGTTTTTGCTGTATGTGTTAATGTCTCTTGTTTCACTCCACCAGCTAATGGAGGCATTCCTATGGAAATATTGACTCTGGGCCACAGTTCCAAGAAAAATTAAGTTTAGGAATTAAGCAGTGACTCATTCACTTGAGTATTATAAAAATAACTAGCTTTTCAGATTGTAAAATAAGTGATATTGCCATATGCAGCTACTTACACCAACAATAGAGCAAGTATTCTTTCAAATGATCAGTGATATAAGATTATAGGAATTAAAGTTAAGAAGAGATGTTTCATTTGAACATCTGTATAAACTTTCCGGCAATGAAGTGTGATTACTTTGTTAAAATGATGTTTAAGGAAAGTGTGGCAGCCAAATAATATAAGACACTTAAAGCTCATCTGAACAAGAGACATTGTAGGAAGTAATATTTCAATGTCACGGAAGCAGAGTGAAGTATTGGTTGGAAGGGTTCTTTCCCTATCTGTGATTTCCTTGAGCACATATGGTCATAATTAAATATTAATCTATTTCAGCAGTGGGTGATAGGAAGCTGTAATGCAGCAACATAAGCCAGCAACCAAGCACCACATAGCCACTCACCCAATCCCCCAGCAGCAGGATCAGGGAAAGAACTGGAAAGGTAAAAAACAAGTGAACTTGTAGGTTGGGATAAAAACAGTTTAACAGGGAAAGCAAAAGGCAAAAGCTGCACAGGCAAGTAAAGCAAAACAAGGAATTAAATCACTGCTTCCCATGGACAGGCAGGTGTTCAGCCATCTCCAGGAGAGCAGGACCCCATCACATGGAATGATTATTTTGGAAGACAAAAGCCATCACTGCAATTGTGGCCCCCTTTCTCCTTCTTACCCCCAGTTTATATGCTGAGCATGATGCCCCATGGTCTGGAAAATCCCTTTCATCATTTGGGGTCATCTGTCCTGACTGTGTCTCCTCCATCCCCCCATGTCCCCTCAGCCTCCTTTTCAGGGTGTCATTACAACAAGCAAAAAGGCTCTGTGTAAGTCCTGCTCAGGAATAAAAAACCCCTCTATATTTTCAATACTATTTCCAGGAAAAATCCAAAAGACAGCTCTAATAGCAGGTACTGGGAAGGAAATATCTCAGCCAAAACTAATAAATTAGTTCCTTTAGTTTAGACAATAAGTGATTAAGTATTTCAGTGCTTAAACTTAGGAAAAACTAAACATATTTAAACTAATTTTCTAATTCAGTCTTTTTCCTGCTGCTCATCTATTACTTAAGCTCAAGAAATACCTGGATACGTATTACACCTCATATCTACTAAAATATTTTTTGTGAGATGGGACAGAAATTTTCTATGACATGTCTATAAATATATATTATAGGTTCCAATACAAGATAATAGAACATGGCAAATCAATTCAAGCCTTTTGAGTCATTGTCAGTATAAACCATTTTCTTCTAAATTCTGCCTCTTCTTCCCTGGGGCTGACTGGAAGTCACCTATCAAATATTAGTAAAAAGAACAATAAAATGAAGTGAAATACTGAGGAGATGTGGGAGTGGAGTAATACACAGTGCACTAGTGAGAATAGAAGCAAATAAGCCAGAACTGAATTGATAGGTAAAATATACCATTCTTTCAAAAGATCAAAAAGAAAAACCAAAGAAAAAAATCTGATATTTTTCAGGATCTGATAGATCAATTTCAAGCAAGAGAAGTCTGTGTCAGATTCATTTTACCTCATAAATATCTGGACAACTTAGGCTTCTTTTTCACACAGGTGAGAGAAACATAGATTTTCAAGCCACAATTCAGCTAAAATTGAAGCAGAAGTCTGAAATCTGAAATGAACTGCTACTTAAAAATGCCTATTTTATTTACAGACTGCAAAAAAAATTCAGCTTCTCTAGAGAGATTTGCATTTTGCTGAAGTTTCTCTTTTGTAGCAGCTAGATGAATCTAAGAAAAGCAACAAATAAGGAACTCCTTTTATTTTTGATGATTTTCAAGAAGTAAATAACTGAAATATTACAATTCAAAAATTTAAGTTTTGCTTTTGCTTCTTGGGTTCAAATTTTGCAACAGCTGTGGGAATTCTCACAGCTTTAAGCCAAGAAATTAAGACCAAAGAATGGGAACCCTGGTGACACTTTCTTTGGATAATACTACTTCTGTTTTCATTTGATCTAGTAAGTATTTTTATTCTTGCTGAAGCAAGCTACTATCCTTTAAAATGTTGATAAAGCATGTAAACAAACATGAACAATTAAGGAAAAATTACCAAAAATGCATAATTTTATACCGTGGCCTCTAACAGCTCTTTTCATTTTCTACCATAATCAGAAATACTAGTATTAATGTGAAAACTTTTACTGTATATGTATTTTATTAATATTTGAAATACTAATGTATTTTCCTGCATTTTTGAAATATGAGTTGCTAGAGTTATATGCTCGACTTGATCAAAAAGTTACTAAAGATTAATATCATCTAAGAACATCTTTAACTAAGATGTTTAATGAAAATAAGTTCCTGCTTTTTACTGTGGAGTTTATTTTGTGAACAAATATTTTATTTCAATGTGATATTTTAAAGGTGACATTTTATGCATGAGGCATCTTACAGACTTATTTCTGAAATTCACAGTTTGAAGTTTTGTAAACTTCAATGATTCATCTGAGATGACATTAATATGAACTGCTACCACTCTTGGTAGAGTGTACTGAAGGTTGTACACTGCTTCTTAAAAAAAAACAAAACAACCTGTGGTGTGCCATCCATTCATTTTCTTATAAGACAGTGTTTTAGAATATTTTTCTATCACATTCTTTAAGAAAATTAAATATGCCTTGGTGATACTCTGTTAGCTTCTTCAACCCATGTCTTACATACAAAGCGTTCTTAATAAGACGTTAGCTGCAGTACTGAGATATCTACAGTATGGATTTTTTTTTCTTGTTTTATCCAAGAGAAGATATTTTTAGGATTTTAAAGCATTTTTACTTTCATGGCTTCGAAACAATACCTTTTAGAAAGAGGAATGGGAACAGACATAATTGAAAATAATTTGTTAAAATAACTCAAGATGTATACATTCATTGAGAAGTAAGCCATATATATCTTATTTTTACCTTCTAATTTGCAGATACCTATAAACCTACTTTTAAGAATTTTGATGAAGCTGTAGATTTCTTTGTAATGAACATTAAATTTGTGTATTGCTAATAATAGTACCTTGTTCACAGTAAAGGTAATATACCAGAAAGCTACAGTAAGAAAGGAGTTTTGTAGTAGTGTCTTCACTTTTTTCCTCAGCTTTGCTGTCTTTCATATTTGTATAATGATGTCAATAGTACAATTAGAGAGATTACTCATTTAAAACATCAACCCTTTAATACCTTTCATATTATAAAGACAGTAATCTTAACAAGAAATTAAGTAGGAATTTTTGGGAGAAATGTGAGTCTTCTAGGTTTGTTTATACATTTTGCTTCTCATGGAATAAATAAGTTATGAGTAATGGGTTTTTTTCTCTCAAATGTGTCCCAATATAAGCAAGTTTCTATTATGTCACATTTTCCTTTTCTGTGGTTCACATTTGTCGCGACTTCAAATCCAGAAGACCTTCCCTCAAAGGGATGGGTGTCCTAAGGGAAAAATTCAACTTACCATTAACTGACATGTCAAAAATTAGATGAAAGTGTATAAAAAACTTTCTGTGCACTTCATAGCTATAAGACAAACCAAAGCATGTCTTGGGCAAGCCCTGCTTTGTTCTCTCCCAGAATTCCTCTCTCACGTCTCTTGGAAAGTCATGCTTGAGTGTGATTCAAATTACAGCTGCTGCTTCCTTTGAAACAATCAGGGACATAAAGTTGTTCAGTGGAGTAAAGAATATTATCTAAAGAGTTATAAAAGTTCACATAATCCTACTTCTGCTGCTATGCTACATGCTTTCACATTCGCCTATTGTTCCTTTTGTGCAGCCCAATTTATTATCTCAGTAAGGTGAGGTGGAAAGAGTCACAGAAGCTGAAGGGGTGGAATACAGACAGCAGTCTATTTAAACTCTGGTCTGTGGTTGGGTAATCACAAATGTGCAGCAGTTGTGAAAGGATTCATCATGACCCAGACCACAGTGAAGGTGAATTAATCAAAATTAAAATACTGATGCGAGCGCACAGGAGATCAATGAGACTCAGATGATACATAGTTGCTAAAATACAGTAATGTGACCATGACTCTGGCCTTATGCTCCTGTCAGTCAAATGCCATGACTCTCTTGACAATAAAAATTATTAGTGTCATAATTTTAACATTTTGAAACAATCATAGAAGAAAAAGGAAGAAATCTTATTTTTGTGCATTCTGTACTTGTGAATATTTGGTGCATAAAATAAACTGAATGACATGTTCAGATTCGAAAGGAAGCTGTTTCTGTTTCCTTGGGGAAGACTGATATGTATATAATGAAGTAAAAATAATAAGTGTGAGTTTTTCACACCTAATGCTCTAAAGAGGATTTTTTTTTATGTAACACAAATTATGTATACTTCAATATTTATAGTATGTACACTTATTCTGTGCTGCAAACAGCTAGAGGAGGAGCAATCCAAAGGATCCAAATTTTGACGACTTGGCTAATTCACTTAAGACAAGAAAACAAAGGCATTTTTGTGATTAACTGGGAATTCAAATTTCAGGTTCTGACACATGTAAATATTGCTCAGAAGAGCAATAACAATGTGTGGGTGGGATACATTAACTTAGCAAAAGCACAAAATAAAACGGCATTTTAAAAATTCTGTTTCTTTTCCTGTGATTAACTGCAGATTGCAATTTTGTGTGAAATGATTCTGTGAGACTACCTATCTAGCTAGGGTCACAGCTATAAAGCAAGCAATTATTTTGGGTATAGACTTCAGCTTATTAATTATTTTCAAAGCTGATGTTTCCAGCTATATCTAAAAAAACACCACTTTGGGCGGAGTGGGATGAAACTGATGTCACATGTGTATCAGAGGGGAATAAATTAGGCAAAGTTGCAGTGACCTAGGAGAAGAACCAGTATAAAAAAATAAGTGGTTTCATGGGTAAAAGAGGGAGTAGTCAGATGCCTGTTTCCACAAGTGAATGTCACGTATTCCCAGTGTGAAAATACAATGGTGTGAAACACAGAAAGTTTATTATGAAGAAGAACTGGAAAGCAGATCTTCCATCATGACGGTACATAGTCAGGCTCCTTCATGCTCACTACTTTTTGTAACCCCCATAATTCCTGGATTCCTTCTAGTACAGTGTGACACATATCCCAAAGATGGGATAACAGATGCCAAATGATGGGTGTGGTGGTGAATGATGATCTCCACCTTCCATGTCCATTGATGTCAGTGCAGTGAGAGGTGAGAATGCTCTGGTACCATAACATTTGAGGAACTAAATAGTTAGATTATTTAAAAAAACCCCTACCTGCTCTTTTGCAAATACAATTTACTCTGAAATGCAGTCTAATATCTTTTATGTGCCCTGCCCTGGGTGTAATTACACTTGCCATCTGCCTTCATGGAATTAAAACTAATTTTGAAAATTTGTTTGATTCACAGGTTCTATATGGCAGGTCTTTACCTACAATAACTATTTGGAGAATTATATGAGGTTGTTAAATTAAACAATTTCTTTTCAGCTTTAATTGAAGTAATTTTTATTTTCATTTTCTCTTTAATTTAATTGTATATTAATTATCATTGTAATGAAAAAAATTCCCACTTTTTTTTTTTCTGTGCTCTTCAGCTCACTTTAACACATCAGCCCAAACAGAATAATTCTAGTTATTTTAATGAATATTCTGAAAGGAAATTATTTATCTACATGAGCCACACACATAGCTAAAACTCCTCCTGTGACAGACTTTGAGCTTACATTGTCTTTGTTTTGTTCTTTAGGAACACAAGCACATACACACACACACACTCTCAAATATTTCACCCAATGAAAGAAAAGTTGTAATGGAAACAAGGGAGCTCCTTAGAGAGTTGGTCATTGTAAAATCTAGTGGATTAAGAATACTCAATTCTTAAAGAACTATTTCTCAGCCTAGGAGTGTTGCCTCCTGGAGAGGAGTGCTAGTAAATCCCTTAAAAAATATTTTTTTTATTCTTTCCTCTTTGTTTTCAGTTGAAACTCAGCAAAGGCTAAGTCATAAAGGCTCAACATGTGAAGAAAATGAGGAGGTAAGCAAGTTAAAGAGTAAACCAAGGCAATATGACAGACAGAGATGGCTATTTTGTGTCTTACAATTTGTAATATCAAACACTGTTTTTATTTTTTTTCCTCCTATGACTCTCTATTGAAACTCATGGACTGATTGCTGATTTGCTCTACTTAGAATAGAAGTTAACAAGTTTAGTGTGTCCTACTGTAAAATCAAATAGATGTGTATCTTTATTTACTATATATTCATACATAAAGGTGTATTCATTTTTCCCAAATAAATATAACATCAGAAAAGCATAGAATTAAACACTGCTATTTCATCTGATAGTTTGTGTTGATATTAAAAATTCCATTTGAACAAATTCTTTCAATTTTCTATAGCCTATGAGTGAGTTCATGCCTAAAAGAGTAAATTTTAATGCAGCAAAAGATGGCACTATGGAGGTCTTCATAAGTATAGCTTAATAAATTTCTGACTGATACACTGTGATATGGAATTTTGCTGCACACTGCTTTCCCTCATGGAATAACACAGCTTTCCACACAAACTACACATTGTTTGATCTTGTTCATGACAACATGCATGCTGGTAACCCAGAAAGATAGATTAGAAGTAGAAAAATACAACCTGCAGTAACCAATGTTTAATAATTAAAAAATATAAAGATATCTTGCATGTTAGAATAATACCCCTGGTGTGAGGATGGTATGTGATCAGACTGGTGAATGAACAGGTCAACAGTAACCCTAAAAAGACATGTTTGGTACCAGACATACAGATACTTAAAAAAATAATTTAGTATTCACAGAAGCACCTGAAATTACATTTATTTACTTAACATCTATGTCTTTAACTCCACTCTGCCTTGCACTGCAGTTTGAATTCCTGTCTGAAAATCCTAAATGAAGGACCACATAATCAGTAAAGAATCTTCTCACATTCTATCTATCACAGCTATACTGTCTGTAACATGCTTCTAGTTTATCAGAGTAGCTTTGGAAGAACTAGGTTTCAAAGACATTTTCAAAGAAATGCTTGAGATATTTTTTATGTAAATATTTATTATTTTCTTTTCATGTCTTTATCACATTTCCATTAAAGGGGTTGAGAACGGCTACAAAGGCAACCCATCCACAGGTGCAAACCTGTGTTGATGGAAATACATTTTAAAATCTGCAAATTTCACTCAAATAAAAGATATAACTAGCTTTGATTACTGCTTGTGCTGAACTACTTTCTTTTTCTTCCTGAATAGTCCTTGTATTTATAGGAACTTATTCATAGTTTGACAGTGAAAAAGCATCTAAAAATAACAAACCTCAGAAATTTCGATTTCCTTAACAATTTTGTGCATTTCTATTCATATACATGCTTATTCTGAATTCATGATCTTGGAAACAAAAGTTTCCTGACATAAGGGAGAGAAAAGTTTATTTGTGACACTTCCTCTGATTGTATTTCAGTTGGTGTCAACACTACTCTAAGTTTTCATTTCACAAGCATTGTTGTAGTCACATTTGTATCCAAACACTTATACCAGGATATGCTGAACCTTTGATTCCCCTCAGAATTAGTATCTTGAAGATAACAATGAAGGTTGTTTTTATTTTTTTAACTAACTGTAGTAAGTTGTTCCTGTCTCCTCTTCCTTTTGAAAAAAAGCTTCTCACAGGTGGGGGATATATGATCAGAAACAAAAAATTGGTTTTTTGGTGACCTGCTGGAGGAAGACATATTGTCTCACAAAAAAAATTATACTATCTGAAAGATAAATACTCAAGTTCTCAGATGGGTAAGGGAGAGACTAGTGAGTGAACCTAAGAGAAAGCTGTTTGCATACAAGGAGGGAGGGGAAAAATAACATTTTTTCTAACTTGAGACTGGGAAACTTTTTTTATCAGAAGAATATACTAAAACTAGAAAAAATGCAAGGGAAATTAAATTTCCATTAAAACCTGAAAGACTTTCCAGCCCTTCCCTGAGCAGAAATCAGCTCCTCCAAGTTTATATACTGGGCATGATATTCTTTATGGAATATGCCCTTGGCCAGTCCAGGTCATCTGTCCTGTATATGTTCCTTCCTGGCATTTTGTGCACCTGTTCACTGTCTGAGCATGGGAAACTGAACAGTCCTTGACCAAAGATAAGCACTACTGAGCAACATCCTTGTGTTTTCAACATTATTCTCATACTAAATCCGAAACACAACACTGTATCAGCTCCTAGGAAGAAAATTAACTCTATCCCAGCCAAAACTAGGACACATCCACTGAAACTTTCCTTGAGGAAAATAAAGACGTTAATGCATTTAATGATATTAAGCTGTGATAGAATGTAGCTATAGAAAACAAAATTTATTTTGTGTTTTCATGTGTGTTTTCAATTCAACAAGAAAAAATTACTGCTATTTGTTAATAATGTCTCATAGGGAAGAATGTGTGAAGCTAATCAAGCATATAAAGACAAGACCTATACCATCTTTTACAGAATGTCATGTAAGGAGCATGATCTGGAGAGCAACTCTAATGAAAACCTGCCAAGTAATGTGCACTTTAGGCAGAACTGTATAATGAAAAGAAATCTTTAGGAAATAATTTGTTGAACTCTGTGCTGGATCTTGGAGTATTAAAGAGCTTTTTTAATGGATTAAATTTTTAGATCAGTAATGCAGGTCACAATAAAAATCCTTGCATAGGTATATGTATACATGTGTAATCAGAAAACAGAAGAAAACACAGCCTTTCATGAATAACACAGTGTACCAATTCAATGTCTGTTTCAAGGAGCATGAAAGCAAGGTACTGTTTAAGCTAAAAGCAAATTTGCCTACAGATTGTAACACCAAGTTGCCATTCAGCTGAACCATTTTTGACTACGGCACGAAGCTGAGTCGGGGAAGGTTTAGGCTGGAAATCCAGAAAAGGTTTTTCACCCAGATGGTGGCTGAGCTCTGGAACAGGCTCCCCAGCAAAGTGCTGCATCAATTGGCAGACTTCAAGAAGTATTTGAACAACACCCTCAGGCACATGGTGACGCTCTTGGGAATTGTCCTGTGCAGGGCAGAGAGCTGGAATTGATGATCCTTGTGGGTCCTTTCCAACTCAGCATATCCTATGATTCTAAGATTTAAGTATCTGTATAAAATATATTTTGACAGACAAGCTTGCTTTTTCTCCTATTATTTTCAGCTATTCTTTTAATAATTTTTCTTTGCCTTCCACCCTTATTGACCTGTTCATATTCTTCTGCACTCTTCATACTTTTAAGAATAGAATAAATATATCCTCTTTCCTTTGTGTCACTGTATGCCATTTCTATCTGGACTTCTCTTTCAGGTCCTCTTTTAAATTTTTTCTCATATTTCTGCCTGTATTTTATCCACATTTTGTCTGTATTTCCTCATTCTGAAACTGTTTTATCTTCATTATAATTTTTGTCAGGTTGATAGCAGTTCAGCTTCTGTGATTGCCTTCCCTGTACTACAGATCTCATAGAAAGTGAATTGTATTTCAATTGCAAGAATACTTGTATTTTCCCACAGTTTCCACAGCAGGCAAGTACCCAAATTTGTGCTTGCAGAGATGCATGCACTTAAAAATAAGCAAACAAACGTCTTCTATTGGATATATGACAGCTCAATTAACAGACAATTATTCAGATCATACTTTATTTTTGTTCTAAGAAGAATCAGTGTCACAATGAAATTATACATCACTCCTCAAGTAAACATAGACTGTCTGCCAAATCTGCCTTGCATAAAGATAATGCCTAGAACTTCATCTATCATTTTTCAACTTCCAATGGTTTTAGAATTTGCATTGATAATAGCAGCTGGTTTTTGTGAGAGATGTTTCAATTTTGCTTTTTTTTTCCCATTCTCTTCTTCAAACCCTTAAAATGGACTCAAGTTCCTTTCTGAAAAAAAAAAATGAATCACTTTCTGTGACCAGGAACAAGCTTCTGCCATAGGCAATCTCTGACTCCCAGTGATTTTGATTTCTTTTGCTGATTTTTTTTCAGGTTTCTTGTATGGTTTTTTTTTGTTTTGTTTTTGGGGTTTTTTTTGGTTTTGGTTTTTTTTTGTGGGGAGGGGAAGGGTTAGGGTTGTTTGGTTTTGGTTTTGGTTTTGGTTTGGTTTTTATTTACACAAAAAAAGAAAATCTTCCTTGACTGGGTGAGTTCTCAAGTATTTCTATAAAATTCACTGACAAATAAGTAAAATATACCAACAAACTACTTCAAAAATGCAGTGTCTTCTCACAAGGAAATTAGGACTAACAAAAAAACAGATCTTACAGGTGATTACCACTTTGGACACAGATTCAGAAAACATGTATGTTCACCTCCTGCCACACAAAGGTCCCATAAGTGTACAAAAATGGGAAAACAGTATTTAGAGGCGGTTTATAAAGGATAGTGCAAATGGAAGAGGGGTTTTATGCAAACAATGAAGAAAATAGATTCTGTATCTAAAACTCTATGATCAATACCTGTTGCTTGTTTGGAAATGCCCTCTGTAAGCCCTATGAGGAGCAGCTGAGGAAACTGGGATAGTTCAGCCTGGAGAAAAGGAGGCTCAGGGTGACCTTATCACTCCCTACAACCACCTGAAGGGAAGCTGTAGCCAGGTGAGGGTTGGCCTCGTCTCCCAGGCAGCCAGAGACAGGACAAGAGGAAATGGCCTCAAGCTGAGGTTCAGGATGGACATCTGGAAAGCTTTTTCATGGGAAGGGTGGTTAGGCATTGGAACGTGCTGCCCTAGGAGGTGGTGAAGTTACCATCCCTGGAACTGCTCAAGTAATGATTGCATGTGGTGATCAGTCAGAGACTGGACTCAATGATCTTGGAGGTATTTTCCAACCTTAATGACTCCATGATTCTGTATCATGTTTTCTGGCACAAATGGAGTCTATTGTATTTCAATGTCATCTTGAAATATGTTAGATGGAAATATAATCTTTAGAGAAATTTTGTTCATAAATGCAAGCACTGATTTCTTTCTGACCTGCAGTAACAGAGCAAGGGATTTATTCAACTACATGCCTTTCTACTTCTAGTATTGTGATAGATTTTTTAACTTCCCAAGACAAAATACATGTTGAAGTCCACAAATGAATGCATCCTGTCTTGTTTACAGCCCTTAAATGACTAGGAAAATGGTTTATAACATTAAGACTATCATTTTTCTATTTTATTAGTGGGCATTGTAAGATTTTTGTGACTTTCACCTTAGCTGACAGATTGCAGGCAGTCTCTGAGAATTTTAATGCCTACTTATTTATTTATTTATATTGCTACTAAAAAGTAGTAATTCTAAAGACATTTATTTGTTTGATCTTGTACTTTTCAGGCTATTCACTGGAATACTTTTATTATGTGTCTCTGTGTATATTTAAAATTATAGATGTGGATAATTTTAAATACATAGACAAAATTAATAGTCATGGTTTTCCTGTGTCTTAAAAGACAAACCTTTTTTTTAATGCTATCAGCATTTTTGGGTGCAAACATGAAACAATCAGAAAACACTTGATAGAAGCTGGACATTGAGCATACTCGAGGGGAGACCCTGTGCAGTGTTAGGGTTAGAGTTATCTCTTCTTAAAATATTATTCTGCAATGTTGAAAAAAAAATATTATTGCATTTTTCAGCTGAAAAGGTGTAAGAAAATTCCAAATATAGTTTGGCAGATGATTAGGAAATAATCTTCTAAGTTACTAACTTATCGAAAGTTCATAAAGATGAATTGGTTTTGACTCCCCACTAACACCACCAAAAGTGGTGAAGTAGCCTCTGGCTGGCAGTGAAAATTCTTAATTGCCTCAGTGTCTGTGAGCTGCTTTGAGGAAGAACACAGTTTGTTCTAACACACTGTATTACTTTCCAGTATGCAGCCTAGTTCTGTATTATGTCCGTTTATTGAGCAATAGCTCAGGGTCCTGATATAAAATATAATGTCCACAACTATATGATGGTTAAGCTCAGAAATCTTTCTATGTGCATTTAAAAATGAAAAAAACAAAAATAGTAGAAACATTTGAAAGGTTCATATAAAAGACAGATTAGTAGGTCTTTCACACACTATTTTTTCATTGGAAGATAAGCTGTGGTGGAGGTTAATTTTGCTGTCATAAAAGTGCAAACTGAATGTAAAAATCTCACAGGAGGACCTATATTTTGCATAGAATTTCAATATATTTTGCTCTTACACTGCCATAACCATCAGTCTGCTGCCAGTATGTTTCAAATTATCTGGCATTTCAGCTATATGTTCATAAACTTATGGCTCTAAGTGCTCTTTTAGGTAGTTTCCAGGGAGGTTATAGCCTCCAAGGTGTTAAGAAAATTGGCAGCTTGGGAGACAACAAAGATGGACATAGAAGAAATGAAAATTTGTGTGTAAATGTAAGGCAACCATGGAAATATAAAAAAAAATGCAAAATAAGAAAAAAACTTGTGGAAAGTAGGAAAGAAGAACCATGCAGACATGCACAAAAAGCAAAATACTGCTTAGATTATACTGGAACAGAAAAACATACAGTAAGCTGATGGTGAGAATGAAGTGAGAAAAAGGGCAACACAAAAAAAATCTAAAAGGGAGGAGTGTGACAGAAAATTGGCACGAGACTAAGTGGTAAGCAGCAGGAGAGAAACAGGTTAAAGGTAAAAACTTGGAATACCAGAAGAGGACACAGAGACTAAAAACAAGTTAAGAAGTCTTCTGGTAATTAATCCAAATATCCAGAGAAGTTTTTAATCATTTCTCCTCAGATCTTTTAAAACTTTTTTGAAAATTACCTTTGTGTTGTTTCATTCATGTTGTTGACTAACTAAAACTTTCTCATAATTAATTGGTAAATGGTTTCTAATTCTAACTACAGCATTTTAATTTCCTCTCAAATAGATCATATTTTGTTTGCCTCCAGCAGGTTATGTTTACCACACTGACACTGTACAAGAAAAAGCAAAGCTGTTGATGGTAGAACTATTCCAATAACTTCCTTCAATTCCTTAAATCCTGATATTTTAATAATATTTAGAGGGGAGGGGTGGGCACAGGAGGCAAGGAATATAAGCAAAAGTGTTGTTCATCACAGATCAAGTCACTTTGCAAGAAATAGAGTGGACAGGAGCACTTTAAACACTAAGGACAAACAAGAAAATGGTTGCGTGACTCTATCAACAAAAATACTGTTATTTAATTGACACAGTCTGTGTAAGCCTTGCCTGCGGATTTTTTGGAAGTGAGTTCTGTTTAATTTATTATTTCGAAAAAAGAAGATGAAGACTGCTGTTTTGACAGGGCTTTGTGACCCCTTTACAACAGCTGTCCATATAATGCTCAGACACCGCTGAGTTGCTAACTCAAAAATAATGTCCTGAGACCACTTTGTGAGGGCTGAGCTCATTAGCTTGCCACAAAAGGAATCAGTATCGAATGTCTGAAGCATTTCTCCTTAATCCATTTGCAACTGAGGACAGAATCTCCTTACCATTGGCTGGAAACTGTAGAGATAAGTATTATTTACTAAACCTCAGTCCAGTGCATGATAAATCCCCTTGACATCAGTGGGATTCAATTAAATTCATGAAAGTGCCAAGACTCTTTTCTTTACTTGAGTAACTTACACATCAGTAAGAGAATGATAACTTTAAATCCATTGCAATCAGATATTATTTTTCATCATACAAAGCAGATGGTCAGAGGGAACACAACGAAAAGTCCTGAACTTGTTACTTTTTGCCACCAAGCACTTAGATAGATGGTGGTAAGCTGCCTCAGTCTTTCACTGTATAATGTAAATGCACATGTCATCTAATTATTCTCCAGCCTAGTGATTAAGGAATTACCTTAAGCTCCTGCAGATGTGAGTTTGAATCTCCTCAGGCTCAAGAGAACACTGAACACTGGCCTCCCACTTTTCTGGTAAGCACATTTTTCACACCATTTACATCCCTCCCTACATACTCTCTTTCATCGCTTCCCCAGTCTACTTTGTTTCTCATAAATGTCTAGCTTTACAGGAAATCTCCCTCTCAAAATTGAAATGGCATCTAAACAAATCCTCAGATCTTTGGAAAAATAATGATTTAGAATACACTTTTACTTCCATTTTCTAGGCAGCCCTCCTTCCTTGAATCCTCATTTGCCAGCACCTCTTCTCTAAGTACACCATAATTCTGGATGGAATTAATCTAAGTAGCTCTGCATCCCACATGAGTACCCAACCCCTTGCATACAGTCTTTTTGCCACTTGGTCTCCCATTTTAGTAGCTGTTCTCGGTTCTGGAGTCAGAAGCCTGATTCTTGCCCTTTCCAATGAATCAGAAACTGTCTCAGCAAAACTTCACTGCCAGAGACTGACCCCTAACAATCAGGCGGTACAGCTGTATTTCAGAGGGCAAAATTCCTTCTGCAAAGCTGAGATTTATGGCTGAAAAGATTCAGGATCAGAAATGATACTTCCTGCAAACATACAAACATTTCCCACAATAAATGTAATTGCTTTCAACTACCATACTTACAGCTTTATGAAATTGGCCAAAATCCAGGTTTCTTTTAAGGTCATAATTGTGCTCTATGTATTGGTTTCACTAGCTTCTAAATGCTTCTTTTACTCTCCAGCACTTAAAATATTAGCTTTCTACATTACCTCTTCAGTCCTGTCCATCTTCAGTATCTCTTACTCTGTGCCTTTATCCTTAGGCTCTTTTCCCTTTTCCCATTCTGTTTTGGTATTGACACTTCAGCCCCCTTCCAGGAATTTATAGCCTTTGGCTACTCTTCTAAGTCTTTGCTCATCTCCCCATGGAGAAAAGGAGTTGGATGGGGCTTAAACTTAATAGCTGTCAGGAAAAGGAGTATAGATATTGCATATCTTTCTTTTAGCTGATGACTCGGGAGAAAAAGTCAGAGATATCTGCTGAGAGGTGTATAGGCAAAAGAACATCTGCTCAGAAGCTTGACACTAAGCTTCTGAATATATTTTCTTTGCAGACTTCCCAGGGTGTGCAAGGAAACAAGGGAATCAGTTAAAAGGCAAACTTCTGTCTCTCTCACATCATATGGATGGGCACAGGAAACCTACTGCCATTTATTAGCACTTTCTCAGCAGCTCTAGAAAGTTTTAAGAAAGATGATGGTTGATGGGATTAGGCTTCGACTTTGCTTCTTGGAGAACATTTAAATCCGAAAACTCTAAGTAAAAGCAATTAGTCTAAATGTTTCTAAGAAAATATTTAACAGGGTACACACATCATCTTCTCTGAACCTATATCACTGACATATCCTACCACTTTTGCATTGCAACACAAAGGATATCTCTTGAGCAAAGCTACATCTCCAGTTTTTGTCTGAGAAATTAAATATCTTTTATTTCAGGACCTTATATATTCAAACTGACCCAAACACATTACAGTCATAGTTCCTACTTAGGGCAATTTTAGTCTTTTCTGATCAGTATGTCAACTGTTATTCACTGAAGATTTTTATAAGGTATTCTACAACTATTGACTCAAAACATGACATAATATGTATATATATAACAATATGTATATACATATTGGGTTTGCATGGCAAGCCTTAGGCTTCAGGGAGTGGCTTCCATGAAAAGCTGCTAGAGGCTTCCTCCATGTCTGATGGAGGCAATGCCAGCTGGCTCCAAGACCTGCTGCTGCCCAAAACTAAGCCCATCAGCGATGCTGGTACTGCCTTTGAGACAACAGATTTAACAAGGGGCTAAAACACATGTGCAATGGCAGCCAGACAGTGGAGTCGGGATATGTGAAACAGTCTTGTAGAATAAGGTCAGTGGTGGAGGAGGTGCTTTAAGTCCCAAAGCAGATTCCCCTGCAGCCTGTGGTGAGGGCTGTGATGAGTCAGGCTGTTCCCCTGCAGCCCATGAGGGCACATGGTGGAGAAGGTATCCACCTGCAGCCCATGGAGGACCCCATGCTTGAGCCCAAAGGAAGCTGTGAGCCATGGGAAACCCACACTGGTGCAAGCTCCTGGCAAGACCTATGGACTATGGAGAAAGAAGCCCACATTAGAGCAGGTTTGCTGGCAGGCCTTTGACCCTCCAGGAGACCTACACGGGAGGAGTCCTTCCTGAGGGATTGCACCCTGTGAAAAGGATCCATACTGGAGTAGTTTGAGAAGAAGTGCATCCCGTGAGAAGGATATTGGGGAAGTTTATAGAGGACTGTGATTACATATTACTGACATCCTGTAGGAGCAAAATTTCTCAGCTCCCCTAGCCACAAGCTCATTGGGATCATATGATGGAAACAGGATCAGTTTTCTCAGCCCACAGCATTCCATGATTAGACAAGAGGAACAGGGAGGAACAGAATGCAAACAGGGAAAAACACTTAACTAGCTCAGAGGGAAACATGATGGATGAAAGGTAACTGTCCATACCGCACAAAGGGACCATGCTTCAGAATGAAGTTTGGTTATTCTGAGATTTTAGGCAAGATACTCAGTTGAGGGAATTGTGTTTGTAGCTATTATGGTATCAGGTATGCTGGTGGATGAGGGTATTTCAGTGAGAAGACACAATATTGTGAAAAACAGTAAGGTGATAGTGGAAGTGAGTTTTGTGCATTAAAACTTCATCAACCTGCTTTGTCAGCAAAACTTGTCTCATATGGACTTCAAAGGATTTGAATAAGTCTGATACATTCTTATCAAAACTAAAGCAGAAAAAACCTATAAAAAATGAAAACAGGGAAAATAAAAAAATGAAAATCTGATTAAATTTTTTGTCCTGATTTAGAAAGATGCTTAGCTTGAAGAGATAGAGAAAAACATATTAAAAAGGATTTACAAGTAATTAAAATCAGTAATTATATTTTCTTTTCTGTGTGTAAAAGCAGTAGACTATAAATATTAGGAGACTAATAAAATCAGAAATATGTTTCTCGTCCTGGTTGTGTCTGAGAAACACAAACAATACTTGTCTTATGGCACTTTTAGAAAATATCATTAAATCATGCAAAAGTGCTGCTGATGAAAAAGTCACGAAGAAATAAAACATTCTTTCTCTTTTCATGTCTGCTGAAATGAGCCATAATTTTGAGTTACTTTTGACAGGCATTAGTGCATGTTTTTGTTTGCTGTCCTTTACAGGCTTCCTTTAGGCCACCTCACACGGTAATTTCTGCTAGGATTATAGAAGTGCAAAGGGCTGAATCCAGCCACAGTTTTGCTCCATTTTTTGCAGAACTCTGACACTAACCCACACTCATTCACATCAACCTAGAAACCTGAGTGACTTGATTAGGAGATAATGCCAGTGTAGCATCCAGCAACAGAGCCAATTCATTGCATACACCTTCAAGCTTTTTTTGGAGTGCCCTCAATACAACTCCAAGAAGTGATGAAAACTGTAAATAGTTATCCAGAGTGACTTAAAGTTATTAGCTTACGCAGTCCAGTGATGTGTCTCCTTTCACAGCACCAGTTATTTAACATTTATCGCATCTGTTTAGGTGTTCAGAGAAGAGTGAGAAGCACTTGCCATTATTTTCTGACAGTCTGCTCATAATATCAACATATTACAGAGAAGGTGGAACAATATATCCTATTTTCCTGTCTGTCAACACTTTGGAAATTTAATGAGAAGTTAACAAAGACCTGTGAATGTAAAAGGGTAGTAACTCAGTGTATCAATAGAACATCTTGTCACATCATGGTCTTAAAGTCAAGTAGTTTAGTAGACTCAAACATAACTGAACTTTTGTAAGAAGAGTAAGGGTGTAAGTTTTGTTGAGAATATTGAAAGTTTCCAAAAGAGAAGCCTGATACCACATTTCATGGACAGTTGTCATTTTAATTGGTAAGAACTTCATTTGGATCTGTGAAGAGGAGAAGGATATTGGGATGTCTATCCATCTATTATGGAATTTTTGCATTTTCTCCTATGTTAGTACTGAAGAAGTTGAAGTATGCAATAAAATGGACTGCACATTGGGATCAAATGTGGAGATTTATTCCATCAGCAGGAATATACACAGGCAGCAATATTCTTGCTGTAGGGAAGAAAGTAGGAAAAAATGCATTAGGCTTTGTCACAGCAATATTTATTCTTTGTAAGAACAACAATTGTGAATATTCAAATTTTTACTACCCAAGTTCTATTAAGGATTTTTCTATATTTTAATTGCAAGCTGTTATATGTGGCATTGTGTGTCCTGTATGGGTTTATTGTAAAGTTGGTTATTTTTTATAAGTTAAGAATTTGGTTTGACCCTCGGTTCCCCCCATGTTCTCCCTCATAATGGTTCGTTCCTTCCACCAGTTACCTGTCCATCATTGTAACCAACCGCCTTTTATTTCTAGAAATTTCTCTGTCAATCATCCCTCACCTAACATATGATTTGTCCCCTGAGCCTTTTCCCTCCCCTGGGCCATTCCCATTGGTTCAGTTGTGTCCCTCGCTCCTCCTCTGGCCTTTGTTCATTGGTCCCTCGTGTCTCCTCCCATTACACCCTTCCCCTTTATCAGTGCCTCCCTAACAGTTTTTCTTTGACACCGTTACTGGCCCCGCCTGGGTCAATGAAGCGCCTTGGCATCCGTACGTGTGTCCACTCCTTCCTTCCTTCTCCCCAGTGCTTCGCAGTCCTGCTCTGGCCTGCGTCACCACGCCGCAGACGGAGCCACTACCAGGGGTTCTCGCAGAGGACCTGGGAGTGGCAGGATTCATGGTCTCCACCGGTCACTCCGGGAGCGGCTAGCCAGCACCCGTCAGCTCCAGTGGCCGCGGGACGAGACTGCAGTTTTATATGTGCTATCTCTAAAATGCTCTGGCATTTTGTTCCATTTACAGTGCTGAGCTGTCTTTAATCTTCTTTTTACTGTGCAAGACTATTTTCTTTGGCAGTTTCTGGCAATAAAGACAACAAGAACCCACTCAACTCAGTAACAAACATAGAGTTATTAAAGGGTTTTTTAGGGATCCATGCAATTAATTTTCTTCAAAGACATGCTCAAACGAGCTTTGCAGGTCATGAAAAGAAGAATGACCAGGCAGAAAGTGATTCTAGGCCCAGCAGGAATAAAACATGTCCTAGAATCTGATAGTATACGCTAAGCTGAAAAATCCCTAGCTCTGAAACCCAGGACAACTGTTAGCAGTGATAACAGTTGTCAGTATTTTTAAACTCGTGGAAACAGTTATTGGCTAGGCACATTTAAAAAGAGGTGAATAAATGGAAAACTTTTGGGAGGGGAAGAGTAAATTCCCTCCATCTAAATCTATGGTAAGTTACCACTTGCTTTTCCCTAAGGTGCTGAAAATAAAGTAGAAAAGGATATCTGAGGAATTTCTGATTCTGCTAAACAGGTAGGTTAAATGGGATTTTGAATACAGTTATTCTAGTGTTCAATCATAAGCAATATCAGCACATCAATTTATCCTATTGATTACATTAGAATCATAAATTATCTCACATTGTGGATGGCCTGGGGCATCTGTAATACTGATTAAAATTAACTTCTAGATCATTAATGATCTCTAAAATGAAACAAAGTGACATGACAGGCATAGCTGTCTGAGATTAATCAGAAAGTACTATTTAAACTATGAACTACTTTTCATCAATTGTTCTGTGGGAACATGTATTTAACACTATTTACTAAAAAGATTTTTTCTGTTCAGTTCACCAACCTAATTTTTTTACATCTTCCTTTACATATTTTGGAGCCATTCATTACATGAAATTCCAAAATTAAAGTCATTAAGCACACCAAACTACAGAATGTGTGCCTGTGTGCTAGCAATAATGACCAAACATTAACCCCTTTTCCATGTGTATTACCAAAGGGACAACAATATGAAGAGGAAAGATATATTCAGTGCTGGTCTCTTTTCTCTGTCTTTTAGCAAAGACAGGCACAACTACTGGCAGATTCTGTACCAGAACTGCAGCTGGGCACTACTAACAGAATGGGAAATTTTGTTTACTAGTCAAAATCTTTGCTGTAAATATTCTGATGAACACCTGTAGTAACACATTTTCTGCAAGGGAAAAAATACAAAAAAATACAGCAAAAAGAAATCAGAATGTTTAAAAAAGCAGAGGGCTTATGCTTCTGTTAAAGAAAGGACTCTCCACATCATCATTGTTTCCTAGTCTAGCCCATTGCACCAAATAGACATGACAGATGAAAGAATACCTTTGTACCTTTACAATTATTCCATAAGACCCCATAGTCTGAGGGAAGGGTATGTTCTCTTTCAATGCCTCGTATGAAGATCATATTTATAGAATCATAAAATTTCCGTTCTCCTAAGGAGAATAAGCAATAAGCAATAAGCTTTTTCCAGTGCTGTGTGTCTTTGAGAAATATCATCATCACTACTATTTCTCAGGAATTTTCTTTTTAAAATAAGGAATGACTAGGAGTCATTCCTTATTTTAAAAAGAAATTGCCTCCTGTACTCCCTGAAACAATGCATGTGACATATCCATTCAGGTCAAGCCTGAATAATATCAACAGTCAAAAATAATCCTTCAAGTTATAATTGTGAGGTAGCTGTATTTTATTATGTTATTCCAGCCTTAAATTTAATGCACAAAATATTTACGTATTTTTAAATAAATTTATGGGTACATCAAAATCAAAACTGTTTACTGTTGTTTCATATTCAGCAGATTATTCCTTCAATATCATTGATAAACCCTGCTGATAAAACAACCAACACAAAAATAATGGGTTTCTCCTCCATCTTTCCATCTGCATCTGTGGTTAACAGAGATACACCAGTGATAGACAATGAAAATTTCATTATATACTGCCTCAGGTATTAACACTTTCCAGCGTGAAATTCATAATATATGGGCATAAGGTTTAAAGTAGAGTAAGGAAACTCTAAAGTTTAATACTGAGTTTCAAGGCATAGACAAAGTTAGCAACTCACTGCATAAAATTCAGACACACAGAAACTTTGCTGTCATATGGTTTTCAGAAACTAATATACAGGAACCCGTTATGAGAAGTGCCTTTCCTAGGAATAAAAGAAACATGGTTGAACTCAGTGTTTATAGTGATATTTGCAAGAAAGAACAGAGGTGAATAGTTACATTAAGATGATAGTTATGGATCATTTTTATAATTGGAAATTAATGTACTTTTTATAAAAATAATTACAAAAAATTGTTAAAGAACCAACAAACATAAATGTAAAATACCCCTCCATGAGCTTTTGTTGCTATTTCTCACTTTCTGTGTAAGTCTTCAGTTTCTTTTCCTTACAGACATAGTGAACATCGTGATGTATTACTTCATGAAGATAAGTAAAGAATACCTTCAATATCTGGTTTTCTTGAAATACAGAATTATTTTCTAAAGCTTTTCTGTTGTGAATTATGTTAACACAGTGAAGGAGTCAGAGGACTACTGCAACAAATAAAGAGCCAGAGAATAACCACAAGCCTGAAATCCTTTCCTCACACCAGTTAGCCATTCCTTTGCTCCATGACTGATTTGGATTGCTAACAGCATGGCCTCCAAGAAAATATCTAGGCATTGATGGGTACA